>NW_015090767.1:372118-683528 GCF_001431845.1 Calidris pugnax | reverse complement strand
AAGCAGCCCCCCCCAGGTGCCACAGCCCCGATGAGCCCCAAATGGCAGTCCACGAGCCCCAAAGGGCAACGAGCTGCCCCCAGGGACGAACCACCAGCAGCCGGGTGGCAGTGGCCAGGGGGGGACTCTCCTGTCCCCTTCCCCAGGGGCAGCCAGGACAGAGGGGTCCCTGCAGGACCCACGCACACGGCCCCACGCACAAAGCAGCACGGAGCCCCCGGGACAAGGAGAGCCCTTGGGGACCCAGGTGGGACAGACACACACCACCACACGGCCTGCACGGCCCTGGTCTGGAACCCGGCCAGTGTCCCCTCCTGCGGGGACAGGGCTCGCCACACCGTCCCCCAAAGCCTGGGTACAATCCCACCCGTCCTTGGGTCCCACCGCCATGGGCTCCTGAACCCAGCATTCCTCCAGGGACAACCCGCACAGCCCCTGGTGACACAGGTCCCAGCCTACGGCACACCTTCATGGGGGCAGTGGTCTGCTGCAAGGACCAGACACAAAAACCTAAGCCTAAATACATTACCTATAAGTACTTAGGGTCAAGGGTCCAAAAGCAGCAGGAATGGAACTGAGATCATGTCTGCATTCCACATAAATTCCCCCTGTCAGAGCAGTATTCTCTGTGGTACTTTTCATCCCTGGGGCTGCTCAGGCACTTTACTTATGAAATTTGTGTGTTAATTACTCATTAAATTCTGGATTCATCTTCCTGGTCTTCAAAACACAGTAGCTATTCTATAGGGCACAGCAACAGCCAACAGAGAGAGTGGGTAGAAAAGTAAATCGTTAATTACATGAAAAGTGAATCATAAGGCAGAACACAGTTACAGAGATGAACGTATTTGCCAGCTCAAAACCAGCACCTTCAGCAACACAACGCCTGTGAAATTGTCCCATGTATCAATTTGTTAATAAAAAAGTGTGTCCTATTGAATCACTGACACTTTTTACAGCACATTGTACTTGATGGCCATAAAGCTCTTAAGGAGCATGACCTACCAGTAAAACCCTTGGATGAAAATAATCTTTCCTTTAGATTAACTCATAATGAAACTCTTCTATTTTGATATTTTGAAGTCATTTTGAGACCTAGAATTGGGAACTAACCGAAACTTTCTCAGAGGCCACACATTTCCATTAGAGAGATACATTGTCAAGAACAGTAATGAGTCCCTGGCATTTAGTACAACAGCATTTTAGTATGATTGGACATGCCCTGGGAGAAGAAAAATATCGTTTCCCCCCTCCTCAGTTGGAAGAAAAATGACGAAGGAGAAAGCTGCATAAGAAGCCACAACGCCAACTTTGTCAGGGAAAATTTATGTCTCTACAGTTTTAATGCAAACGGCTTTCTGCATTCTTCCATTTGCAGATTTTCATGTTTGAGCTGGCAATTTGCCTGAAGGACCGATCCTGTGACAGAATTATTGGCTGGGAGGTCAGCTGTAAATTTCAATCAGTCAGTGCAGGGCACAAGGAAAACATTGTCAGGAATATTTCCCTGCAGCTTGGCATCAGATACAAACACGGAACGTATAGCTCTAAACTTAAAACTTCAAATAAAAATACACTCTGCAAACTGATAATTTCAAATTCCCACTATAGCCTGCTACTTAGGTACAAATTCTCCACTGATAGTTGCTTCTCTCTGCTGCGGAGAAAAATGCTGGCACACTTACTGGACCCAATGAACTTAGAAAAGAGAAAGAAAACATTATTTTATTACAAATATTAAACCCCAGGAACTACTGTGATAATCACTTGCTAAGCAGTCAATTAAGAAGAGGAACTATGATTATAAACATAAGAATTACATTGTACATCCATATAAATTTTATCTAAAATAACACTAAATTACAATACATGCACCCAGTTTATGGTGTTGCCAGCTCATAGATTTTAATCACGGGCCTTTATCTTAAAAATTTTAGATTTGACGTTGTCTGAATACACCAGAACATTACTACCAATTTAAAATAGGTTTAAATAGCAATTCCAGAAAAGAGTAAGGAAAAAAAATAATCAAAAACCCAAACACAAAAAACCCCCACTTTATATTCCTAACCCTTCTGGTTACAGGGAAAAGCTTGAAAATGGGCCACAAAGCCAGAAGGGTCCAAAGGGTATTGTCAGAAGGCATATATCTGAATGTGCTAAGACACATCTGAATGTAACTCGCTCATGTCAGGATTGCCTGAGTCCTGAGTCGGAGCTTTTAAGGCCTTGAAGGAGCAGTTTGGGAACTCCAGTCCCCACGAGGGTTGGCAGTATTCAGCCCCAAAATATTTTTTCATGCCCATCCTTTCGTATCAGCTGCCAACTCACAACCCCAGCCAAACGGAGATGTGTAGGTAAACTGAGAACTGACAGCATCTCCTCTAACATCCTGCCTTGGTGAAAACATCCTCCCAGAGATCCCACTTTTCTTTGGAGGTGGGAAGCAGCTTCCAAAATTCAAAAGTGAGACAGTGGGGTGGGAAGTGTAAAATGGAAGAGTGAAGGCCATTGCAAGGGTAGAGTTAACTGCTGCCACCTCACTTGGCAACGGAGCCAGACACAGTTCGTCAGCGGTCCAAGACAATGCAAGCTCCACTGAACTCGCTCCAGCTCGTTGATGTTCTCCTTGCACTGGGGTGCTCACAATTCCCCCCGTATTTTGGAAGCAATATAACAAGTTATTGTGGTTTTGGCCAAATTTACCAAAACCAGACTGACAGGTGGCCCTTCCCTCCCCTCTCCTCCCCCCAAAAAAGACAGTAGAGGAAGAGATAAGGAGATTTAGACGTTTAGAATGAACTAAACTACTTTGATGAAGAATTAATATTAAACCAAAAAGAAGAAAATAATGAAATAGATACAATATATATAAAACCCTATCAAGCTCCCAGGATGACAGTCCCGTCACCAGCAGGCACTGGGGAAGTCCCAGACTGGACTCGGTGATGGATGGGAACTGGGTTCCAGCTCTGGAGTCAGGAACACACGGATGGGGATCAAAGGCAGATGGACAGACAGGGTCCTCTCTGGACATCGGCCATGGCAGAAAGAGGGCTGACCCTTTGATCCCTCAGCTTTTATACCGAGCATGGGGCAGATGGGATGGAACACCCTGTTGGTCAGGTTTGGGTCCCCTCTCCTGTCCCCTCCTCCCCACAGATGTGACCCCTCTGCATTTTTCTGTTTCTGACCCTCTAATGGGGCAAATAATGAAATGGGCTGCCCTTGGTTGTTATAACAATAAGGATAAGCAAGGGCCTCTCTGCACACCGTGCCTGGGCATGGAGCACAAACATGGGTCTGATACTCTGAGAAGGAGCAGTTTTCTCCACAATACGCCGTTAATTTCAGAGAGTTAGAAAAGGCTTGGCTAAAATGTAAAGTTACAGAGCAGGAAATTGGTTCTGTTTTACTTCAAACCGGGACACAAGCACTCAGTAGGGGAGGACAACCCACCACGCTGTCTGCTGGCTGTGCTCCTGCCGATACAGCCCTGGTCAGTGCTGGCCCTGGCTGCTGCCAGGGTGACTGCTGGCTGGGGCTCAGCTCACTGCCCACCAGCCCACACGGCCTTTCCTGCAGAGCTGCTCCCAGCTGTGTCACAGCGAGAGGCACCTCCTTCCCAGGTGCAGCACTTGGCATTTGTCCTGGCTGAATTTCATGAAGTCACTGTCATCCCACTTCTCCAGCCTGTCTACAGCCCTCTGGACGGCAGCCATACCCTTGAGCGTATCGACTGGTGCCACCTAAGTTTGGTGTCACTTGCAAACTTTATGAGGAAGCACCCAGTCACTTCCTCCAGGGTGACAGACAAAGGTACCAAACAGGTGAGTCTCATCCTGCTTTCTGCAGGTTTCCAGACACCTTCAGTGCAAACCACCGTGTGCGCGGGCTGTGCTGGGACTTTGGTTCCACCAGGAAGAGTCATCTGCACGTGCCTTCGGGACATACTTCCCTTTGGGAAGGCACAACCTCAAACAGAGGAAATGGAATTAACAATTCTGGGAGAGAATTTGTGACAAAACTTTCTCGGTTGTTCTCTCATGACAACTACAGAAGCCTGAATGATGGTGTGAGTGTGGAACAAGGCCTCAAGCCCCAGCAGAATAGGACTCCACTGTAACTCCCAGGGTATGGCCATCAGCTCTTAGTCACCTCCCCAAAAGGGCAAAGCACCTCAGGCAGAAAGCTGAAGGCAGCATACGTAAATCCTCACAGGTAGGTTTAAACACAGCCCTCCCAGTGCAAGGGAGTTCAGAAACAGGTTAGATTATGTCTATGGTCCCTTCCAACTCTAAAAAAAAATTCAGTCAGTGCAAGGTCTAAATGTGAATGATTGGAAGAAGTTCTCATAGTTTGCTTATGGGCTCTCATGGTGCTGTACAGTTAACTCCAGCCCTGCTCTCCTGACACAAACCCAGGACTTATCTTAACAGGAGAAGCCAAGTGATTTTCACTTCTACTTAGCACTTAAGACAAAAATAACTTCTGTGGTTCATCCTGTCCTCTGCATTCAAAAGTCCTGGCTTGCTTGGTGGTTTGAAGATTCAGGAAACACAAACTGAAAGATGGTTACTATTGTATTAAAAGGTCTTTTACTTCCTTTTCTGCTGCTCTCTAAAACAACTGGCTATTGATGCATATATACAAGAGATGGGACAAAAGCTCAGGACCAAAGATTCCTTACCCCAACGAAGGCTGGGCTCTACACAGAGAATGGAAAAAAAGGAGATACCTTCTTTAAGGATGGTCTTCCTCCTTCAGGGAACATGGAGGGAACTTGGCAGTGTTGGGCCAGAATCTTCAATTGGCAAAAGCCCTGAAGTTAAATTATGCCCATTATTTCCACCGTGCACCTCCTGTCAGACACAAAAGACCTTATTAGGACACAATTAACATAAGTCATGCAACTCTATTAATATCAAAAATTCATCTACAGAGGGGAAAAAAGATTTTCTCAATGCTGTTAACAAGCATATTCCCTGCCAACAGCATCCTTACTTACACGGAGAGCGTGAACTGCAGGGTCCCCACATCCTCTCTCTCAGCCCATCCTGCCCTCTGCTCCAACGTGTGCCCTGGAGTGCATGGCCAAGCTGCTCTGGAGAAAGGCACATGCTGCCTCTTCTCCCTTTTTTAGGGTTCCCATTTGAAGCAGGCTGCAGCAGAAAAATGTCTTTATCTCCATCTCCCTCAGACACATTTTTTTTTCTTTAAACAAAACATAAAGGAGTTCTTGCCATCACAAGAAAACACTCAGAAAAGGGAAAAGCTGGTACCTCTCACCCCAGGAGGAGCTTGGGGGGGGAGACAGAGAGGTCCCAAATAATTACACTCTCATGCTAGGTCCCAGCCTCAGGACATTTTTTAAGTGGAGCAAGAGTCAATTTTTTACAGCAGGGTGCTATGGATTGCTGGTGAAAATATTGCTATACACAGTATTGTATGAGGAACTAGAAATAAATTACACAGGTTCACCTTTTATGTGGCAAAGTTCATGAAAAATCACTGAAAAAGCTATCAGAAAGCAGGTAAATTTTTGAAGAATGCATCTCCTGTGCTTGAAAGGTGGAAGCAAGCTTGGTAACAAAATAATGTTTATATTGTTTTATTTCTGCTAAATGGCTCAATTATTAACGTTGTGCTAATAAAGCCCAATTCAACCATCTGAATAGTCTCCTAATAAATCAGTTAAGGGACCTATTTACGACAGTGCCATTTTTCCATGTGGCCAATAGTCGACACAATAAAAATGTTAGTGAATAACAGGAAAAAGTCTACAGCATCAAATACTTTTTGTTTCCTTTGCACCACTATATATAATGACTTCATGCACTTTGAAAAAGATTGATTTTAAACAATTTTCTATCTTCTTCTTACATTAAGTGTTAAGTGGTTGTGATAAGGTTCTGCTGTTAAACGTGCACTTAAGTGCATATCTTATAGCTCGTATCTTAAGTATTATGCACTTAAGCCTCAAAATTTAATTTGAATTTGTCTTAATCTTATCATCTCCGGGTCTTATAACCAACACTGAGTAAAGACATAACCAAATTTTCTGTAGCTTGACCTAACACAGAAGACTCCCACACCTGTGTCTTTTTCCTTTCTCTTCTCCCCACTGTTGTCCCAAAAATGACGGTGTCTCTTTCTGAGAAGTTTTTCATGCACAGTTCCTACAGATGTTGTGTTACATAGGAACAGGATCTGTCCCACAAGTGTATAACCAGTTCAACTTACATAACATTCATGGATATATAAAGAATATAACTTTGAGGTTACCACATTCACACTTCAATCATTCATATGTTCTTCCTCCATTTCTTTTTGATCCATAAGAAACTGTGCAGTTTTGACCGCTGGAGGTCATTGGGAATGAAAAAAGCAAACTTCCCTAAGAAATAATCTGACTCTTAAAGCAGAGAGTAGATAAGGTGACCCCTCAAGTTTCTTTCCAACACAATTTCTATGGTCATTACAGATATGGACTGAATACTCAGTTCTGGAAAATTTGTCATTATTGTCATCTTATTAATACACATCCAAGGGGACTTCAATTATTAATCAATAGTGAACAACTTGTGTCCTAAAGCATTGGAGTGGAGGAGCTCAGGGTTTCTTTTGTTTATTAGAAGGTATTTGAAAGAGGAAGCCAAAACCACCGCATTTTTTTAATCAATGCATTTCATTGTATCATATTTGTTAGGCTTTTTCTTTTTTTAAAGACACATTGTTTAGATCGATAGCTAAAAAGGAAGAAATTTACAGATACAAAGAAAGATACATCTCCAAATATTTCCTCTCAACCACACTGCTAGAGTAATTCATGTGGAATTTATGAACATTTTGTACATCAAATTTTTGCCCATATGAAGGCTTAAGAAAAATCTTGAAGCATACATTTGCTCATTAAAAGAATAAAAGGGTAAAAGAACAAAGCTATATTTAAAAAAAAGCCCTTATTACCATGGTTACTAAACACAGGTTAATTTTCTAACCAAATTTTACTGGGAGGGCAGAATAGATTGTTACTTCTATATCACCTAATGAAACATTCTAAAAATTCTCAAACAATAATAACAACAATGATAATTCTAATGGCAATTTTTCACAGCTAATAACCACCTGAACACAAAGTTCTAAAAATAGCCATGAAAAGCCATAATTTCAAACATGTTTTTATGATATCATCAAATGTTTTCAGAGGAGCACCTTTGTTTTACACCTTTCACCAACTACTTGTGAAGAAGAAAAAAACGTGAGGTTAATGATTACATAATTTCCAAATGACAGCGCAATGTCGAAAAGCCAACCACCGGTGCGATACAAAACATTCCCCACCATTTGTTTATAAATGAGCAAAATTGTACTCGGTGTTTTGCACCAAGAAAAAAGTAGCAGCTGTGCTCGATTGGCATAACTGTGTAACGAGTTATGAGTTGCTCACCTTACCCGTGCACCACCAGATTAATCCATCAGATTAATTACTACCAACAGGCAAGAAAGAGATGCTAAGCTAATTTCCTTGTCCATTTAGGACAAAGCTGAAGCTATCAACAAAGGCTTCCACCTAACAGCAATTCTGGTGGCAGTCTCTGTGACATGCCCATCCGTCTACGGTCTTCTACCACTTGCATCTTCCCAGTAACTCAATAATGACTCCATTATTAGGACCTGGATTGAATTGAGCAACACATTTTCATGAGTCAGCACGTGTTCAGCACTCATAGAAGCCTGGACTTCTCTACTTCGCTGTAATATATGGTCCGTTTTCCTGTACTCTATGCAGCAAAATATTAATGTACAGTATAATAATTTCCCTCCAAAAATAAATTTGTTTGGTGCTCATCACTTCATGGCACACTGAAAATGTCATTATTCCTTTTAGAAAAGGCAACAACTAACTGATATTTAATATGCAGAGTCTATTTTTTATTTCTAGTACTGACCAAGCTGTTATAAATGAAAAATTTTATTACTTTTTTTTTTTGGTATGGTCCCACCAGGCCTAATAAAATGAAAATAAGTTATACACCTTACATTATAAGAAATACGTATTATTTTAAATTCCTAATAAAAACTCAGTAAGGTATCAATAGCACTGGTGGCAAGTTTTCTTTTAACACTTCCTAAAAAACAGCTACTTATGCATCATGTCAGATGTAGGACCTTTTTTGGTCAGGCTTATTGTAGGATTGCCTTCATTTTACCTAAGATGTTACCTCTTATGTGGTCAGATACCATTTCCACTTACCAAAGAATATTTCAGCATTTCGTATGAAGTATTAATTGGAGCAGGAAACAAAGTGATGGAGGTTGGCTTCCACAGCGGGTGCCCCCACAGGGGGTGCCCGCACAGCCCCAGGTTCTGCCTTGTCTTCCACTCAATGAACATTTCACTGGTGTGTACAAACTGGATTTATGAGAAGACAAAAGAACTTAAGGACCAGTAGAAAAACACCATGCACCCCGATTCTTAAATCAAGGGTCTCTAAAAGAGCAAGGGGAGGGAAGGCATATGCTTAATCACATTAGATGACATCTACATTTGTATCAGAACCTCTCTCTTCCCAAAGCAAATGTCTGTTTTGTCAGTTCTGCTATACTTTTATATATGCTAGGAACTAAGTGACAAAGCTACCAGAATTTAGGCAGCGATGTGTAAAATCTAGTTGCAGAGTCAGCTTCAGTGAGTGCAAGTCTGATGGATATTCTCTGAAGATTAGCAGGAGCTAAATGTTAAACTGAGGTACTTAGAGGAGGATATGAATACATCTTCTTTTTGATGAATCCACAAGAGGGTACGTAGACTCAACAGGATTTATCTGATTGCTACAGAAGCAGCAAACAGATTTCTGTTTCTTAATGATCCTCAGTATAAAAGTCATCCTTAGGAGCTCTATGGAATTAATTTTCACATTTCGCTCATTCTTTTATGGGTGATTTCCGACTCCAGATGAGGTGCAAGAGAGTGAGGGCTAAGGAAATATTTTGAAGGAAATGTTCTCAGCTCTTTAGTGGAAAATAATTTTCTCTAGGTCTAATTATTACTAATTTTGATGATAAAAATAATGTCAAGTGAAGCATGTTAAGAATTCAAAATCATTTAGTCAGAATGTGTTACCATATCAAATTCACACTTTCCATGGGACAGTGGTAGCATAACCTCGGACTAAAACATCAAGTTATTTTAACATAGCATTTCGGAGGTTCTATTATGACCCCCAAGAAGCAGTAAACATCTTGAAGCAAACTTCATTCAGATTTAGTTTTCGAAAGCGCAAAAGGAAAAAAAGCTTTAAGAAGACTGGGTCACTGAAGTACCTACAACATGAAAAATGAAGACCTGAATTTGTCCTGCCTCTGCAGCCCCACCTCACTGGGCAAGGGTGAAACACCACAGTCCAGGTAGGGAACAGCTCAAACACAGAGCTGGGAGAGAGACCCTCCAGGGTCAAAACCCCTCTGTGTATGACAGGGAGCTATGTGATAAGGAGTCAGTGAAAAGGGTAAAGTAGCTTGGTTTTACAAGATCAGACTCTTGAGAAAGAGGAAGCATCTGTGGAATTACCACACAAATCTACACTGACAGGACTGAGGAACTACTAGTTATGCCAAAAGCCTACTTGGTTGCTCAACTGCCACAGGGAGTATACAATGATGGACAGATAAAAATTGATAGACTCATGGAAAAGCCTTCACGTATTTGAAAAGACAGTTCTGCAAGCAGTCAGTCCTGCTCAGTACCAATTTGTCAAGGAGAAATTACTCTGTGAAATATCACTATCAATAGCTAAGAGGTAGGGCTCTTGGGAAAGGGAAGATAACAAAACCCTTATTCTCTACCTCTATCCGAAACCATTCACGTGGGAACTTTGTACTCATTAAGAGAAAATATGGCACTAGTAATAAAATGGACAAAAGACAGCCTCAGACAGAGTAAACTCACTGAGTAAACTAATTCCATTAAAAATTGACCTTTTCCCGATTAACAAAACGAGAATATGCATTCCAAATGCAGGTATCAGGCATTCTAAGGCCATTGGTTTTTATGAGGAAAAGGAAGAAAAGAGAAACGGAAGCAGCTTTTTTCATAGAAATCAAAAGAACGAGGTCTGAAAGGGAAGCTGCAGGTCTAAGCAAGCATCAGGTAAGAGAAAAAGAGGTGGCCACTGGGCAGACTGAGTTCTCAGCTGCTGTGAAAAGATGAAATGGTGCCTCATCAACTCAGAGCACCCGTGCCTGCAACGTCTGATTAACCTGGGTGCAACAAACAGCAGCCAGAAAGAGAAACGATGGTGAAGGAGGCTTGCAGAAATGAACCAGACACTGTACACCCTGTTCTTTCTTTTCTTGGACACAGAAGAAAACTTCTCCTGTGAGGAAGACGTCACAATATAAAGTGCAATCTCTCCACTCTCAGGTAAAAGAAAAAACAAGGTTAGTAGTGCAGTTAACACAAGACTTTATGCGGATGACATTAGGGGGCAAACAGAAAATATTTGAAGGTTGATAGAGCTTATAGTGGCAGCTTCTTCCTCAAGCTTGTGTTGCGTGCCAGGGCTTGAATCCTCCCTCTAATTACTTGCTGACCCAGTGAACAAAACACATTGGTCACACACCCAAGTCCTACACGTTGTGATTTACTCTGCTTTGGAGCACCGTGCTGGGCCGTTAGACAAATCATCCATAGCACTTTCTAAGACCATGAGTCGATGAGTTGGATTACTGCCAATTCGGAAAAAGTTCTGCTAAAACCAGCAGTTAAAAGTTATTCAGTGGAGCTCCTGAATTTTCTAAAATTATTAGGACCAGAATTTAAAGGTTCCACTTCATCTACAATGGCCTTTGGTACCCTTTTTGAAAATCAAAAAGCCCCCACTTTTTGAATAACTGATTGAAAAACCCTTATAAGAAATGTTTGCTACACATGAGGCGTCTCCTCTCATGACAGAAGCTATCTTTTTTACATGCAAGGAAGACCACCTGCAACTCTAGACATTAAGGTCAGCCAATAGTTTAGCTCTTTGGAGATGTTATAAAAGTTTTCTTAAATTTTATTTATTCTAATGAGTTTAACTTTCTGCACATACTCAAACTAAAAACCTCATTTCTCAAAGTACAGAATACTTTATTGCTCCCACAAGAGTTAGAGGAGTTGATTGGATCTGCATATATTAATAGGGATCCCTCAGTGTTAGCAGCCAATTGAAAAAACCAAACATCATCCCCAGGAAAGGGTTAAATAAACACCCTGACCTGTACTGATTTGTGTTTAGATGCTACTGCGACCTCACGCACTGTTACGTGAATTTTCTAGGCTGTGTCACCCTCAGGTGTTACTGGGGAGCAGGAGTTCCATTCAGGACATATAAGACTTGCAAATTTTGCAGCTCCTTAAACTGGTAGTGTTGAACAATGTAGAGAAATTTCCAGTATTAAAAATGCAATCAAATAAGTATGTTGCATAAGAGAATATTACAGAGATTCTTCTGTTCCTCAGATGAAAAAAACCTGCAACTTTCTCAGGGCTCCTTAGAAAAAAAGTGTAGGAGTCAGATGAGAATTTGAGAAAGGAACTTCAAAACAGAAGACTTCTTTTTTCTCTGAGCAAGAAAACATTTCACCTTCTGCATTGAACGATATTTTTTAACTTAAAATCTGAGCTAGGCAGCTGAGTACCACATTAGAATTTACAAGCATCTTGTGCCCGGAATTGGAGCAGTTGAAGAATAAGCAATTGTCTTGCTAAATACATAGCTAATTGAATATGCAGCTCTCATGTCACTATGATTTCGATTTCAGTTCTTACTGGCCTCACATTTCTGATTTTATTTCTCAGTGTGTGAGCCGACGCAGGCAGGCAGTTTACAGTCCTCCTCGCCCATCTTTTGCTGCTTCCCCACTCTCAAGCAGGACGTTACAGAAGGATTATGGAAACCCGTGGACACAACCACAATCTCATCCTGTGACTGACTCCACAGCCACAGATTCTCTAAACCAGACATTACTGAAAACTGGAAGTTTTTTTATTTTATAGAGGTGGTTTACTCGGATGCAGTGAAGTGGTATCAGTCGCTTCTGAGAGACAATATTATGTTTTGATTCATGAACTTCCAAAAAAGAAATTGAAAGGGAAAAAAGAACCAAGGAATTTCTAAAATTTTTAGAAAAAAACCAAAACAAACATTTCTTCCCAGTTAATCTTCACTTTTTTGGCCTGTTTGATTGCTATCAGAGCAGCGAAGGAGACAGCTAATTTAGACATGCCTGCACAAACTACTAAGGCTATAAAGGAAATCTTGGATTATTTAATGTGGCTTGATCATTGTAAGTGTTCAAATAGTCCTTTGAAAAAAACAATTATTAATTTATTGTATATGTATCACTTATTTCAATTTAAAAAAAATAATCCAGAACTTTTAAAGTCTCAAGTGGCGTTCAGTCAAAGGAAGTCAATACCTCTAACATTGGGAAGTTCTGGTGCAACAACGGAGATACGTGGTATGGCTGGAGGCACAACGAGCCAGACCCGTGATGGAAAAACAAAGCCATGAGGGGTAGTTTCAACTGAAACTATACTCTCATTAGAAAAGGAAGAACTGGAGAGAATTATTTTAATCAGCATTCAGCTGGAGTTCTTCAGCATGTCAATAGTCCTCTTACATCTGTCTTCTAAGGAGCTGTTACACACAGGCTTTTGCAAAGTACCACATTTTTTTATCAGTTCCGCCGAACACCTTAGAAACCTAATTGCATCATTAAAACCTTAATCTAAAGCCTATGATAGGCTATAACAATGAAGAATGTGAAAAAGGTAGCATAAAAAATGTTTAAATAACAAGTGTGTCATTTACTTAATAGTGAGCTAATATAAGTGGGCTTTGGCTTAATTTCTTCTTGAAAATAATGAAAGTCCCTGCACTGTGGGTCTGAACAATGTAGGAGAGGAACCATTTGTCTACGTTACAGGAGTCCTGAGAGATGGAGATCGTGATTGGATTCTCTTATTGCTGGCATTTCACATAGCCATTAAAAGAGAGAGTTCTCCTTCCTAGCACTTACAGTCAACTACCAAGTAAATCTAGTTACAGGTGAAGAATACAAATTTAGAATGAGATGAAGACCAGAAGGCACTTGAGCCAGCATGTAATCATTTATAGCAGCTAAGATATACAGGAATACATAGATACATGCACGGACATACACAAGCATAAAGGCTCTTCTCAGAAGCACTTGACAGCTAGTCGAGGGTTCCTCACTTATTTCACCAAGGTCACTAAGGAAGGACTGACACTGAGCATGAGGACATTAGTACCTTAGGAGACCATTTATCTCAAGCAGAGGAGAAAACATGAGACTGACCAGACGACAAACCAAGCCCGAAGTGAGACCTGACAGAACATATGTGGCTTTTACTTTACTCATTGAACAAACCCAGGAGTTTTCCCTATTTTTTCGTATTGTTCCTCCCATCCTACTGAGGGATGGACACAGTACAAGTGACTTGTAGGTGGGGTGCTGGAAAATACAGTGCAATGCTCTTGCCTTCAACCCCCTTCTCACCGACTCTCACCTGTAGGAACAGGTAACAGACAGACTGCCAGAAAAGCCTTGAACAGCAGGCTGGAAGCACTGTCCACCAACAAGAGGCTTTCACAAGACAGATGTTAATTAGAGATATGGCCTTGAATGTGTGCTGGTTAACATGACTGCAAGCCTTTCTTTAACTGCTTCAGCATTTGGAAGCACAATGCAGGATCTCGCAGCTCCTGGACACAGTACTTCAATCAGATGCTTAAGAACAGGCCAAAGATCTTCCATGATGGACCCCATAGTTTTCCTAAACAACAAGTTCCAGGACTTCACTGTTCTAGCTCTGGGAACAGTTTTCCCAGCATTTCATCCAGCCTGTCCTTGTAAATCACATTTTGACACCTAATCATCTCCGCTGCTCTCCTGAGAGTTTTCTCCCATTTGCTTACAAGCTTCTGAAAAGCAGCACCAAGCACTGCAGGAAGTATTTCGGGTCAAGCCTTAAGATTGTTAAGAAGAACAATGATTTCACAGTTCTTACAAGTCAGCTACTTGTTTAAGGTTTTCCCATCAATCTGTTAGGGGATGGCAAAGACACCAGCCACAAGCTCTACCCATCTCACTAGCCCTTCTCTTTTTGGCAGGGGTTGGGAGGTGGGGGGGTGTGGTGGTCAGACACAGGGAGGGATGTTTTATGTCAGGATAAACTTCAGCAGGCTCAATGCAGCTTGAAGTACCTTTGTGAAGTAGCCTCTTATTCTGTTCCACAGTTCTGTAGCCTATTCAAAGCTACATTTCACCATTTCATTTACTACTGTGGGTCACACCTTCCAGCCACCAGTCAGCCACGTAACCCTTTCAGCGCAGACTGACACAATAATAATAATGTACTAAGTCCTTGATGGCCTTAGCAGAGACATCCCAACTCATTGCAGGGGAGTTGGACTAGATAACCTTTAAAGGTTCCTTCCAGCCCAAACTATTCTATGAACAAATAAAATGCAAACAATCTGACTCATTACTAGCTCCTGAGACTAACACAACTGCGAACAAACAATTAAGGATAGTTAAAAACTGGACATGGCTTGCTGGGGCTGGGCAACTCTGCCAAACTCCTCCCCAGAGCACAGCAGATATATTTTTTTTTCTTCTTCTTCATATTGATGACAGCCACTGCAGGACACTACAAAGCAGGATCCTCTTCAGAACAGGAGGAACAAGAGCAGCTAGCCGAATCCATTACGGGATGGAGAACAGCTCTCATCCAGCATGTAATTTAATAGTCAAGTCTAATATGTAAAGTTTTATCACTGCAATCGCTCACACAGGAGCATTCCAGGCCCGGGAGTGCTGGCATATTTCAAAAAAGATAATGATGCTGTACAAGCTGCGATAAAACGTAAGGGAAATAAAGTACATCTGCCAAGCAGCAGCATAATCTGCACAGTTAGAGAGATGAGGGTTTGAAAAAGAATCCCTGAGAACAGCTTTGGGAAGAGCCCAAACAACACACCCATGTCAGGGAGCAACAGGAGGGCACTGAGCACAGCCAGAGGAGGGGAGTTTCTTTTATCCTGGAGAGGAGTGGGATGTGGAACCCCCTGAGCAACCCCATCGCTTAGATGTGACTCCCACACTACATTATTGTAGCAAAATTAGTGGATTCCCCAAAGCACTTGGAGATTATTTGCCTACAGGACTGCATGAAAAAGCATTTTAAAAAACAAGCTCAAAAATTAAGGCAAATTAATAAAGCCTACAAATTGCCATTGGAGATCAGCGAGTTAAGTCCTGTGTTTAATTTAAGATGAGTAGGCAAATCTACGTAAGGCCCTCCAGAAACAGATGGAGTAGGATTAAAAGTACAACCATCAGGAGTCATATGCCAGCATTTTTGTGACGAGCTCTTGAGTTCAAAACATCCCCATCGTATCAGACAACTGGGAGCTGCTGTTACCAAGATTTGTTCAGGCACCAGCTTAAAACAGAACACCAACACGGAAACACTTCTATTTCCAGCACATTCCACCAGTCAGAAATTCACGTATGTGAAGACCAGCCCCTGTCCACGTCCCTGGCCCAGCCCCACCACAGACTTGCCAGGCCTGAATGACGTACTTCTCGCCGCGTCGTTGGCAGGAGAGCCGGGAGCCGTACTGGGAGCTGTGGAGACACGTCCAGCAGGACTGTCACAACAGGGACTGCTCGCACCGAGCTGAGAGGATGAGACAGAACCACCCTCACATGACTGCTGCAGTTGTACCACAAATCTGGAGATAGTTGAAAGGCATTAAACCAGCTCCTCGCTCTCCTGTAGGTAGGCGGCCAGCTTGTCAGGATGCTGATCTGCAGCTTCTTCTGAAGCAAAAAGTAGACATGCTTCATCAGTAAAAGGCAGCAGCGTTCCTTTGGTGGGATGCGGGTTTCTGCTGTCACCACGTAGAGCTGGCACCACTTGTCTGCTCAGCAAGTCTTGCACACCAAGAGTGGTTCCCCACTCATCACATGGGTAGCCCAGGTTCCACAGCATGACAAATCTTTTGTCCAGCAGGCCAAGGTGGTACGATGTGGGATGAATGAGGGCTTTTTAGCTTGATGTTGTTACAATGCATGTTTTTTTCAAGCCTGTAGGACCAATCTAGCTACTCCTGGAATAGCTCCAAGGTCCCCAAGGCACACCACCATCCCTCTTGACTTGCAGACACACTGCAGAGCAATTTTTTCAAGCCTGTAGGACCAATCTAGCTAGTCCTGGAATAGCTCCAAGGTCTCCAAGGCACACTCTTGGCTTGCAGACACACCGCAGCTGTCTATAGAAGCTGGTTCTTCTGCTTTTCCCTCTTTGATGTCAAAAGATGTCTAGAAGTCTGCAATACACCAAGTTCAACAGCAGGGATCCTGAGTGCTCCCTCAGAGCATAGCAATGGGGATTCTTTTCCAGGTGTGAAAACAAGAGGTTGTTCTACTCAAATTAAGGATAGTGTCATGATCTACCAGTACTGGGCAGGTACTGCAGCCAGCTGGTTGTCTGCATGAAGTGAGAAGCCCCACTTTTCATCAATCTTTTATACAAATGAAAAAGAATTCAAGTGATTTTTAATTTTTTTTAATTCTTTCATGAACTGGGAAGGGAAAGAGTTTAGTTTATATTTTCCCTAAATACTTCAAGCACAAAGCAGCATATTCTAAATCACCTAGGATCTGAGCTCCCAAAGGTTTTCAGTAGGAGCTCCACCCCTCATTTAAGAAAATCCTCCACTAATATAATCCTCTTATCATTGTTTGCACAACTTGAAAGGCATATTTTTCTAGTTAAGGATATTAATAAAACTATCATTATTTCTTCAAAATCAACTTCTGAAAAAGATGAAGTACCTGCTTCACAGTTGGGAAAATGAGGATTCCTGTGGCATTCACGTTTCATAATTGTGATTTTGGTTTTTTCCTCCATGCATTAGGAAGTTATGTCTCTTGATAAGAACTTTGCTTTCAGGTTCAAACAAGAAGCTGTTTTACATTCAGGACTATCCATATCAAAACAGAAAAAAATAAACCCACCCTTCTTCTCTTTACAATAAATAGAAGTTGTCCCATTGACCTATTCCCAAGGAATATTCCATGCAAGGCAGATACACCTGGCACCAGCATCTTCATCATTTCTCTTTGGAGAGGATGTGAAGTCAGCAGGCAATGGGAATTCAGACTTGCACTGTCCCAACTTAGAAGTGTAGAGAACAAGTACAACTCCAAGAAGTGTAGGGCATAAGTGATACCATCAAGTTATACATTAAGTGTCAGAATTAAACACTTCAGTCCCAGGATACTCCTTCAAGTGTTTAATGCCATCATAAGTTGATAAGCTGCAAGGTGGGGGAAGAGGGCAATATCAGAGACAGACGTTCACAGTAATAAGTCTTTCTTGCTGTCCTGACTCCAAAGCACTCGCAGTTGAAGCGATACACTTACTACACGTGGGAGAATTTCCAAACTCTCCACACATCACAGGAACATCACGCTTAAGCAGCTCAGCAGAAGCTGAGGGGCTGCTGAATCAATCTATATTTTACTTTCTCACAGGAAGTTTGATGCGTTCTGGTGAGAAGCCCCATATCCAGACTGGAATTTCAGTAGGCACCATGCACATGTTCATCTTCACACCTGCTTCCCATGTTCGCACAGTCCCTACCTTTAGGCAAGATATTTGGATGATAAGGATTTTGACATCGTTCTTCAAAAATGCTCAGAAGATTTGAGTTGTATGTTTTGCAGACAACTTGCAAACTCCCAGTATCTTCCCTTGGATAAAAAACAAAACAACCAACAGGCACATTTATAACAAGCAAAATTAAAACTTGATCTTGATCAACCCCACACGCCCTTCTGGGTGGTGAACACAGGAGTATCAGGAAGTTTACCAGATCTGCATGGCTTACCTCTAAAATCAGTGCTCCAGAAACCAAAATTTTTCTGTCTGACCCTCTAAATATATCACTTTGCCTAGAGGTGAATCTGGAAGAAAGCTATAAATATGGCTTTGTTAAATGTGCTTAAACTGTCTGTTTATTTAAAGGAAATAATCTTCTCTATAGCTATAAAATGGATTTAAGTGTATGCACTTCAATCTCTCTGTACATGCAATCTCTCTGAATAGGACGATGTTAAAATTAGTCCAACTTCCAGGTAATTTCTGTAACAACCACACCTCACTGAGGTTGGTCAAGGACACCAGAATTTCTGATTCATTTAACTACCCACAATTGGAAAATATCTTCATTTAGAAGCAGAATTTGCTTGTTCCTGGAGGAGTCCAAACATCAGTTCCCTGTGTGCATTAACTAAGCAACTCACCTAAGACTTCTTGAAATAATGAGTTGGAGAATCACACGGGGCTGGAAGGGGCCTCTGGAGATCATCCAGTCCAACCCCCTGCCAGAGCAGGGCCACCCAGAGCAGGTCCCACAGGAACGTGTCCAGGTGGGGTTGAATGTCTCCAGAGAAGGAGACTCCACCACCTCCCTGGGCAGCCTCTGCCAGGGCTCTGCCACCCTCGCAGGAAAGAAGTTCCTCCTCATATTTACGTGGAACTTGTTATATTCAAGTTTGTGCCCATTTCCTCTTGTCCTGTCCCTGGGCAAAACTGAGAAAAGACCAGCCCCATCCTCCTGACACCCACCCTGTTAGTATTTATAGGTGTTGATCAGATTCCCCCTCAGCCTTCTCTTCTCCAGTCTAAAAAGCCCCAAGTCCCTCAGCCTCTCCTCATAAGAGAGATGCTCTGGGCCCCTCATCCTCTTTGTAGCCCTACTAAAACTAAATTATAATTCAGACATTCCTGAGAGCCTGCTTTTCTGAAATAACACAGGAAGAGGCACACTGCTTTTGAAATAACAGAAACCTGTCAGCTTAAATAGTTTGCAACCATGTGAGCAGGACCTTAGATTAATAATTCCCCTATATCTTAACAACAATTTAACAATTAGTCTTATAAAAAGATTACCTAAGCTACTTTTCCATGTACTTGCATGGACTATAATTTCCCTCAGGTAGCATTAGAAGTTTAAAAACCTGTACTTGTAAACATTTTCTCTTTCAGAGTCTGTCAAATGATATTTGAAGGTATTTTTCAGCCTTAGAAATACAGCTCAGTAAGTATATAGCTAAAATAACATGACTTTACAAAGACCACAGGGGTGACAAATATTTATGAAGTGTGTTTATATAAACATACTGGCTTGTAAACAAGTTGACAACATTTGCATGGAATATTTAAAGAAGACTTCAAACTAGACAAGTTTGCATTAAAGAAAAAAATAAGTTAGAAGTTAATCACAGTACCAACCAATGAAGTAATTAAGATAAGTCAGGCACCTGGCAGTTTCAGAACTGAACTGTACAACACCGCACAGTGCTAAGTATTGCCATTTACACTAATGATTTCCTCTGATCCAGCAAAAGCACCTCCTGGTTACCTGAGGATGCCCATGGGGAGAGTAGTATGAAAATGACTTATTCTTCACAAACTAGGAACTCACCACTTCAGTGGAAGTTTTTCCCATAATTTAAGAACAGTCTTTTTTTAGCTATAGTTTTAGATGAGAATCCCAGAAATAACTTTTGTATTAGTTTTGCTGGTAAGTCACATCCTTCTGAAAGTGTAAACTTCACCAAAATCTTCCCAGCAGCGTTTGCACCAGCTGTTCTGCAGGATTTTAGCTAGTTTTTTTTATGAGCTTGAGTAAAAAACATCCCAAAAGGTAGGCATGAAAGTATTTAAGAAAACTTAAGTTAACAGAAAAGCATCATGAATTATGAAATAGTTACAACAGTTCAAATTATATAACAGTTACATATACACTTAATCATAAAACAGTGTTTTCTATATATTATTCAAAGTCAGCTTCAATATTTCTTCTGACATAAGTGATACTCAAGAAGTGATACTCATTTATTTTTTTACCCCTTTAAGCGAGTACACTTATTACTTATTTTTACAGGTGCAAGGATGCTTATTTGGATACCAATTCCACGTGGGTACGACTTTCAAAATAACTTTAATTACACTTTCCCATCCTGAAGGCAAAAAGCTATCAACGGTAATAAACAGACAGTTCATCATCACTAATGTCTGAATCATCTTCATCCACTTCACCTTCAATGACAGATTTCTTGCCTTTGCAGCATGAAACAATTAATCCAATTAAAAAGACCTGCAAATGTAAAATATGTAGTAAAAGTTAGTGCTCTTCAATTAAGAGGCATACAAGAGCAATATACACATAAACCAAAATGGCAGTGTAGTGATGCAAGTGATCCAACAACTACTGTAAATTATCCAACTTGCTTCAGTGATCTTTATAACCAAAGTACTTACTGCAATGAATGCCCAGTTCCCAAAGTAATAAGCAGCACTGAAGAACCAAAATTTATGAAGAAAGAGGTACGTCCGAGTAACAAGGCACTGATCTGAAAGGAAAGCAGTTAATACCAATTAAACACAGAACCAGTAAAAGCCAGTTGATTCCAATTTATAGGAGAAAAATTCAACAGTTTTGAAGACTACGCAGCTCTGAAGAAAAGTTACACTCCATTAGATCAAGTTGACTCTCCTCTGCCTATAAGGTAGACGGGGGGAGGGAGTATTTGTTATTATGGGAAACTGAATGTGACAACAGGTAACCCCCAAGCTCAGAGTTACACAGCTGACCCCATTACTGTTGGGCTCAATTTCTCCTCCAGATGTGTCAATTCTTGCCTGTTCTGACAGATCCCAGTTACTCACTTCCCAGGAGATACAAAGCAGATTCTGTATTAAAAAACAGATTATTTCTTTTCTGCTCAAGAAGGACAGGCAACTGCTGAGAGGGGACAGCAGAGGCTACAAAGATGCTGAGGGGCCTGGAGCATCTGTCTTACGAGGAGAGGCTGAGGGACTTGGGGCTTTTTAGTCTGGAGAAGAGAAGGCTGAGGGGGGATCTGATCAACACCTATAAATACTTGAAGGGTGGGTGTCAGGAGGATGGGGCTGGTCTTTTCTCATGGTTGCCCAGGGACAGGACAAGAGGAAATGGGCACAAACTTGAATATAACAAGTTCCACCTAAATATGAGGAGGAACTTCTTTGCTTTGAGGGTGGAAGAACCCTGGGACAGGCTGTCCAGGGAGGACATTTCATATTGCATTTCTGCAAATCAAACCCAATCCAATATAAACGTAGACAGCCAGAAAAGGAGGTAATCAACACAAATCAATCTGGTTTTATAACAAATAGTCTGATCTGATTTCGTAAAGGAAGTTACAAATCTGGATAACCAATAGCTATTTGCTGTACATCAACTACTGCAGCAGCCATACAACCTCTTGATGATAATCACACACTATGAATATTTACATTAAACAACTCCAGTAACCTTGCAAAAGAAACCATAGCTTGAGAGACTGGAAACGAAGAACTAACGGTCCAATTATCTTCACTAGTCCAATAATTGTTTAAAATTATTTTTCCCAATAACAGAAGTAGGAAGAAAACTTGAGGAGCTGCTAACATCTTGTAGAAGCAGTCAGAATTCAGTTACAGAACACTGATAAGATGAGAACAGAGGACAACTTATCTTTTTTTATCAATTAAAAATGCTGTCAAGCCTTTTTGTAAGTATATAAATGCATACATAATTCAACTCCTCTTTCTACAGAGAAGCTGCAGGTTTGCTAGAGTGAGAACAATTGAAAGCTTCAGCCTGAAAAAGTCTAGACCACTCTGAAGGCCATAAATCCTTTGCTGAGATCAATTTTTTAAACAAGAGACCAAAGCAATCAATAAAGTTAATGGTGACCTTAAATAGCAGTCTCAGCATTGCAGTGCCTGGTGCAATTCAAACTGTGCAAAAATTGTTTATATTCAGAGGGAAAGGAAGGGGAAAGACAGCACTAAAAAAGAAATCCAGTATGATTTCAATTAGCTTATTTGTTTTTGTTTAATGAAACCAGGCTAAAACTCATCCCTAGCTTTAGTCAAGTTTCACAGAGGAATGAAGTGTTACATTCTCTTGAAAACATGTTACATTCTCTCAAAAAAACAAGCTAATCAACATTAAAGCCTGCAGAGATGGAAAGCCAAATGAGAGCTCCACAATTATCCATCCTTTTAGTCACTACTCATAGCTCCAGAATAGCCACAATACATCTTCTGACAAAATAACTGGTCAAAAAGGGATGGTCAGTAACACAGACAACCAACAGTTATACTGGATTTTTTTGTTCAGAGTTGGAAGGGACCTTCTAGAGATCATCCAGTCCAACTCCCCTGACAATGCAGGGTTGCCCAGAGCACATCACTCAGGAGCATCCAGGCAGGGCTTGAAGATCTCCAGAGAAGGGGACTCCACACCCTCCCTGGGCAGCCTCTGCCAGGGCTCTGCCATCCTCACCCCAAAGAAGTTCTTCCTCACATTGGAGTGGAACTTCCCATGGTCCAGCTTGTGCCCGTTGCCCCTCGTCCTGTCACTGGGAACCACTGAGAAGAGGCTGGCTCCATCCTCCTTCAACCCACCCTTTAGGCACTTGTAAAGATACATAAGGTCTCCCCTCAGCCTTCTCTTCTCCAGGCTAAAGAGCCCCAGCTCTTTGAGCCTTTCCTCGTAAGGGAGGTACAGGGAATGACAAATTAAGAGGATCTCAGGAAAATAGCCTAAGATATCAAGTCCCATTGGTATTGTTGCAGAATTGCAGAACTCTAACCAGTAAAGTTGCACTGAGAAGTTCAGATCTTAGTTTTCTTGATTACATCATGAAATTTAGTAAAATATGTCTTTGCATGTTTGTGCGATAAACACATACACTGAAGCGACACATCAGACGCTAAACTATTCACCAGCTAGGGTTTGTATTTAAGGTTCGTGTAGCTCTTTGAGCCTTTCCTCGTAAGGGAGGTACAGGGAATGACAAATTAAGAGGATCTCAGGAAAATAGCCTAAGATATCAAGTCCCATTGGTATTGTTGCAGAATTGCAGAACTCTAACCAGTAAAGTTGCACTGAGAAGTTCAGATCTTAGTTTTCTTGATTACATCATGAAATTTAGTAAAATATGTCTTTGCATGTTTGTGCGATAAACACAAACACTGAAGCGACACATCAGATGCTAAACTATTCACCAGCTAGGGTTTGTATTTAAGGTCTTCTTCGTTCGTGCTAAAGCAAATGGGAGATTTTGAAGTTAACTGAAATGTACTACTACACATGATTTCTACTAGAAATAGCTATTTCTTCAAATGAATTAAATAAGCAAGCTGCTTTCTGGACATAGCTACGTATCAAAGTTTCACATTATATCAAAGCAAATCAAAGTCATGGAAAGACTGAGCTGTTTATTACAGTTAAGCATGCACATATAACACAGGAAATACAAGAAATTAATTTATCTTACCTTCAGGGGCATCTGCATCACAGTCTTTAGATACAAACGTCGTCACATTACTTGGCTGGCCATCAATTGTCTTATTACTCTGTGTTACAAATACAGAAAATTAGTATACTAGTCTACCAGCAACATTCTTCCATACACAATGATAGTGCCTGAAACAAAACACATCTTGTAATAAATTATTAATTTTATAAAAAAGGCTCTGACAAATCTCTTACAATATTCAAAAAGCTTAGGGTTATTTTTGAATGGTATATGCAGCGTAAGCTGTAAGTGGTACAACATGAACATTTCTAAATATGCTTTCATTTAGAAAAAATAGCTTGTGTTCTTTTTGAAGATTAAAAAAACCCCTCCATATCTGAAATTAAACATTTGTGCATAAAATGAATCTGGAATTCAACTTCGGGATGAAGACACCATAGAAGTGTCATGCCTGCATAATGATACCAAATGCACTTATGGTCTAGAGGCCAGATGATAGTGAAATTTCATGGAGGACATGAAATTTCAACTATTCAGTGTACATGTAGCAATGGTCCAGCTCCAGAAGGTATTTCAGCTAGCTGTCACCAGAGCTGACACTCCTCAGAGGGCTTCTTTCACAACATTACTACGCATCGTACAATTATACGGGGACAATTATACCATTTACAGTAAGATTATTTTTTTTAAAAAGAAGTATTATATCTCACCTGTACCAGGTATTTTTGGCTTCCATACATTACATACTGGGGGGCAAGACTGTAGATCATGTAACTGGTATGAAGAACTATCAACAGGAGTATCATGCAGAGAAACAGGAGTGCTTGAGGTTGAGTTTTTCCCCGCCTGATTTTATAAAGCTAAAACCAGAAAACATACAAATATTAGCATATTGAAATTTATTTTTTTTGTGAAGACATTTCATTCAAGTAATAGCTTTAATTCTCCTGACAGAAGTGGGAAGCTGCTATCCTCTGGCAACCTGATTCCAATGAGTCAAAGCAGGTTCTCAGGTGTATTTACCTGAATTTCAAAGCACAGCTATTCAACCAAATTAATTGTTGTTTGTATTAATGACCTACAACATTCATAAACCTGCAGTTAGCAGCATGATTTAAATGATGTTTGCTATTGCTGATAGCAAACTGTGCCTTAGTTTGTCAGAGAATACTGTGTCTTTTGGTCAAGGTGAGGTGGTATCTATCACTACACCTCAGATCCAGAAACAGAGGAGGGAGTCAGGAGAGAGTACCCCCAGGCTCTGAGAGAACTTGCACACCACATGATGGCATTTGTTTCCACTTCACTCTGCAGGGAGCTATATAATGTCTCGTCATTACCAGAGATACCACTCTATTCTGAAATCCCATGTTAGGGTAAAGAAGCTGGCAGTGAGGAGTAAATGGCTGTTTTTTTGATCTTCCAATGTCACAACTCACTGCAAGGACTCAGGGTCACTACTGACAACTCTGGGGTGTCACCACATGAAAAGGTGAAGTATTAAAGGGAAAGGAGTCACAGAAGCAGGGAAATATTTAACCCAGCATCACAGACATGAATGACATACTGCCGGATACAAAGCTGCTTTTTCAAATGCAAATAATGTATTATTTGCATCATTTAGATATGCCATATCATCACTGTACTTTTTTATCTCTTTATCAACCTAAATAAACCTGCTTGCCACCCAAAAGACAAGTGAAGCACTACTGACTGCATGCACATTTCAGATTTTGACTATAAAATTCACTAATACTTCTACCATATCAGAATCAAATGGCTTTCACTTAGAGAAGCCAGAAGCCAAAGTGCCACTGATCAAACACAAGTCAGCCCACTGTAGTATTTGAAGTAAAACATTAGTTTTGGTCTGGTAACTTAGCAAAACAGAACACCTTTCAGAAGCAGTGAAAATGGTACAACAGGCTTCTAACACTCAGACATACAGACAATGCTATTTGCAACATCCAGTATCTATGAAGCAGTAAATAAATAATGACTATTTATTAAATATACTGAATATCACAGATTTGTTAAGCATCTTACTGAGTATTATAAGCTAAACTTTTAAGTCATATTTACCCTTATCCAGAAGAACCATATACCCATATTTCGAATCCCCGCCATTGAAGTGAAGATAAAGTACATAACAATAGTTGTAATAAGAACATAATCAAGTGGAAAAACCTAAAACAAGAACACAACCAGTTAAAAAGGCAAGATAACATTCAAATTAGGAAACAAGCTCTTCCCCCACTTAAAGCTCAATAAGGAGTTTCCACTTGGAACATCTGAGGTAGTAAAAGTCCTTCCACTTAAAGGTTTAACATAGCTGGTTCTAAATACAACTAATACAGCTTGCTGCTAAAAATGCATATACAATTAGTTTGGGAAAGCAACTGAGCGTTTTTTTAATTTAAAGCTTGCCTTAATTTTGAAGTGTTATACATTTGTAGGCCAAGAAATATTTAATTCCTTTATGAGAGCACATTTAAAAAAAAAAATCCAGAGTGGCAACAATCATTTTAGGACTATATAGGCATTCCACTTGTGAGTATTTCTGAACATATTTGTATACAGAATTGATTTTTATATTTGCATTATTAACAGCTTGAGATAATACTGCTGCTGAACATTATTTTTCTGTTAACTGCAAGCTTAGGTGTCCAACAGTTTTCGAAGCGTGGGGAAGCAATGCATTGTGCCAACCCACTGTACCAAGAACAGGGAAAGACCTCAGCTAGGGGAGTGGAAAGCACTACCTTACATTAAGGCTTTGCTTTTTCTTAGCTTGGCCATGACTGATTGCCAAATTCATATGCAGCCTTGTTTTCTTCCAGCCTACTGAAGTTAAGACATTTGTTCTTATGTAGGGTTTGGTTCAGACTAATGCATTACTGTAACAGACAGAACTGCACAGGGTAGCATTTTTCAAGGTGCAATAAACATTAAAAACTAAAAAAGAGAATTCACTTAAGGAGGGTTAACTATCAAGTACATAAACAACTAGAATGTATATTGGGCATGGGAGAAAGTTGCCTTCATTCTGTGCATGACAATTACAAGTGACAGTGTTATTCATTGCCACTGTGTTCTCAGAGTAAAGTCACTTCCAAGCACCACATTCCTCCAGCAACTGGCTTCCATCCACCTGAGACTTTCATACCAGACTCCAGTAACTACAAAGTTAACAAGGAAGTTGCCTTGCTTTTACAGAATGCACATCTAGACAATTTTGGTTTAATGAATTACTTGGGGAAAATTATAGTTTCCCTTTTGACAGCTTGCCAAAAGAGAAAGAAACATCCTTACACATAGAATCATTTAGGTTGGAAAAGACCCTTGGGATCATCGAGTCCAACCACCAGCCCTCCTCTACAAAGTTCTCCCCTACACCATATCCCCAACACCACATCTAAATGACTCTTCAACACATCCAAGGATGGCAATTCAACCCCCTCCCCGGGCAGCCCATTCCAATGCCTGACTGCTCTTTCTCTGAGAAACTCTTTCTTAATGCTCAGTCTAAACCTACCCTGTTGGAGCTTGAAGCCATTCCCTTTTGTTCTATCACTAATTACCAACCTCTCTACAATTGGGTTTGTTTTTTTTTTACTTACTGTTTGAAGAACAGGTAGCAGCATATTCAATGGATTAGTCAGATTAGTTCCTAAAATTATAAATCCAGAGTCGAAGCCAGCTGAATGCAGAGCTTTGTCCAAACTGCAGCAATTCAGAAAAAAATGGGTAAGTACTATGGTCCTCCCAGAGCTTTCTCTTCAGTTTGATTTAAAAGGGCAGCTCAACAAAAGCTGAAATAAGCCCAGAGACTGAGGCTTTTTCATATCCATATAGACACACGCTTTGTTTTGCCACAGTCATTGCACTTGTCCTATGAAAAGCTATATTAATTTCTGCAACTCCTTGCCATTTCAACTTTTCCTTAGTTTGGGTCATAGAGCTTATTTGCCCACTCTGAAAAAAATGCCAATATTTGAGACTTCTGATTAGTTCAACTTTTCCTTAGTTTGGGTCATAGAGCTTATTTGCCCACTCTGAAAAAATGAAAAATGCCAATATTTGAGACCTCTGGTTAGCGTCAATCTTCATTGAAATACAGCAGCTTTGCAGCTGGCCATATTCCTTCCAACACCATGAAACAATTTCCAATGTAATGCACATCATAATGGATTATACATGTCATTTACTGCAAGAACTTAAGCACCCATTACCCAGCCCAAGAAGACATCCATTAAGATTCACTCAAGCAATCAGAATACTTTTGTAGTCTGAACTAAACTTCCTTACCATGTATGCTTGATCTGCCCACTGAATGAGAAGTGCTTTCAGCAGTCAATCAAGCTGAACCATGGCCTTTTTTGAATCTGCTTTAGCACATTTTGTTCAGCCTCAATATATACTATTACAATGAGAAATGCAGCTCTAGTTACAGAAAGTCAGCCTGGAAAAGAAATGGTCTGACTCTTCAAGCAACCCCAGTTTTGATGTCAGAGCAGAAACCATGCAGTTTAAGTCATTAAGAAAAATGCTGAAATGTACTTACTTGGACAAGAAGAGAGAGACAGTGAAGAGCAGTGCCACGATGATGAAGAATACTCCCCACACAATCTAGAAGAAATATTAAAATTTAACTGAAAGTGTGAAGAATACTCCCCACACAATCTAGAAGAAAATATTTAGTGAAATTTAACTGAAAGTGCCTTTTTTTGAATCTGCTTTAGCACATTTTGTTCAGCCTCAATATATACTATTACAATGTGAAATGCAGCTCTAGTTACAGAAATTCAGCCTAGAAAAGAAATGGTCTGACTCTTCAAGCAACCCCAGTTTTGATGTCAGAGCAGAAACCATGCAGTTTAAGTCATTAAGAAAAATGCTGAAATGTACTTACTTGGACAAGAAGAGAGAGACAGTGAAGAGCAGTGCCACGATGATGAGGAATACTCCCCACACAATCTAGAAGAAAATATTTAGTGAAATTTAACTGAAAGTGCTTGTAGTTGACACAAGAAGTGAAGACTTGTCTAAGTTTCACTAAAGGACTAATGCACATTGGCCACCTCAGAGCTCAAACACACCTAAAAAGTGAATTTTTGGGTAAATACTTGAGAGAAGTACTTACACATCATGTGCCAGTGTGATACAAGCACATTGGCCACCTCAGAGCTCAAACACACTTGAAAGAGTGATTTTTTTTGGTAAATACTTGAGAGAAGTGCTTGTACATCGTGTGCCAGTGTGATACAGAAACCTACCCATAAGTCAAAAGTGTCATTAAAAACACAGAGGGGGTGCTATATAGAATGAATGCAGCATTTAGCAGAACACACAATCTGTACCTGCTAAATTAGATGGGAAACCTTAACTATATCCAGGTGTTTGACTTGAAGGCAAACAGGAGCACCATGGCTGTGTGCTCACCTCCCAACAGGAGGCAACCCAGGAACATCTCACCTTTCCTGAGGGACACCTTCCTTCTGTAGCACTACTCAAACACTCAGTGACCAATCGCTTGGAGGGGCACATCATGTGCCAGTGTGATACAAAAACCTACCCATAAGTCAAAAGTGTCATTAAAAACACAGAGGGGGTGCTATATAGAATGAATGCAGCATTTAGCAGAACACACAATCTGTACCTGCTAAATTAGATGGGAAACCTTAACTATATCCAGGCGTTTGACTTGAAGGCAAACAGGAGCCCCGTGCCTGTGTGCTCACCTCCCAACAGGAGGCAACCCAGGAACATCTTACCTTTCCTGAGGGACACCTTCCTTCTGTAGCACTACTCAAACACTCAGTGACCAATCGCTTGGAGGGGGCCACGTAACCAAGCCCAAATACAAGGTCTACTTTTTCATTCCTTCCGCCTGCAAGTCCTCTCAGTTCATCTGCAGTATCCAGTATTACAAAGCATTTTCAAGGTTCAAGTTATAGCAACAATCAACTTTACAAATTATTTTGACTCAAAGGTTTAAGTTACCCAGAAATTTAACTTTGAAGTGATGTGAAGACTTGAGAATAGACTAGAAAAAAACCACTTATGAACACTAAGGTAGTAGGAAAAATAGCTAGATTTTCTTGAAAGTCAAGTAAGTGTTACTTGAATAATATTACTCAAAACCACTGTATATCCACAAGCGATTAAGATGAGATTTCTATAACCACTGTACTCCCAGCACCAGGTAAAGGTCTTTTCGGGAGCAGGTTCTAGATGAAGAGCAGCACTTTCACTGCACTAGGAGAGTCATTTGCCCCACAGTCTTCCTTTGGAGTGCATATCTTATTCAGGAATTGGAAACTGAAGAAAAAGGGTAACAGCTGTGTACTATCTATGCTGGCTAAGAGACCAAGTAAAAATTTTTAAGGACCACCATACTTAAAATCAGATACTGCTATTGTTTTGAAAAATCAGCATAGCAGGCTTTTTTTTTTATAAGCTTTGCACACTAATATGTAACTGCCTGATGTACAAGATAAGAATAGAACTTCTTGGCTAAGCCAAGGTGGCATATGAAACACTAAAGCAATTTTACTAGGAGTATATGAAGATATCAGCAGTTAAATTGGGTTCCTGCATTCAGATTTTTCAGGTTTTAAGGGCTAGATTAAAATAAACAAACAGCTTAAACTAGCAGATTTAGTCCCTGAATATAGTCAAAGTATGAAAAGTTTATCTTTCACTGAATTGGAAGGGACCATAGAGATCATCTAGTCCAACTCCCCTGCCAAAGCAGGACCACCCAGAGCTTGTCAGAGCGTGTTACTCAGGAGCATCCAGGCGGGGCTTGAAAATCTCCAAAGAGATCTTAAACAGGATAATTCAGACAACGTAGCAAAAAGTTTACAGAACTGGAAGTAATATTCTGACACCTGTATGTTCCATTTTCCCCATTTCCTTCTCACTTAGTAATCTTTAGATATTTCTTTACTTTCTTCTATGAATGGCCTGAAGCAAGGACATTCAGAGAAATAAGGTTGTTGCTTAAAATCTTAATTAAAACACAGGAAAGTGTTTTTATATGCCAAATAGAGCACTTGAGCCAGGGACATTGTTCTCTAAACTGTCCTCAAAAGAACACCTCCTAGTCTTTCTTCCTAGGCTAGAAGACCATTCAGTAAATCATTCTCCACTTTGAGATGTTTTCCCCTCTTAAAAGCTTCTCTTTGGGAGGGTGGGGGGTTGGTTTGAGATGATGCACAAGAGTGAGCCTCTGTAGCAAACCCATGTGGTTACAGCTCCAACAGTTTCATTTTATCCTTCTGTGACCCTAGTGCCAGAATATGCTCAGATAAGCATGCTGGACTTCCCAAAACAATAATCACAGAATGAGCTGGGATTGGAAGGGACCTCTGGAGATCATCTAGTCCAACCCCCTGCCAGAGCAGGGCCACCCAGAGCAGGTCCCACAGGAACGTGTCCAGGTGGGGTTTGAATGTCTCCAGAGAAGGAGACTCCACCACCTCCCTGGGCAGCCTGTCCCAGGGTTCTTCCACCCTCACAGGAAAGAAGTTCCTCCTCATGTTTAGGTGGAACTTGTTATATTCAAGTTTGTGCCCATTTCCTCTTGTCCTGTCCCTGGGCACCACTGAAAAAATGTGTTTTCAGATTGCTAAACCTGAGACAGCTTTGGCTTATTTCCAAATGTTATATGCAGGAACACAATGCATGGTCTTTCACATGAAAGAGAGAGTTTCATAGCTACTCTTAAATTATTTTATTAAGCTTAAAACTTGGCACACAGCCATCTTGAAAAGGTTAAGAACTTTATTACAGCTGCTCACTGAAGATATTGTTATAATGCTGTTGCTCATTAAATTCTGAAGATAGGCTTCTGTCTGCAAACTCAAATATTAAAACGTAGCTTATAAAACAACTAAAATTAGGTCAGCCTTGTTAGGTAGAGATTTACAGATTAATATCAAAGTATGTATTAACTTGTGCATTTCCACATATTTAAGTGTACTAAGATTTTAGCTCGCCACAGCAAACTCCCACTAGATATTAGCCATACAGAAAATAGACATTTAAAACCAATTAAGACCAAGAGTCTGAAGCCTGCATTACTTCATTACCTTCTGCCAACTATAGCCAGTAAAAAGGCATCCACATCTCTGAAATATGTCTGTCTTTCAGAGTGATGGGTAACACTCTTAGATGCAGATAAGTGGTTGAAAAAGCACTCATTTTCCTGATTCAACCTCAACTCCCATTCCATTAAATACAAGATTTAAAATGTTTAATATTAAAGACCTTCCTTCTACCTTAGTTCATCCTGTCTTTTCACAGTGCTATTAAGACTACTGAACCGTGAATTATTTGCAATTAACATCAACCTACATATACACAATTTCAGAGGGTCAGTTAACTCAGGCCTTTCACAGAAAGGCTTCTTGTCTTCTTACCTAGATTTTCCTTGTACCTCAACTGATTTCAGACCAACACCTCATTTCTCACCCATTAACCAGCCCCTGCCCAATGGTAAGGAGAATACCAGCACTCAGACCAGTAGTTGAGCTTGCATATTACACAGTCCAGCTGAGCCTTATCAAGTGCTATCAACCTGACCTCAATTAAAAGCAACCCTCCAGCTGGGTATCATTTGCTACCTGAGGAAGGGAGCAAATAGGTACTTCCTTTCCTTTCCCCCCCACATCAAGCCTAAGTTAAGCTAGAAAGACACTGCAGCCACAGCTAGACACTCACTGCTGCCTTTTACTTCACTTCTAGCAAAGGACAAATCTCATCCACAATCTTACTGTGACACTACCGTACGGCTGTTCACTAGCTTCAGACCAACTATAGTATCTTCAAAAGACTGTAGGTACACTTAGCCATGGAAATTTACAAAATAATTTTGCTTTGTTACAGCAAAAATGAGAAGGAATCCTAGCCCCTGAGAACATGAGTACACATTCAACTTCAAACCACAGTGCTTCATCAAAACTTCTTGTTCTTACAGCACGACTATTTATCGACTGATGCTGAAAAGCTTTCAGTACTACAACAGGCAAAAACAAAAAGCCTGGATTCCAGCCAAACAACACACAGAGGAATTTAGTAAGGTCATTTCCAAAAAAAAAAAAAAAAGCAACCCTTGATCTACATGAGAAGTCTATCTTTCAATGCAAGACAATCTTATTTCTTACTCCCTAGTCCTTTTGAAAGCAGGACCTCAAAGCATACCTCAAGCTATGTTACCTCCTCCACTACAAGAACAAAGAAACACTGGAATAATATCTTGCTCTTAAGTGATAATCTGTAAATAACTTATGATACTGTACACTGTCCTATGAGAACACACTGAACTGCTGAAGCCCTACACACAATAGATACAGCCAACGCATTTATCGAAGTTAAGGTTAACGTGGAAAGTTAAAGAAACTACACAAGCTATTTTGAATAAAAGGAAGCACATCTAAACTGTTGAAGTGATACGTTATGAGATATTTGTCCTTTAAATGAAAAGGCTAAGTCTAGATTTCTAATGTATCGCAGAAAGATAACTCCACTTACAGTTTCACAGTTCTAACAAATCTCAGTTGAAAGCTTTTGTTCCACTGCAATCTCAGCCATTTCCATTGCTACTCAGCACTAACAGCAGCAACAACATTAGAGGAAATTACTTGTACCCCCCACTCAGCTTTTCAGAACACAGGCTACACTTTAAAATAATGCTAAAATTTCTTCCTACAACTAGTTGGCAAAAAATACTTTATATGGCAATACCATTCCTTAAGAAAACCTGGTTTTAAAAAAAAGTATCTACTAAAATCTAAATGCTGAGATCAAAAAGACACCAAGATCAAAGCTTTCCCCAGTAACAGTTTCCTTTGCACTGGTTATGTATCAAGACTCAAGTTCCACACAGCTACCTTACTATTGATCAACTAATTACTTGGCAAGATGATAATTCCAAATGCATATATTCTCAAAGTATCTCTCACTTCTGCTGGCTACATGTACTTTAGACTAACTTAAGCTGCCTTACAGCTACAGAATTCATTTCTTCTTCCCATTTTCACATGCCCAAGAAGACATTCAGATTTTCCCTGGCAGTCACACTATAGCAGATCAGCTAGGACTTGCTCCTTTTCAATCTTAATCATATTTTAAGCAAAGTAAAAGGTTTTCCAAGAGCTCAGAGCTTGCTATAGGACTGTCATTCTATAGTACAATAATTATTAAAAAAATAAGTAGTTGATATTCAGGATGGTAACTGATAAACTTGACCTACAATTTATATTGCAAGAAGAAAAGTAGAAGCTATTCCAATTTACATTTCAAAAAGTAAGAAAAGCTTACCTTTAGAGGTCGGATAGCTTCACAGAACTTCGTCCACCAGCTTTTCTCAATAGACTCCAGGTGCCTCTCTCTCCTCCGAAGCGTCCTCAGCCTCTCCTCCAGCTGCTGCACAGCCCGTCTGTCCCTTGATGACAGAGGCCGGCCGTCCCTGCACTGCGCACCAAGAGACAGCGCAGGAAATCAAGGACACTGACTCAACAAAATAGACTTGACATCTAGTCTGAGTTACAACAACTGGAAGGACTTTCTAGTCTAAAACTCCCACTCTTTCTATGCACAGCAAGAGGGTGCAGTGCAGGAGTCAGAAGCTACAAGGGAATTCCTATCAGGTGGTACAAAGCACTCTTCACAGCAAGGATGGTCACAGATGTTAATGGGGGGGAAGTCTCCATGGCTAGAAACACTTAACACACCCAGATGCAATCTGAATGACCTGATCTAATCTGAAAAGGGTCTTTGCTTTGTGTAGAGGGTTGAACCTGGTAACTTCCAGAGCTCTCTTCCAATTAAATTCCATGATTAAGCCAATATATTAAGCTTGGCATCTGCATTTTCTTTCCAGCATCCCACTACAGATACTCACCTATGTTTCTCGTATTTGCAAGAGCAAGATGACTTGCTGCTCCAAAAACTAACCTTACATAAACCCAACCAAGTGGCACCACTACCCCAAGAATTAGTTAAGTGTACCAGATAATTGTTGGTTTGATGATTATACTCAAGGATGTACTTTAATTCTGAGCCTCTAAGTACTGAGAAGGTACCTACCATTGCACTCTGCTGTCAATTGAGCAGCACATGCTTAAATCTCAGTTATGCACTAATAAGGAAATCCAACAAAATAGGCATTAGGTAACTGAACCAGAATTGTTTCTAACATTGATGCTACCATATAACAAACTGATCCTTACATTATACTAAAACCACAAGAATTTTTTGTCTCCCACCATGTATTTATAATTTTGGAATTCCCTATTCAGTTTTTCCCCCCTCTTATTTCAAATAAGCCTTCCTGCAAATAGTGAAACACTTCACACCAGTGAAGTTAAAGAAATCTATTTTAGATAAATTCCTCAAAAAGCTTACAAGACTAAAGCTACATTCTAGGCATATGTAAACAACTGGAGATGACACTGTACTTTTAACAGGAACACACATTCTCCACACCCTTTATAGCACCTCAGTGACTTGAAAACGACTTGCTGAAAACAGTCCAAGCCTTGATTATTTAAGACTAACATAATAAAGTTACCAGGTGTATTAACAGCAGAAAACCTTACTATATACTGAATCTTTACATTAAATTAAGCAGCATACTTACTTACTTCTAGTTTTCACTGTACATTACCCTCAGTAGCACTCACTTTCTTCATCACTTCATGCAAATGTAACTCAAGAACTAAGATTTCAATTACACAGGGGTAGAATCCTGACCATAATCCATAAAGCAAAGAAAATTAGTTTATACTAATGCTCACATTAAAATGTAGATATAACTTAAAGACTTTCTACTTTTAGATCCTATTTGTTAGCTAGATCAAACAACAAGACCATTTGCTTGCAAACTCTTCATAATCCAACAGTGTTCTGTAATAAGTAATGGTCCAGGATTTCTCCTACTGATTTCAGTAATACAGATGCCTGTCGTAGCAGTAGCCTGTAAAAAAGCCAAAACCTTGCAACTGAAACTGGGGGAGCCTACTTTTCAGGTTTCCTTGCGCAGTAAGCTTTTTAGAGCACTGAAGGTGCCCACACCATGTAGAAGTAGCCAAGTATGGAGGGAGGACAGAGCACACAACAGCAGAGATGCAGTGCAGCAGCACAAGCCGTGCATCTTAACGCCCCTTCCCCCTACCCAGGGCGGAGAAAACACCAGTCACATTATCTGAAATCAGGTGGAAAAAGGCATCCCTAGCACATCATACGTAAAGGAGAAACCTTACCCTCCTCCAGCTCACTCTTTGGTGCTGACATTAGGCACAGCATGTCAGTGAGCTGCAAAGCCATCATGGGTTTATAAATGGTGCTAACATCCTAGGCACATTTAGAATTCCATATACAGAGACACCCATATACACGCTTTTCATAAAGAAATTATTTGTAACAGGAAGGTAGACTAGCTGGGAAGCAAGAACATATAGGGCCGTTATTTAATCATAAATATGATTAATAGTTTGATGAATTTAACTCATGACAGCTCCATGTGGCAAGTATCCAGTGTTGACAACTGCACTGAGCAAATACCAACAAATGGGGTGCCGTATCTGGCAGCAGACTTAGTGAAGTTAATATTCTTGAATTCTACAAAGTATCTCTTGTGTCTCTCCAAAGAGGACCGGAGAAGTTTGAGTTTAGCTCATCAGTACTATTGTTATCTAGAGACACCAGTCCTGCTTCAGGACTGATGAAAAAAACCCTGATTTCTCCTACACAACTGCAACCAACTCACTTCTGACTTCTTTCTGGAACAAAACCTCTCTACAGCATGACCATAAGCTAGTGAGCAAGCCAGCAAGAAAATCATTAAGAAAGCGAGAACAGTAAAGACCATACCTTTGATTTAATCCTTAATAAATGTTGCTCCACTTCCTCAATATCTTCAGTGTTCTCCAAACGTTCATAAGCTGCACTGGTAGTTCCCTTGATCAAGTTGAGAGGCAAAGCTGACATACCATAAGCCTAAAATAAAAAGGATACATACATACTCAATCTTTCTACCATGGGTTTTCATCTGATATAGGTATAACACTCAGCAAGCTTAAGGTATCCCTGCTGGTTCCTCCCCCCTGCCGCAGACTAAGGCAATCAATTCTTCTCATTCTTTGAGCAAAACACAACAGACATGCTATGCAGATTCCAGCATCCTTTGTTATTCCAACAGTACTTAAACATCTCACAGTGACAAAGACAACAGCACATGATAAGACTTTCTATAAGCATAGCCCATTAAAGATTTATCAAGCTAGCCCTTGGGGATTTTGTCAAATGACTTCGCTTCCCAAAACCTTAACTTTCCCACTTGAGATCATAATCAAAATATTGTGTAATACAGGAATTTATAGATACTGAATTTAATTCGTTTTAGAAGCTAAATACACACAATTCCTTTGTGGCCAGTAGCCTTCAGCTTTCTGCATCATTTCATTTTAAAAGTAAGCATATGATTTACCAAAAAAATTATGCAGTAAAGACACAGCAGAAGGTCAGTGAACACCTGAACTCAGTTACATTCAAAGACTGCTTAGATACCCACTCACAATCAGAAATTTTCTTGGCATTTACTCCTAGTTACAAATCCTATACCATTCAAAGTGTTTGCCAGCTCCTACATCAGCGCTATGCCCAGATTTTTCCAGTGCAGAATCTGTAAGCTTTCTACTAACACAAGAAAAAATAAGGTGAGATAAACAAAAGAACACTATTTCTTCCCTGCGACCCTCTGAGTCTTATGGATACAGGCCAAGGGCAGAAGTTTCTCCCAGTAATTTACAGATATTAGCCACAGGCTTTGTTTGTTTTGCTCTGGGTGGGAGGATGTTCTTGGTGCAGAGCTCAGCAGGAAGGCTTTTCTTTCTTTTAATCACAACTAACACATGCAGTTTCACTAGAGTGCTCATTATCTGAACATTCACAAACTTCAGCACTGAGCGGTTTTATGGATTTCCCCAAGAGTGGCACTCCCTCCATGAGCACAGGTTTACTTTTCATAGAATAGATGTAACACAAACACTAGTGCGTTGTATCACCATACCTGCTGTTACATCGCATGAGCTTTCTGTAGAGAAGACTTGATTTGAGCTGCATAAGAATCAGAGTCACATGGGGTTGGAAGGGACCTCTGGAGATCATCTAGTCCAACCCCCTGCCAGAGCAGGGCCACCCAGAGCAGGTCCCACAGGAACGTGTCCAGGAGGGTATGAATGTCTCCAGAGAAGGAGACTCCACCACCTCCCTGGGCAGCCTCTGCCAGGGCTCTGCCACCCTCACAGAAAAGAGGTTCCTCCTCATGTTTAAGTGGAACCTCTTATATTCAAGTTTATGCCCCTTACCTCTTGTCCTGTCCCTGGGCACCACTGAAAAAAGACTAGCCCCATCCTCCTGACACCCTCCCTTTAAGTATTTATAGGTGTTGATCAGATCCCCCCTCAGCCTTCTCTTCTCCAGACTACAAAGCCCCAAGTCCCTCAGCCTCTCCTCGTAAGACAGATGCTCCAGGCCCCTCATCTTCGTAGCCTCTGCTGTCCCCTCTCCAGCAGTTCCCCGTCCTTCTGGACCTGGGGAGCCCAGAACTGGTCCCAGGGCCTCCCCAGGGCAAAGCAGAGGGGCCAAGTATTGACCCCTGGGGGACACCACTGGTTACAGGCCACAGGCAATACTGATAATACCTCTGGATGGACAAAGTGCATATTTATACCTCAGATTTCATGAAGTAGGTGGCCTTCTACTCAAAAGGATAAAGTAAAAAAGTAACAGAGCAATTTAAGAAAAGCAACAGAAAACCCAGCTTATCTATCCTTATGAAAAAACCCACCAGCCCAAACAAAGCCCCTAGCACTTCTTCCTTATTTGTTATTCCCAGAAGTGGTAGCTAGGCCTGTGAGGAATTCGTAAAGACATCTGTCATCAGTAAAGCAGAAGCCTGGAACTCACCTGGAAGCAGCAGCGAGTTCAATACTGTTTATGCTGTATCTGTAGGCACTGAAAAACAGTGAGAAGCCCACTCTAGCCCTTCTCTCGACAAGCCATGGAACCCAAACATACTCTGTGCTCCAGGCAGAGCACTGAAATACCTCAATGGAGATTACATTAACATTGCTTAATCTTCACTTCTCCTGTGTCCTTTCCTTCCCACCCTGTCTGCAGCAGAACCAGCTATTCCTGTCACTCCACAGCTAAGATTTAGAAGAAAGAGCTCCCGTTGTGATCCTTTGGTCTCTTGCAGACTCAGCACCATACGCTATTTCAGCCTGGCCAAACTCTAACCCATGGCCAGGTGAGGGAACAGCCTTCCTTAGCAGCTGCCCCGTGTGTTAATGGTCACGCAGAAGCACAAGTCATAGAACAGGTGAAGTTGAGGCAAGTTGTACAATCATGTTTTACAAGAGTTGCAGCAAGCAACTACTTCAGAGATAAATCTTTGAGTATTTAAAAGATCTTAGAAGGTTTTCCATTGGGAACCATCACTGTTAATTTAAGATTTTTAAATGGCACAAGCTACCAAAGACTTCACCTGAAGAGGGTGCATTACGAAGGCATGAACACCTAATAAGCAACCAAGATCAGGCTTAAGCACACCTATCAGTTGGAAGCACAGAAAAAACACAGTGAAATGAATATAGCAGATGTCTTTAGGACAGACTTAAATGACTTAAAGCTAACTTTGAACACCTACTGCAAAAAACCTGAAACCATCAGGCACCATTGTTTAGTTAGAAATTAATTGTGTTTCACTTTTCTGTATCTGCTACCTCAACTAATAACAGACAGTCTAACCCTTAACTTGTGGCCCAAACAGGACAGAGACTCCTAGTTAGGGATCAAGCAGAAGAGAGAAATTGTTTGTGACTGCTTCAGTACACAACCAGCACTGTAACTCAAAGGAGTTTACCAACTTTTCCTACTTAAAGTTTTTCAAGGATTAACCTTGTGATTTCAAGACACTCTCAGACAGTACTTGCACAGCACAGCAGAAAGACCCCCTATTCCATTTGTTTTTACAGGGCCATAGATCAAGCAAATACTGCTTTTAAATGCTATCACTGAGGTGTTTTAAAAGGTACATATATAATCCTGTGCAGAAAGTGTAGAAATTAATGCTGACAAACATTTCTTTCATAGCACTGCCCTCTAGTGAAGTCACACCAAACAACTCAAAAAAGTGATAGCACTCCATTTATTGTTAGATCACTATAGAGGAGACATAAGAAACGTTCATAGCTTTAACAAATATTCAAATTCCTATTTTCTTATAACAGGTTGTTTAAGGACTTTATCTGAAAGTGTGACCATAAAAGACAAAATGCTCAATTCTAACAACTAGACCCTGATCAAATACGCATCTATTCAAGTCTAAACCCAACTATACTGCATATCCTAAACTAGAGTTAGGACAAGCAAGTGAAAAGCAAGTTAGTTTATTTCAATATGAAGGTCCCACAAAAAACCCTATCCATTTCAAGAACATTTTGCTATAGAAGAGATTTTTCTGTATTCATAGCCTAATCAGCTTTTTATTTCAATTATGTTAAGCACAATGGAAATCGTATTACTATACCTTCCATCCCTCACAGCAACTGAGAGAGGTCACAACTGATAGAGGATAGAATCGATATCATTCAGTTGCTTACCCTAAGCCCTGTTTCATAAGGACACAATGTGCCCTGGTCAGAATTGCTTCTGCTGGAGCGTTAAGCAAGTCCAATGAAGTACCCTCAGATGTGGTACACGCAGGTGTCACACCAACACAGGCAACACTTTGGAGTTTGCAGAAGTAGGACTGCACCTTCTTCTTGAAACTGCACCTTTGTTCTCTGTGCACCTTGACTGCACAGTCCTCTTGAAGAGCAGTCTCATTCCCCAAGTGACAGCCATCTACTTTCTCACATAAAAGAAATCTCCTCCTGTCTCTGGCTATCTACACAACACTGTTCTAAAGAAAAACTGGAATTCAAGAATCTTATTTCCAGAACACCATTACATAGCAAAGAGTGACAGTGGTTCACACATCTTCCCAGATTTGTGAAAAGTGTTTAGGAGGCTTATCTCCTTTACATCTGAAGATGGCAGACCATCTTGTGGACAGGTTTTTGGTTTGGTGGGGGTGTTTTGTTGGTTTCTGGTTGGTTTTGGTTGTTTTTTTTTTAAAAGCATAGCCCATACACCTTGCAAAAATCATTGAATATGTTAACCAATAAAACTTCAGTTCTTTCATGGGAAGTTTTAGTATCCAATCTTGAGTTGCTAAAAGGGAGCTTAATCAGACATGCTTATAAAAAAAGTCTCAAAGCATGGAACAAAGAGACCCAACTGAACCAGTATGTAGCATACAGCATTTCCTGCGTGATCAGTTGTACACTACAGCAACAGTCCCCCAAATACCTGTTCATCCATTTCTCTAACACTCATCACTACAGTATCTTGTGTATTCACCTTCAGTTTTCATATTAATTTTTGAATCTTGATGGTGGAGAGGAAACATTACCTCATTTATCAATGTTTAAGTGGACAATGCAATCAAGGTTTCTAAGATGCAGAAACCAAGTCTAACAGCCTCTATACTACAGCATGTTTTTCTACCATGCCAGTAAACTTGTGCTTGCTGGACATATCTTCTGTAAAAAAAGTCAACTCTGACTCAGCTGTGATACTGAACGTAACTATGATGCCAGCTGCCATCTTCTGCATTGCTCCATCAGGCTTGGAAGAGCACTAACAACCAAAAGATTAACCTCCTTTCAAGCTACAACTCTAAACGAAGTACAAAACTATCATTGATCTGGCAGCTTAATATCTACAGTTCTCCAAGGCTGCAGCAGCAATCAGGCTGTTAAAACAAAGGACACGCAAACGGGTGTGCTTTTTGTTATTTACTGCTTCACAGAGAAGCAAATATAATCAAATCACTACATTTCTTTTATAGTTAAGAATTGACATTGAAGTGATTAAGTGGTAATGATGATGAATGCTACTAACTTGTAGATTTCTCACTAACTGTTTGATGTCTACTTAAAAGAAAAATCAGTAGCAAATGACTGATTTTAAGGTTAGAAAGATTATAAAAGGCTTCAGGCTTTTTGGCTGTTAAAGTCAACTGCAAGAAAAGCAAATCATACTCTGGCCAAAAATCAGGTGTGAAGAGGTCATTCAATTTGTCAGTACAGAAACTGAGCTTTAACACCTCCTTGCTCAGGATGGAGGAAGAAGGATCACTTCGCAGTTTCATAAGAAATCAAACTATGCTTATTAATTGTTTTGGAAAAATTACCGAGCCAATTATAATCATCCTTCAAGGACATGCTAAATGAGATGCACAAGATCACTCAAAAGTTAATCTGCCTATCATTGTGTGAGTAATATGTTATTCTGCCTGGAATTCAAACAGCAATCTGGAGCTGACAAAACTATTGTATTAATACCTAAGGCAATGTAAAACCATTTCAATGCAAAATACATTAATGAAAGAATAGATGCAAAATACATTATCTGTGAAACTGTTTCAAACCAAGCACTGCAGCCCTAACATTTTCTTCTTATATTTCCCATTTATAGACATGGAAAGCTGTCAGTCTAAAGCATCAAGGTCAGCAGCAGCAGGACTTTGCACTGTAAGTTTGCTACACTCTGTAAAAAGTTTTAAGTTTTGGGAAAATTTAGACAATTCAGTTCCATGCCCACCTCCTGATTAAACAAGTACCTTAGGAAGAGAAACTGCAATGGAATGGCTATAGTAAAAATGAGAAACTAAGCTAATAGAACATATGCTTGCAGGGAAAATGTAAGAGGCAACTTGAGAATTTACTGTTACAGAATTAAGCCGCCAAAGGACTTGTCAAATACAAAGATGTCTGCTCTAGCTTGTTCTTACAGACCATCTTCAAAGTGTTCAGCCTCATGCTGGACACTTCATCTCCCTTTGCAATTGAGAGTTAGAGAAGCTCTGGTTTCCCTATAGAAGGCTAACGCTACTGGAGGAGATACAGACTGGAGAACCCCACAGCCAGACACTGGTACAGGTCCAGAGAAGCCACACTTCCACATTCTGCAGGACTGTCCCAAATGTCATCACAGGGAAAGTCAAACAGAACAAGCCAATTTATTTTCCACTTGAAGTGTGAAGATCCGAGATCCTCTCTCTCAACACTCCTTTTACTCCTCAGTCATCCTCCTTGCATCTCATTCTACTCTCATTTGAATGACATGGTATTAAGAAATGCCATAAAACATTTAATTTGCTCCTTTATTCAAATATTAGCTGTTGACTCCTGAAGGGATTTCCTAGCAACCAAAAAACTTGAATTCAAACCAAATTCTTGCAATAGTTCTTGCTTTTAACCAAGAGCATCTGCAAAGACATGGACCATCTTCTGTATTAAGTCATCACTGAAAATAGTTTTGAGGAAGCCCTGACCTTCCCTGGGAGAAGCAACTTTTTAACTCCTTAAGCCGGTAATTTCTGTTAGTACCCTCCCAGTGATTTACCTTCAGGGATGAGATGCTCTCAGATTCAGTGTATATTATTAATCCCTCCCCAAATTTCTAGGTAGTATTTCACAGAAATTGAGGAACTCGGGAATTTTCCATACCAAGTAAGTTTTATCTCTTTAGCATCTTCAGCTTTAACAGTGAATTTCATGTTATCCCACTCACAAACTGCAGAGAAACTCACAGCTCAGCAGCAAAATTCTTTATTTTTCCCCAAACCATGAGACAAGATCTTTTCTGTATGTATCATTAGGTCAAATTTAGTGACCAGATTTTGATGTTTGAAGCCATAGGAAATGAGAAGTAGCAGGCTAGTATAATGACAACCATTGAACGAAGAGCAGCCTTTTACAAAGAGACAGTTATGATTAAGAACATTTTGTATACATCTTTGTGAATCAAGTTATTCTGCCAGACTTTTCATTGTAAAGCCTTGTAAAGATAAAAACACCAGTGGAGAAAAGTCGCAGTAAAGGTTATATTCAGCATTATAGACTGACCAGACTAAGCCTAAGTCACGCCATAGTTCCATGAATAAAGAAAAAGCAGTATTTAGTTCTCCACTGCTGGAGGGAAAAAGAGAGAGACCTAAAGCCAGGAGGAGTCAGTGAATGTGTTACAAGCCATAAGGAATCATGTGACATCTCCTTGCAGAAACATTAAGTCTGATCTGTGCTTAAGTACTGAAACAGCGGTTCTTAAACTTGCTGTAAAACTTTATTCCTCTCATTCCAAGAACTTAGTACTTCTAAGTGTTGAAACCATGAGAATGCAAAGCTAGAAGACACAGTTGAAGCTACTTAGCATGATGACCATTTTCTGTACAGGTTTAGTCTGCCATAACTGCAAGTATCATAGATGTAAAGAGCTGAAACATTTGCAAAAGAACTTACTGTGTAAGTGATAGCTGCCAACATCCCAATCACAGTCAAGGAACTAATGGAAAACGAAAGAGCAGTCAGGCCATCTGCAAAAGAAAGAAAAGCCTATTTAAAATTACTACAGTAGAAGAACATTTATTCCTGAATTAACATCCTGAAGATATTTAAGTTCATTAGAGTGAAGAAAAAAACTGAGCCATAGTTACCAGCCATTAACAACTCCAATGAAAAATTCACCTACTGCCACATCTTTTTGGCAGCAGTAGATCCTCCTACAACACTGCAAGCAGCAGGACAGCCATTTCCCTAGTGCTCCAAGTTCACAGACATTGCATTCAGACAAATGGTTAAACAGCTACTAAGGAACTTGCCCCCACAGCTGTCTAAGGCCTGTTCAAGACTTTCTGGCCTCCACAGGGTGCTGTGGCAATTTTCACATTGTTTTGTTTGTTACCTCCTGATTTCTTATAATAAAGCACTATCCAGAGAATTAGGCAAGCATACATCCTTCAGGCTGTGGGCTTTCCTTCCCTCAGACTGTGTACACCCAGATATACAAACTGGAAAAGGTGAGGTAACTGAGGAGTCACTGTAGCCTTATTACCGCTCGAGAAATAAAAGGATAATAGAAGAAAAGTATCAAACTCTTCCCCCAAAGGCAAACCCTCCTGAATACTCACGTGTATTTTTTCCACAACAGCCCTGTCCCTAACCTCACTCTGCAGGACATCATAGGACAAGCTTCTTTTGTTAAATAATAGTTACTATGTTTCCATGATACAATAGAAATTCACTTCAAGGAATCAATTTCATGTTTGCACCCAGTCATAATAACTAAGCTACTACTAAACCTTCTACCCGTGTCCTCCCTTCCCTCCAGTTAATTCAAGAGCTTAGAGAACAGTAACTTATTCCTCCTCACACAGAATTAGCCAGTTTCTATCCAAGAGCTAGTTTCTGTTCCTTACCTGAACACAGCATCAAGCACTCACAAACTGAGAAATCCTGTTAGAGTTATCCTCTATGAGAAACTGCATCTTTCTTCCGACCAACCCTACAGGTCTCCTTTCAAAAATACCAAAGCCCAATCCAACAACCAAATCCAACTTCACAGCTCAAATCTCTCCTTTGCTATTTTTACTAGATAATACCAAACAACTTTCCCAAAGCTAAGAGCAATATGTTCTAAATTTCAAATACCACAGCTATATTTAAAACCAGAAAAAACCCTCCAGCACTATTCCCCCTTTAGTACTTGCAAAAAGTTTTACCTATATTCTTAGGTTAATGGGGAAAACCTCACATGTAAGTGGCATCTGTTTCTAATGTACTTCACACAATTGTGTGTAATTCACACAATGTACTTTAACACCATATTCGATGATCCTCCTGCACATACATTTGAAAGCAGCATTTAATATCAACATTGAGAAACTAACTGGCTGAAAAATTGATAGTTTTATACTAGGAGTATATTATCAGGCTCTGCCTCAGTGGATGAGTTGGTGTTCCTTTTATAATCCCACTAGAGACTGAATAGGCATAGAACAAACATCCAAAATTGAGATCTTTGTATTTCTTGGGCTAACTGCAGAAAGACAAAAGGGTAAGTTAACACAAAACCAGGGCAATGTGTACAAGTGAAGATAACAGGCAAGAGTTTTGTCCTCCTTTCTCCAGCATCTGAAACATGAAAGAAGCTTTTGCAACAATACCAGCTGGGACTGGCTGGCTGGGGAGTAGCTCTCCAAAAGCCTGGGGGTGTGGGCAGACAGCACCCTGCAGATAAGGCACTGTGCAGGAATCAGACAGCACCAGGGGCTGGATCAGCCGGAGCATCCCCATCTGTTCAGGGAAGGGACCACACAGGGAATGCTGCAACCGGCACTGAGGCCCCACTACAGGCAAGACAGATGAATCTGAGCAAGTTGCAGGCAGATCTAAGGCAGTCAGAGGCTGGAACACATGCTGTGCAGAGAAGTTGAGGGAACTTGTTCAGCCTGGATCACAGAGAGCTTTGGAGAGCCCTAACACAGCCTGCCTGCTTGTCAGAGGGCGAGACCTGGCTCTTCAGCAGTGCGCAGCAGTGGAGTGCGAGGCAGCGGGCGACAGCGTGTGTATCCACACTGAATAAGAGGAGAAATTCTGTTTCACCATGAGATTCAAGTCTCCATCCTTCCAGGCTTTCCAAGAGCTAGTTCATAACACCCTGAGCAGCCTGTTCTGACCTTACTGCCTCCTTTGTGCAGGAGATTGGACTAGATGACCTAAAGTCTCTTGAGTCTGAACCTTCCTGTGAAATTAAAAGTCACAAGAGAATGCTGGCAGAGGAAGAAGTCAAAACCAGGATTCCACATCGCAACCCAGCATCTTCATGATGAAGCTTTCCTAGAAGTAAGCACTAGCTATAGTACACTTTCATATCAAGGACATGTGCAGACATATCAATGACACCCATATCAAGGTAGCTTAGAAAAATTAGCTTACATCTCGGTCAACCACTGTCACTGCCAGTATAAACAGTTTAAGAAGCATTTTATTCTATGCTGTCAGTTAGAATCTTTGAAGTAAGAGAAACAAACAAGTAGGCAGCCAAAATTCTGAAAAAACTATGGACTTGTCCTCCTTATCTCCTGCGGCGAGACCCAGACACAGACCAATTTGATCATGCTGAAGCCCACTTTATTGTTTTAACACACTCTTTTATATCTTTCTTACAAACGTGTGTCCATGTATAATTGGTTCACTTAAAGTCCAACAGTTCATGAGTGGATGACTTCCTCCTCCTCTGTTCTCTGCAGTAACTTCAGTAACTTTCCTCTGCTGGCTTCTGACAGGTCCTTAATCTTATTTACTCCCTTCTTCTCCAGACTCTCAGGCCTCTCCAAGGACACACAGATGTCTGCACAAGGCCGATGCTAAGGCTCCCACGGATGAGCCAAGGTCTCCCACAATCTCCTACGCCTGCAAGCACAGCTCACAGCACCTATCATGATGAACAAGAAGGGCTTCTTCAAGTACATAAGTGACAAGAGGAAAACAAGGCAAAATGTGGGTCTACTACTGAGTGGCCCTGGCAACACAGGTGATGGAAAGGGCCAAAGTACTGAATGCCTTCTTTAGCTCAGTCTTTACTAGCAAGATCAGACTTCAGGAAACCCAGGCCCAAGACAACAGGGCAGAAGGCTTTAAAGATGATGCACCCTTGGTCCCGGTTTGAAGTAAAACTGAACCAATTTCCTGCTCTGTAATTTTACATTTTAGCCAGGCCTCTTCCAACTCTCTGAAATCAACAGCGTATTGTGGAGAAAACTGCTCCTTCTCAGAGTATCAGACCCATGTTTGTGCTCTATGCCCAGGAACGGGGTGCAGAGAGGCCCTTGCTTATCCTTATTGTTAGAACAACCAAGGGCAGCCAATTTTCGTTCTTTGCCCCATTAGAGGGTCAGAAACAGAAAAATGCAGAGGGGTCACATCTGTGGGGAGGAGGGGACAGGAGAGGGGACCCAAACCTGACCAACAGGGTATTCCACCCCATCTGCACCATGCTTGGTATAAAACACTCTTTTAGGGGGTGGGGAAAGAGGGAGGAAGGGCCCCTGTCAGTCTGGTTTTGGTAAATCGAGCCAAACCCACGACAGCAGGAGAGGTTGAGAATACTTAAGCAAACTGGACAAAGCATCCCAGAGGGGATGTACCAAGTATTGATGAGTTTCATTGCAGGGAACTTTTACTCAGGACAAAATGCCTAGAATAATACAGAATATGACTATACCAAGGCTCATAGCACTATATTCTAAAACATTCAGACAGAAGCCAGTATCCTGATTCATAGCAAGAATTAGGCACAATTATTAGAATACTTATGCATTTGGATGAATGCTTGTTAGGTAACTTTTAGTTACCAGTTTTCTGATATATCTGAAAAGTGATACCAAGTCTGCTTCAGCTCACCTATAAAACTTTCTTCACACCTTTGCTCTGAAAACACTCTGGCTAAATACACGAACTGTGTAAGGTAAAGGTAAAACACAACTTCTTGGAGTTTGGCCTTCACAATAGTTCTTTATAGCCGTTGCATAAAGAACAACAAATGTAAACAAAAAAGTTTTAGAAAAGGTCAATACTGGGAGAACAAAGGGAAAAAATCCTAACACCCATAGGATTTTCCTGTCTAAATAGTCAAAGCTACTTATAAAATAACCTTGTTCTTACAGTGAACAGTAGTATCATGTTTAGTAAGGTATGCACTCAAAAACTGTTATACAAGATACACACCATACTGAAGTTCACTGATTTTAAGGTATCAAAGTAACAGAAGACTCCATGGAAAAAATTACCTTTCCCTCCCCACGATTAACATCCTAAGACACAACACCAGAATCCTTTTCAAATGGGGACTGTACTGAAAGCAGACACTACCAGCATCTCCTCCTTTGTGCAGGAGATTGGACTAGATGACCTAAAGTCTCTTGAGTCTGAACCTTCCTGTGAAATTAAAAGTCACAAGAGAATGCTGGCAGAGGAAGAAGTCAAAACCAGGATTCCACATCGCAACCCAGCATCTTCATGATGAAGCTTTCCTAGAAGTAAGCACTAGCTATAGTACACTTTCATATCAAGGACATGTGCAGACATATCAATGACACCCATATCAAGGTAGCTTAGAAAAATTAGCTTACATCTCGGTCAACCACTGTCACTGCCAGTATAAACAGTTTAAGAAGCATTTTATTCTATGCTGTCAGTTAGAATCTTTGAAGTAAGAGAAACAAACAAGTAGGCAGCCAAAATTCTGAAAAAACTATGGACTTGTCCTCCTTATCTCCTGCGGCGAGACCCAGACACAGACCAATTTGATCATGCTGAAGCCCACTTTATTGTTTTAACACACTCTTTTATATCTTTCTTACAAACGTGTGCCCATGTATAATTGGTTCACTTAAAGTCCAACAGTTCATGAGTGGATGACTTCCTCCTCCTCTGTTCTCTGCAGTAACTTCAGTAACTTTCCTCTGCTGGCTTCTGACAGGTCCTTAATCTTATTTACTCCCTTCTTCTCCAGACTCTCAGGCCTCTCCAAGGACACACAGATGTCTGCACAAGGCCGATGCTAAGGCTCCCACGGATGAGCCAAGGTCTCCCACAATCTCCTACGCCTGCAAGCACAGCTCACAGCACCTATCATGATGAACAAGAAGGGCTTCTTCAAGTACATAAGTGACAAGAGGAAAACAAGGCAAAATGTGGGTCTACTACTGAGTGGCCCTGGCAACACAGGTGATGGAAAGGGCCAAAGTACTGAATGCCTTCTTTAGCTCAGTCTTTACTAGCAAGATCAGACTTCAGGAAACCCAGGCCCAAGACAACAGGGCAGAAGGCTTTAAAGATGATGCACCCTTGGTCCCGGTTTGAAGTAAAACTGAACCAATTTCCTGCTCTGTAATTTTACATTTTAGCCAGGCCTCTTCCAACTCTCTGAAATCAACAGCGTATTGTGGAGAAAACTGCTCCTTCTCAGAGTATCAGACCCATGTTTGTGCTCCATGCCCAGGAACGGGGTGCAGAGAGGCCCTTGCTTATCCTTATTGTTAGAACAACCAAGGGCAGCCAATTTTCGTTCTTTGCCCCATTAGAGGGTCAGAAACAGAAAAATGCAGAGGGGTCACATCTGTGGGGAGGAGGGGACAGGAGAGGGGACCCAAACCTGACCAACAGGGTATTCCACCCCATCTGCACCATGCTTGGTATAAAACACTCTTTTAGGGGGTGGGGAAAGAGGGAGGAAGGGCCCCTGTCAGTCTGGTTTTGGTAAATCGAGCCAAACCCACGACAGCAGGAGAGGTTGAGAATACTTAAGCAAACTGGACAAAGCATCCCAGAGGGGATGTACCAAGTATTGATGAGTTTCATTGCAGGGAACTTTTACTCAGGACAAAATGCCTAGAATAATACAGAATATGACTATACCAAGGCTCATAGCACTATATTCTAAAACATTCAGACAGAAGCCAGTATCCTGATTCATAGCAAGAATTAGGCACAATTATTAGAATACTTATGCATTTGGATGAATGCTTGTTAGGTAACTTTTAGTTACCAGTTTTCTGATATATCTGAAAAGTGATACCAAGTCTGCTTCAGCTCACCTATAAAACTTTCTTCACACCTTTGCTCTGAAAACACTCTGGCTAAATACACGAACTGTGTAAGGTAAAGGTAAAACACAACTTCTTGGAGTTTGGCCTTCACAATAGTTCTTTATAGCCGTTGCATAAAGAACAACAAATGTAAACAAAAAAGTTTTAGAAAAGGTCAATACTGGGAGAACAAAGGGAAAAAATCCTAACACCCATAGGATTTTCCTGTCTAAATAGTCAAAGCTACTTATAAAATAACCTTGTTCTTACAGTGAACAGTAGTATCATGTTTAGTAAGGTATGCACTCAAAAACTGTTATACAAGATACACACCATACTGAAGTTCACTGATTTTAAGGTATCAAAGTAACAGAAGACTCCATGGAAAAAATTACCTTTCCCTCCCCACGATTAACATCCTAAGACACAACACCAGAATCCTTTTCAAATGGGGACTGTACTGAAAGCAGACACTACCAGCATCTCCTCTCTCTACTTTAAAGATAATTCCTTTTTTTATTGTCTGAACAGAAACAGAACAACTTATTGCAAAGATTTAGTGTGAGCAGCTAAAGATAGAAAACTGTCACCAAGAAAGCTGTGTTGTTCAATCAATGACAAGTGTGCCAAAATAAGTTAGTAGCAAGTTACATAAAGTTCAGAACAAATCCCAAACTTACGACTGCTTCCGAATTCTTCAAACAAGAGCTTCACTTTCTCCCATTCTGTGGAGTTTTTCTTGTTGGGAATATCCAAAGGAACAAAAGCACTGTAACAAAGCACAAGATCTCACTTACCCTAATTAGTCAAATAAAAAAAAATTCTACTTCCAAGAAAACAGAAACCCACTTACTCCTGAAGAAAAATTGTATTATGTTACATTTAAAAAATTCTGAAGGCAATGTTTAATATAATTCACATTCCTTCAAATGCTTTATTTAGATCAGCAGAGTACATGTGTACGTGTGTGCAGTCAGGTCTGAGGTCAATGAACAAGTAATTTTCTATTTAGCAGTACTAGCAGAGGTAAGGACCCAACACTCAAGCATCATTAAATGATGTATTAATCTAATTTACTATCCTGGTTTGACTCGTGTGCAGAGGAGCAAAAAGACTTTAAGTATCAATTGAGACATATTCTCTTATAAATCCACACTTCTGGAAGCTAGAATAAAACAATTAACAATTCCCACACCAAGCATTAATTAAAGATTAAAGAGGCATGTTTATCTTCCATTATTACAAGTATAATAATATCAGATCTTCTGCATTCCATTCTTGGTTCTGTAGTTGGCCCAGAGAACTGCAGAGAAGATCATTAGCTATTTTTGATCTCCCAATAAGCAGGGACTAGCAGAGAGTGCTCAGAAGGATGTCAGGTAGAACAGTTGCCCAGCTGATAGCTTCCTGCTGTCACCCTCCCCAGCTGAAGTCCAACAGTAAGAGTAACTCTTTAGCATAGCCAGAGAAAAGACAGCTAGTTCTGTAACAGCTGGAAAACCAGTACCTCCATACCAGTCTGAAACCATAGCTTCCAGACAGGAAACAGAATGCCAACAAGGCACCAGGAAGTCAGACGTGAAAAGAAACATTTTAGGTAAAGAACATGAGAACCCAAACCAACCTCCATAAAGAAGGCTCACAGGTACTTTTTAGACTTTTCCAAGAAAATACATAATTAGATCCCTGCTTCAAGACCCAACAACAAAGGAATAACAAATACGCATCTTCCAGGACTATGTTTCAAACTTCAAGAACAGAACATGAGCGTGTGTTTCAGAGGTTAGTGCTAAACTAAGTCCACTTATAAGTTTCACATCAAAACCAGAACAGTACACTGCAAAATTAATAAAAATTAAAACCTTAACTTTTTAGAAGTTTGATTTTTTGCTTCTTGGCTGTGCAAGAGACAGATTAAGGCTAGCATTTACTTAAGTTGATACATGTTTGCTGACTTTAGATTTTGTTCTTGTATCTACATTTAGAAGCAATTCATTCTGTAAAACAGCATCCAGGCAAAAAAAAAAATAAAAAATATCAAGACAAGTATTAAAGCCATGCAAGGCAAAATTTCTACTTCAAGAGAGAGCAACACAAACAACTGCAGGTTTATTTGCTAGAAAGGGTCACAATAGGAGACTCTGGGAAACTAAGGGAGCTCAAGCCCTTTTATGTTAGCACCAGTGTGAATGTGCTATCTGTGGACCACATGCAGGGAACAAATGAGATGGAATAATATCTTAGGATATTCATAACTTGCTTGCCTTCCCCCCTCTTCCTGCCTCCAAGAGCTTTTTTTTTTTAACCAAGACTGCTTACACCCAGCCTGTTGTAATCTACTCCCACCTAACTGATCAGAAGAGAAGCCAAAGTACCACACCACGCACTGTCCTCAGTTAGTGCTCAGCTAAAAGGCAACTGGAGGAGATGGACACCTGATTCTGCTCTGCCTCAAGTTCCATGCACCAAGGGCCTCAGAAAAGAATGCAGGAGCCACAAATTCAGACATTTTAATCCCAAGCAAGCAGGAATCTTAATTTCCCCTTGCAAACAGGGTCCCTCAACTAGCAAGGCCACTTGCACAGGTGGTTGGCCTCTACTTAACAGGCCGAAAAAAGAACAAGACAGTTCCCAAACCTAGCCATCCACAGACCTGTATCCAGCCCACACTCCTCAAAGACCTCTGAAACAGAGCCCATCTATTGCCCCAGCACAGCAAACAGCAGGTCAAGCCTATTCTTCATGCACACTAAGCAGGAAGATATTTAACAAAAGTCTTGGCTATTTCGCTGTGTTCACTTAAATGATCAACACAGCCTGAGGGCCACAGGAGCCATCTCCAGAATGAGAAGTTTCCATGCTAAATAACTCCATTTGTCTGTCATGGCTGCCATGAAATACAAGGCAGCCCACTGAGAGCAAGGGACCAGAGCACAAGGACCAGGCATGGTTTTGAAGGTGTAGCTGAGAGCTGAGTTAATGCAGAGAGAGCTCAGCTGTGAGGAACTCCGCTTGGACACAAAAGAAATTATTAACTGAGGTAATTTTAAAAATAGAAGCAAACTGCTGTGCTGTTTAAAACACACCCTGGGAATATCATGATTAAGATCTAGATCAATATCTGGACTGCAGAACAAGGAAAGTGAATGCAAGGCAGGCAGTTTAAAACCATTAGCTTTCGATAGGGCTAACAACACAGTGCTGTTAGTGATGGGTCAAGGTTGATCCTTGAATCATTAACTGCCACCCTTAGGAAAACAATTTCCAACACACTAAGATTTAAACTCATTTCATTAAAGTGTGTTCTGCTATAATACCATTTGCATAACTATTTATAGGCTAATTAGACATATAATCATAGGTTTTTAAAAACTAATGGTTCTAAAAAATTTAGAGGTAATCAGTTTAATTCCAAACACTGACAGGGAATCATTCCTTTTAGAACCAAATATTCATTAGCCTCAAAAGCAAATATTTTAGTTCAAACCAGACTGCTGTATAAGGGTGCCTTAATGTAGATTGTATTATCTCAAGCCCCTTGGCTCCAGCACATGACAGCTAGAGTATTTACTATATTCAAGGTAAACAGATACATTTCTGAGAAGGGAAAGCACTATTTGTAAATATTCATTCTGCATATTCCAGTATATATTGGTCCTGTATTTTGTTTTTAATGATACTTTGCATCAAGTGATTTGTGTGCAGAGCATTTAAGTGCCACAGCAAGAGACTATGTGCAGAGGGCTAGACTAGGAGGTAGAAATACTGTATCTGTTAACAGGTATAACAATTTGGACAATGGAATACTGCTCATTGAGCTATGGTATCCACTTCAAAAAAAGCTCCAAGATCATCTGGCACAAAACAGACATTATGTTTCCCAAAATTGTCAAATAGATCTCTAGTGGAGCAAGGTAAACATCTAGGTAAGAATAAAATATTCTTGAGATTTGAGGTTAATTCAGCTTTTACGGTTTCTTTGAGGACTGCAGAAAAAAAGGTAGGGACTTCTTGTGTAGAGCTATCTTTAAAGGAACCAGGCTATTTATTGACCTGTTTAAGTTACACAGATCTCTTGCTAAATTAACCAGAGCAGAGGTTCTGATAAGAGACACTAGCCATGCAATCACACAACAGTGACAGACTATTTGTAGGAACTTAGCAGGAAATATTCCAATCCCTCTTGCTCTCCTAACCCGTGTGCATGACAATTCTAGCCCATTAAGCCTGGCCTCCTAAAATTAAATCCAGTATGTACAATTCCCCTCTGTTACAACACTGGTCTGATCCTGACCACAGAAAATCTCCTGCTATTGCCAGGTACAGGCAGTACTGCAAGGTTTGTCTTGACTCCACACGAGGGGCAGGACTGAACGTGGCAGTGTTCAGCTCCAACACATCTCTTCCCCATCGCACTCCGAGGCTGCTGTTTGCCCTGGTTATGCAGGTAGCTGAGCAACTCCAAGACCAATAACTTTTCCATATCAAGCATGTGCATAAACAGTCAGACACCTGCTTTTTTAAAAGATATATAAATAAGTAACTACGCTAGAACCAAAGTTCATTTTTCTTCAGCAGTTACCTCATTTGCTTCCTAAACTGAGCCGTTCAGTCTTGTAGTTTCCCCTTAAAGGGACAGACAAGAATTATATTCTTTGCAGCAGCATCTTAAGTAGCAAGGGTACTTTTTCATTCCAAGGGCATTAGGATGATGACGCTATTTAATTATTACCATCTTAAAAGAAATCAACCTCATATATGTAATAGCAAAAAAAAATGGTTCTGATTAGACCCCAGAAATACTAAAATCCTGATCAGTATGTACAGGAGTCCTGCCCCCTGCAGTAGGTACTCCTGCCCTTTAGGCCAGCGGATTTCAGATCTGTCCCTGTGGAGAATCACCGCTCAGTCACTCCTCAGTCTCAGCCCCAGCACTGCAGCTCCTGCTCTGCTGGTCCCTCTCACCCTCCTGTGGGTGTCAGGGGAACACTGCTGCAATTCACACCTTGGGAAGACTTTAAAGAACAAACAGAAGAGGACAGAGGACAATTAGGAAGTCAAAACCCAAGTTCCATCTCACTGGAAGAGAGGACCAAACATGCTTACAGCTACTGGGGATTCAGATGACACCTCCCAGAGATAATGAGAGATTTCCTAAACCGGATGTATATACGTACCTGTATCTATGCCTGTTGTGTGAGCCAACAGCCCCCAGCACTGCAGCTCCTGCTCTGCTGGTCCCTCTCACCCTCCTGTGGGTGTCAGGGGAACACTGCTGCAATTCACACCTTGGGAAGACTTTAAAGAACAAACAGAAGAGGACAGAGGACAATTAGGAAGTCAAAACCCAAGTTCCATCTCACTGGAAGAGAGGACCAAACATGCTTACAGCTACTGGGGATTCAGATGACACCTCCCAGAGATAATGAGAGATTTCCTAAACCGGATGTATATACGTACCTGTATCTATGCCTGTTGTGTGAGCCAACAGCCAGAGAACCAGCTTTTGTCAGAAGTTTTAGCTTAATCATAGTCTAGAAATATTACTAACTCACACTCCCTTAGTCTCTCATAACAGCAAAGATGTTACTTCTAATTGAAAGAACAGACTTCTTAGAAATGGACCTTAAGTGTTTACAAAACTAGAAACAATATTCCAACAAGGTAGTATACAATTAGAAGCATTAATTTCACTCTAGTTCCTACTTTACACTCCAGTACTTTGATACAGATCATTTTAGCATACATTTTGTAAATTTTATCTACTTCAGTCTCAGCCCCAGCACTGCAGCTCCTGCTCTGCTGGTCCTTCTCACCCTCCTGGGGCAGTGTCAGGGGAACACTGCTGCAATTCACACCTTGGGAAGACTTTAAAGAACAAACAGAAGAGGACAGAGGACAATTAGGAAGTCAAAACCCAAGTTCCATCTCACTGGAAGAGAGGACCAAACATGCTTACAGCTACTGGGGATTCAGATGACACCTCCCAGAGATAATGAGAGATTTCCTAAACCGGATGTATATACGTACCTGTATCTATGCCTGTTGTGTGAGCCAACAGCCAGAGAACCAGCTTTTGTCAGAAGTTTTAGTAATATTTCTAGACTATGATTAAGCTAACTCACACTCCCTTAGTCTCTCATAACAGCAAAGATGTTACTTCTAATTGAAAGAACAGACTTCTTAGAAATGGACCTTAAGTGTTTACAAAACTAGAAACAATATTCCAACAAGGTAGTATACAATTAGAAGCATTAATTTCACTCTAGTTCCTACTTTACACTCCAGTACTTTGATACAGATCATTTTAGCATACATTTTGTAAATTTTATCTACTGCTGCAGTCAAAATGCTAAAAAGCTTATGACACAGCATACATTAGAAACATTCAGTATTGGTATGCATGTCATGCTTCATGCTTATCTTCAACTCAATCTGTAATACTGCTTGGAGTTTCAGAGTGATAGCACTTGCTGCAAACAAGCTACCTACTTCAGTCCTGTCCGCCTTTCAAAGAAAGGCCAGGAAAACCTTTCTCCAAAGGGTACAAGTCTAACCTCACACATATTTACATCCTTCACACAACACTTCCATTCAGGAAAGTACCAAGCACACAACACCACCTCGTATTCCTAAAAGCTGCTTTGAGATGTCCATGAAAACATTTGATAGAGGCAGAAAACAGAAGAGCACAAATATTGTCACTCCCTGTTGAACACCAAGATATCAATCCTGTGGTAAATAAATGCCATAGCCATCATGTTCTTAATGAGCACAAACAGGCAGAGCTTGGAAGCACAAGTACCTCCACAATTAAGAAAACCTTTCTAGCTTCTAGTTTAGCTCCTACTTTTCAAATAACTTAGTTCTCAGATTATTTAAACCCTATTAGAGATTAACTAGATAGTCATTAACACAGAACGAGTGGACCATGATCCACCTTTTTAATCTTGCACAGGACAAAGTTCTACTTAGTATATACCCACTAATGTTTGACCCAACAAATACTCACCCAATTAAGAGAAGAACTGCACAAATTGTGATGAATCCCAGAGTATATTTGAGTGCAGTTTTAACCTGCTGTATATTAAAGAAAAAGTTAATATATTAACATAAAATAAATCCAAAGGGATTTGTCCAACAAGTTATGGCAAAGCATACTTAGCATAACAAGTGTTAGACAAAAGAAGCTCCACGGAAAACATGAATCATTTTAGAAACAAGTCAGAAGAACATATTTTTGAAGAGTCTCATGGCTTGAGAACTATGAACAATTACACTGAATTATGCTTCTATGATAAGCTATATGCTTGAGCAGCTGTGGCCAGAAGCCAGGGTACATTTATTTCATGCAAATACACTCAAAGAAAATTCTTATTACCAATGCTTTATATTATAGTTATAATTAGAAGTCTTTATTATGTTGAGGTTGCAACCAAATAGAGAGGAAATTATTATGATCGATGACTAAACGATTCTTTAAGAAAAATATTTTCATTTGAGAAGATAGAACTTTACTGACATGCATTTACTGTATACTCTGGAATGTTGTGCATGTCAAAAATCTTCAGTGCACTACAAAAATAACCACGTGCCAGCTTCAGGTAAAGTACTATTGCCTACTTGAAGAAAAAATGTGAATGCTGCAAGAAGGAAGAAACTAGATTTGAGTATCTATCTCAGAATCAGTGTAATCTCCCTGTCTGTAAAACCTGTTCATACATGTTTTCTGTTTTAAGGAAAATCTCATCTAAGAAGTTTTCTTAGATGTTTCTTCCTGTATATAAAAGTCACACGCAAAGGAATTTGTAGGAAGCTTAAAGAATTCATGGCAATATAGATTTTAATTACTTCTCTCAGTAAAGTTTCATTTCATGTGAGATCACAGTGCTCAGAGTAACTATGCCAGACTTAAGAGCTATCTCAGTATTTTAAAGGAATGGTAGCAATAGACTTAGAAATGCTACTTCCATTGCAGTATTCAAGTTAGACTGTCATTCTTGCCTGTATTCGTTTGTCTTTTCACTGCTTGGTGCATTTGGTAGAGTGAACTTACTAAGCATGTGTTGCCATCATCTTCTTCCTTCTCTTCGTAATAGAAATAGACAAAGGGAATCCACAGAAAGACGCAGAACAGGATGATGGAGTACAAAGCTAGGAGAAAGAATTTCGTTAAGTGAAAAGACAAAGTTACATTGACACTTCATTTACTGCATAGTAATTCAAAGGAAAGAATCAAACATTAGTTTCACATCATTCTAGCTCTTACTAATTTCAAGCACTGAAAAGTTTAGTAAAATTTACCAGTCAGGGCATGAACTATTCATGTTTTGTGAACTCCAAAGGACTTATAGAATTAACCCTTCCAAACTAAGGATTTCAGATCCACCTTCAATTCAGCAATGATAAAGAGACTAAAAGTAATCATCTACACGCTGGTCACACCCAGGAGCAGCACACTGAGGACAAGGTAGCATAGAGGACAGCAAATAAAAGCAAGCAATGCCACCTAGTAACACAAGTTGTTCACAGAAAAGGTATATACAGAAAAATAGAACCGATTTAAAGCGAAGTTTCAGAGGATGTTCTATTATTAATAGAAGTCCATTATAGATGGAAGGCATGGTCGTATCTCAAGTCACAAAACAGAAATATAGTATAATCTCTTATCATTGCTTTAAATGGGGGACTAAATGAAGGTTGCAACAGGCAGTTACCTGAGTAGCCACTAAATTGAAGCAGTCCCACTGTCATATTGCTTTAATGCACACATGATCTTAAGAGACTCTAAACTAGGTAGTTTAACATAAGTGAAGGGTTAAACTACCACAAGTCTTTACAAACATCAAGAATCTCAAGCTTAATCTTCAGCTCTGTGTATTATAACATGTTATGTGCTTTTTAGGACATGTAGTAAAATCCTTCAGTACTTCAAAAGATCTTATACCATGAATCTTTCAGAAGACTATTAGGAAATTCAAACTATCAAGCAGTGCGTTACAGTGTTGGCACCCCACAAGAAAGGGATCCACCCTAGAAAATGTTACAAGTACCACACAACGAAGACTGCATAAAGCATAAAGTCACCACTTGGAGTAAGTAAAGATACCCAGGACTACAAAAATCCTGTGATCTTTGGCTATTTTTAATCTTTGCCTTATTTTGTATAGTATAGCATATTTTTGCATTATTTGCATATTTGTGAGTTCCCACCAGTGACCAATAAAATCATCTCTAACTTCAGTTGACAGCCTCTTATCTTGGCTAGTGCACTCCTCACAGTACCCATGTGCTTCACAGAAATCTACCTCAGCAATTTTTACCGAAGGTGGTTTAGAAGCCAAATAAAGTATCAACATCTGGAACCTAAATATGAATGAGAAAATTATTTCTAAACAGAACTTATCCTTTGGAAAAAATATTTCAAGGTGTTAGAGGCACCTACTGTTGAGACTGCTAAGCTAGTATGGTAGTGTAACAAACAGAAGTTGGTTTATTTGCCAAGAGCATAAAATTCAGGCTCATGCCTTAAAACTTGAAACTCTGAAATGCTGCATTCTTAGACCTTCTAAGAACCGCTTCAGTGTTGTCAAGGTTTTCAGAAATCAAGCCTCTCTAACTTTGACAGTAGTCCTAAATGCACACTGGACTGTTCCAGTAAATAAGGCAAGTTACACACATCATTAATCTCAGAATAATCAGCCCTTAGGGGTCACTGCAGGCACAGAAAACATTCTCACTTCCAAGGTTTACTACATTAATTTCACCATACCTTACTTATGAATAGCTCATTAGATAATGACACTGATTCTCTTCCTTTATTCCCTTAGAAGAAATGTGTGACTCCAAATCCAAGAGAATATCTATGAACTCTGAAGTAAGGCTACCGTTTATCTCTACACCAATAAAATACTGGTACTGCCTAAATGCTGTTGCTGCAGCAACTTAATTCAATTTTAAGAGAACAGCTCAAGCTTCTGGCAGTAAACTTAGGTGGTTTTTTTTTTTAATTTAAACTGCTGGTGTTCAGTTACTGACTACATTAGCTAATCTATATCTTTAGTTTGTTTTATGCAGTATGTTTTACCACTGTATTATAAAACTGTAAATCCTTTCTTTTCTGAAAGCTGTTTCCTGACACTTTCTTATAATTCTTCATAACTCTGAAATGCTGCATTCTTAGACCTTCTAGAGCAGTACTCAAACCGCTTCAGTGTTGTCAAGGTTTTCAGAAATCAAGCCTCTCTAACTTTGACAGTAGTCCTAAATGCACACTGGACTGTTCCAGTAAATAAGGCAAGTTACACACATCATTAATCTCAGAATAATCAGCCCTTAGGGGTCACTGCAGGCACAGAAAACATTCTCACTTCCAAGGTTTACTACATTAATTTCACCATACCTTACTTATGAATAGCTCATTAGATAATGACACTGATTCTCTTCCTTTATTCCCTTAGAAGAAATGTGTGACTCCAAATCCAAGAGAATATCTATGAACTCTGAAGTAAGGCTACCGTTTATCTCTACACCAATAAAATACTGGTACTGCCTAAATGCTGTTGCTGCAGCAACTTAATTCAATTTTAAGAGAACAGCTCAAGCTTCTGGCAGTAAACTTAGGTGGTTTTTTTTTTTAATTTAAACTGCTGGTGTTCAGTTACTGACTACATTAGCTAATCTATATCTTTAGTTTGTTTTATGCAGTATGTTTTACCACTGTATTATAAAACTGTAAATCCTTTCTTTTCTGAAAGCTGTTTCCTGACACTTTCTTATAATTCTTCATACTAATGGCCAGCTGTCCATTTTTTTTTTTTGATCTGCTCCAGTATATTAGCAGAGGACAATTCTAAATGGCCACTGTCAATCAGATACACTCAACTGGTTTTGTTGAGCAGTCTTACTCAATTGGATTGAGGCTGCTGATCTGATATACAGCTTGTCCAGCCTGCCCCAGGTTTTGTACAAGTCCCTCATAGGACAAGAATCTGAACAAAACACCCTAAGTCAAGTAAACAAATTTTTCAGCTCTGTTCAAGAAACACTACCAAAAAAAAGTTTTCACACATATTGCTGTTAACAAGGCTGTATTCAGCTTTTACAGGACTGGCACAAGTGTCTGACAAGTCAGTTGCCAAAAAAAGTTTTTGAAATATATCTTATTAAGTCATCTATTCCAGGCTAAGTGGTGCCTCTCAACTCAAATGGTAAATTAGCAAGCTTAAACCACTACAGTAAACTTTAAGTCAGAGGCAATTGTATAAAGCAAGAACTTTACAGGAGTTATAACAGTTCAATACCATGACTATGTGAACACCTAGAGGAGTTTGTGTGTCAAGCAAGTGGCTAAATTTAAGGTTTTTTACTTGTCAGATCCAACTTCCACAGTAGAGGCAGTCAGGAAAACTAAAATATTAGTTCCCCAAACCCACCATTTCAGTAATAAAATGCAATATGTAAGGAGTTCATGTAAAACCAGATCAGAGACACATCTAAACAACATATTTTCATTCAGTAAAAATTAACTTCTACTGAACTAGGCACTGTTACCAACAGTTCTATTCCAATTTTTTCAAGCTCATTTCCGTTTCCACATCCAGTGGCTCACCAGAAAACGTTTAGGATAGTGTTTGCATTCTGGAATACATAAATCAAGCTTAGATGCAAGTCTAAGCAGTTCTAAACAGAATATTGCATAAAGCTCTTGACATCCTCCCTAAGTTTCATAGTTTCTGAAGGTAACTTCTATAAGCTTCCCTTTCATGTCATTGTAAGCAAAGCAAGTGACTATCCAGATTAACTTTACCAAAAGGATAAGTAATTGTACTTTGCTTGAAATCATAGTTAACTAAATCCAATCCCCAAGTTCCTGCCAGTGTTCTCAAATCCCCAGATTCTCACCGAATTAAGCAAAAATCCATATCAATTTAACAGCATGTCATATCAGCAGGAAAACAACAAGGAAGAGTTTAGCCTAGCTTTTTGCAACCCAAAGTAGTGGACTACTGAATCCTTTGGAAAATGGAGTAAAGCAGAGGATGATGAAAGTTATTTTTTAAAGATCCCAGTAAGCCCTCTTATATCAGACCTGACATTGTCATTCATCCATCAAGTAAAGTCTGTAAGAATTTTTTTAGATAGAACTGAAGAATAAATTTATAGCTAACATAGTTAAAGTAGTAAAACATTGTTCTTCTATTATACTATATTATTTTATATATTATAATACAATATATAATAATTATAATAAAATATTACATATAATGAATATAAAATTATATTATATTATATATTTTTATTATTAGATAATATATATTATATTATTTCCTATAAAGGAAACTTTTAAAAGATTTGCAGTTCCTAACAAGGCAGGAGATTGACAATTTAGGTTTTGAATTTTATTTTTCAGAATTTATGAAAAAGGAAGAGCAGCCAGAATCACAGAATCACAGAATCACAGAATCACAGAATCACAGAATCACAGAATCACAGAATCTTCTAGGTTGGAAGGGACCTTAAAGATCATCTTGTCCAACCGTCAACCCAACTGACAAAAATAGACACCCACACAACAAACAAGGAGCATCATCACTAAACCATACCTCCTCATCAGGTCATACAAGTTAATTACCTAAAGGCAAGCATCTGATTGCCTGTTGTTCTGCCCACTGAAAGGGCTGTTTATTCCCTAGAAAGCTAACCTTCACACTCCAAGGTTTTGGAGCAGCAAACAGCCAGCCAGCCAAATGGCAGGGATCCTCCCTTCCCCCTAACTCCCCTGTGGCACAACAGGCTGCCCAGCTGTCATCATCAGGGACTGCTCTTTGCTCAGAGGTCCAACTTCTGTTTCAAAACATTTTTCTGGGTTGTATCAGAAGCTTGAAACACTATCACTGGCAAAGTGCTTCACTCTATAGCCAGTACAACAATGGTTCTTGCCCCAGAGTAAGCAATTTTTCAGCAAGAATTCCTCAGTAGGGTTTGCTTTAAAGATGTTTCTCAGAGAAATTTATATTCTGACACATTGCTTCTCAAAAATCACACTTATTAGGAGAGCACTTCTACAGCTATAGCTCCACAATGCTGGATTTGTCAAGTCCAACTATGCAAGTCTTCCACAAATATTTAGCATGTCTTCTCCTAGGAACAGACCATGAAAACATGTGGTCGCGTTGGACTTGTGCCTACTAACTCCTAGAAGCCTAAATCCTCATGTCAACAACTCCATATCAAACACTTGCAGCAAGCACACACAACTCCATGCAAAAATCATCCCATTTATATCAAGTATTATTTTGGATAAATTCTTACTCAAGAACTTCTTTAACCTAGGAACCACCATACAATAACTATTGTTGGCTTAAGAAAAATACCTCTATTTCAGAAAAAGGGAATAGAAAAAAATCAGGAGTTTAGTTTAGACTTTTAAGCAGATTCAGAGATGCCCATAGAATTTAGCAGACACTCCTTGCCAAACTATAGTTGGGAGACACTTAAGGTATGCAGGTCAAGAACTCAGCCTACCTCTCAGTAAAAGCAGGATCTGCCAAGGGCACCCTCCCACCATTCACACAACTGTACCAAAGAACACTCAACATCAGGCTGACTCCAACAGGTACAAGTCACTTACTAGAGGAAGAAACGCTGCAGAACACAGCTCCAGGTCACTGCCAGTTGTTTCACCCTGATTCTTTGTGGTACAGAACAAACTGCCCTTGGACAGTTTCCAATTGTAACCATTTCTGAAAAGGATTTTCCTTCCCCACACAAGCTGCCATGCTGTTTTACAGCATCTGCCAACCACTGACCATTCTTCAACCACTCAAGTACTGGCAGACACATCCTACCACAGTTGATTTTATGAGAATTACACACTAAGCCACCATGGCTTCAAAGCAATCCACAGACTGTTTCCCTAAATAAAGCTTTTAGGCTACTGAAGTCCCACTTCAAAATATAGATATTTCAAGATTCATTCTGAAAGTGACCTCACTTATCATTCTACCAGTACAAAGTCATTCCACTTTTACATCAGTCTAGCCAAGAAACCAGTTGGGTGTGAGAGAGAGTGTGTATTGTTCATGGGGACTATTGACTTTGTAAAAAAAGCTTTTACATATTTTGTGGCAGCTTTCTCAGTAAATTGCAATACAGGTAGCAAAGTAATCCTGAGTAGTCTAAAGCATCAGTTAAACCACAGCCTCCAAATTCTTGCCACGATTAGAAGTGACTTGGATTGAATGGCAGTGGCCTAAGTGTACAATTATTCATACTATAAGTTGCCAGTATAGCTACAGCAGACAAGTAAGATATATAGTTATCATTGCATTTTAGGAGATTTAAGAAAGTACTGGTATTCATGTCCCTAAGGACAAAAGGAGATTTCAGTTCTGCTCATCCTGCTTATTCAAAAAAAAAATAAATATGATGCCAAGACCAAATACTTTCATAAGATAATACAAGTAGGAAAAAAAATGTAGTATTACAAGTCTGGAAGACTTGTTTAAGTTGTTCCATCTCAGCTTTCATGTCACTACACTGTGAAACAGCAGCAGGGGACTAGACCTAATGATGCAGGAAAGGCATTAAGTTGTGGTTTTATATAGGAATGATGGAGATTTCTGAAAAATATGTTACTTATTACTGTTCACTTCAATGTAGCTCTAGTTATAAAAATGTGCATCAATTCCTCAAATTAAGATCACAACAGAAAAATATTTTTAAACCAATCTTTAAATCTCTACCACCATCTGGAGGATAGGCTATGAAATAAAGTATTAGTCTTACAATATTTGAAGTAGACCTGTCCAGATAGACCAAAACCAACAGGTTTTCAGATTTAACCTCAGATTTACTCCAAAAATTAGTTCAGGATTTAACAAGAGACATTTTGCTTTAAAAAGAGAGCCCAAAACATCACAGAAATTAATCCAACAAATCTATAGAAAATGGTCCACAGAAGAGTGTGAAGACTGCTCCCCATTAGGAATTGGGAAATGCTTGGGCTGTTAGCAACCTAGCAAGAGTAGAAAGTAAATACAAAGCAATTCCAGTCTTCTGTAGTGAAGAATTTTTGTGGAAGATAAAAATAGTATTTTAAAAGTTCCTTTTTGAAAGCAGAGAAGTTTCTTACTGCTTTTTGCTTTAGGCTTCACTGCACGTTCTAGTTTCTGTCATTATCTCAGGCATGCTGTAAGCATTTTGTAACTTAAAAAGAAATCCACTGTTTAGAACCAATTATTTCTTGTCTAAAAAAAAATAAATACATATATATATTCAGGAGCCAACCCATCCAAGAGAAAAAACCACAAGTTTTAGGAAATGTGACCAAAAGCAGGCAAGTATCTCTGAATTTGCATCACTGATGGAGACAAGCATTTCATTCAGTGATAAGCACCACTCTTCTATAGCTACCTCTTACATATGTATACTCATAATAGAGCTTTTCATAAGAACTAAAGTAAGCTGATCTAAAACTACACAGAGATTTTGTGAACAGATATTTTATTAGATTTTATTGCAGTTAATTTTTTGCTTCGGTTTTGTTTAGTATTACAACTCTTGAATTCAACTCCTTTATGCTCCTTTACAGTAGCTCTTCCTTTAAATATGGCAATTGCTGAATCTAACACTTAAAACACAAGAGTTAACACTCTCATTTGCACAAACTATATACCCAGTAGGCAAGTTCCACACTGCTGCATACATGACATGCCACAAAACTCACAGCAAAGCCCTGTGTTTCCCTTAATGGCCGCACAGAAAACATGTTAACAGCAGATGACACAACACAAGCCATTAGCCTTTTCATGAATTTACCTTCAGTATATTAGCACTTTTAGGAGGGTCTTGATCAAAAATAAAAATCAATTAAGGGCACTAAGTGTAAGACTAATGTTTAACCAAAAAAGGGATAATCTGGTATGACCCCCGAAAACTTCATGCATTCACTTAAAGGTCTTATTAATTAAAAAAAAACACATTAAAAATACTTACTGTAGTATCCATAAAGCACAGTATCTTCAATTTGTCTTGAAACATTAGCATCAGCCCATTCCTAGTAATAAAAGATAGAAGCATTTAACATCAAATGAAACAAAAGAACACTTCATTCAACAGTATTCTTATAGAAATGAAAAAACCTGCTCATAATAGAAGCTCAAGGAAAATAATTAAGCACTGAGTTTGCTTATTTTAAGGGCTGGAATTTTTAAGTAAGAGTTAATTCACCTAACAAAGATGATTAAGGAATGTGTTGCATTTCAGGGGACAGACACTGCAGTAGTATCCCCACTGTTTATACTCACTTTGGCTGTTAGCCTCATACAAAATTAGTTTGGTTTTTTTCAGATTAAGTATCCTCAGTTACCATACATTATATGGTTAATGCTCAACTGAAATAAAATTATCAGTGAACATCATTTTTACCAACAGTTTAGTACATTTACTTTTGTTTTCTACTTAAGCTGTACCAGTTGCCCACCCCAGTAGTTGGATGCATTGGATTTAATTTTATAATTAACATATCTATATCGGCTTTGCAACTCTTCAGAAAATATGAATGTGCAAAGCATTAATGGAGGGACCCCATCAAGTGAAGGATGCACTCATTCTGAAGTCAATATCTCTCAATCACAAAAAGCACTAGCCTTTTATCAGTAAGGCTGACACTGGGAATTGCTAGAAGAGCAGCCCCAAAATCCCACTTGAGGCTGATATCCACGTCACTGAATTTCAGTCACAGAAAAAGCACCACAAACGTGTCTGGGAATACCTTCAAGTCAGATAACAAAGATAAAGACATTTTCTAGATGCCACTCAACAGAAAGGGCAAAGTCAAATTTGATAAGCAGCATCTGCTTTGATAGGACTTTGAACCAGGAAGAAAAATTAATTCTGTAGGGATGGCCCTTTCTAAGGTATCAAACATCTATTTTCAAGCATGTAAGTCTAGATGGGGATAGTATATAAAGACCATATTCTTCTGAGAATCTCTACAGCACTTCCTGTTACTGCTGTACTTGGCAACACTACAAGAGAGTCTCTCATTAAAGAGCACAAGTACATAGAGATAGATATAACAAAATGCTACTTCTAAAAAGTTTCTGGCTACAGAGCCCTGGCAAAGGTACAAAGGAATAAGCATAGGGCAATCCCATAAACGGAAGATTTTACAGATCAGAAAGAATATCAAGCACTTTTGGGAGCTCCGATGTGTGTTGTGCTAATTCCCACAGTGTCTTGATAAGAGGGTCTCTTAAGATCATCATAGAATGGTTTGGGTTGGAAAGGACCTTTAAAGGTCATCTAGTCCAAGCTCCCAGCCCCGGGCAGGGACACCTCCCAGTAGGCCACATTGCTCAAGGCCCCATCCAGCCTGGCCTTGAACACCTCCAGGGATGGACAACCTGGGCCAGTGTCTCACCACCACCACCACAGTAAAGAATTTCTTCCTAATATCTAATCTAAATATGTTCTTTCAGTTTAAAACCATTACCCCTCATCCTATCACTACACTCCCTGAGCCCCTCCCCATCTCTCCTGTAGGACCCCTTTAGGTACTAGAAGGTCTCCCCGGAGCCTTCTCTTCTCCAGGCTGAACAATCCCAGCTCTCTCAGCCTGTCTTCATCAGAGAGGTGCTCCAGCTTCCTCACCATCTTTGTGGCCCTCTGCTAGACCTGCTCCAACAGGTCTATGTCCTTCTTATGCTGGGGGCCCCAGAGCTGGATGGGGTCTCAGAAAGGTTGAAAAATATTTTAGCAGAAGGAACAGAAGCAACACTCTAAGTTAAATGTCTGTCAGGTACAGTAAGCCCAATCTTACAAGACTGTCCAAATCAAACCCAACAGTGTTTCAGCTGAAAAATTTCTAGGCATTTGTATGAAGATACACCACAAAAGGATTTGGTCAGAATAAGTTACAAATAAGCCCACAGAATATTAAAATATTTAAATTGCCTAGTGTTAAAAATTAAGGAAATGCATTACTTAAATTATGCCGAAGGGAAAAGCAAAACTGAACTGATCAGGTGGCACTATTTACTTCCAAGTAAGTGAAAAAGGTGTCTCCTATGGAGACGCTCAGAAGCCACACCAACCAAGAATCAGCAAGAAAAGCACCAGTAAGACCCAGAGTTTAAGTGGCATAGCCACTTCACAGAAAAAGGTAGCTAGTAATTGAAATGTAATGGGTCTGAACTGACAAAACCTGCCTCTTCTCCAACTCCAGGAAAGCATTTACAACAGTGTACAAGTGTAGAACTTTAAAACATTGTAACTGCTTTTTATTTTGTTTCTCTACCAGAGTAATATGCTACGAAACATACATTACACCTCATTAAAATATTATCTTAGATTAAAAGCTGTAAAGATGCAAAGATGTGAGCATTTCACCAGTGTGTATGTGGCTGAACTTACAAACTCTGCATTACTCCACACAAGTGGCAGTAATGCAAGCCAATGTAAGAGTGTACAGAAGGAAGAATCACAGAAGAATCACAGAAGAATCACAGAAGAATCACAGAAGAATCACAGAAGAATCACAGAAGAATCACAGAAGAATCACAGAAGAATCACAGAAGAATCACAGAAGAATCACAGAAGAATCACAGAAGAATCACAGAAGAATCACAGAAGAATCACAGAAGAATCACAGAAGAATCACAGAAGAATCACAGAAGAATCACAGAAGAATCACAGAATCTTCTAGGTTGGAAGGGACCTTAAAGATCATCTTGTCCAACCGTCAACCTGACTGACAAAAATAGACACCCACCCCTCAAAAACATTACAAACTAATCTGACACTTTTGACTTTCTCCACTTTTGGGTGAGGGAATGGCATGAATTTCATACTTTTATCCCCATTAAAGGGGACATTTCTACTGTCACAGTTAGACTCTGCAAGATAGCTCCCATTCTCTACGAAAGTGATAGAGCTTAAAGTGGTGCAATATTCCAGGTTTCAGTATTTGTCAAATGCAGATGAAGCTGTCATTCTACTGATTAGCCTCTCCCAATTATTAGCCAATAAAAGGAAGATGGAATACCAAAGACTAAACATGGGTCAAAGCATGCTTAGATATAAAGAAATTTCATATCCAGGTCTCAGATCTTCCAGGTTGTGATCTCCAAAATGGAACAGAGCCAGGACTTTGACTGCCAGATGGAGAGTGACATCCAGAAACATGTCTATCTCAGCCACATCTGGCTACCATCATTATTTTGCTGACCAAGTATTGTTACTGCACAAGTAGCAATTCCTACTCAGAGCAGGAAGCATGGCCTCAGTTGGTAACAATTTCCCAGCTAACACCTTTCTAGAATGAGTAAGTCTGACATTGTAGTGGTTCTGTATTCTGAGCAGCTACATAATGAGTCTCTTCCAAGATGCAAAAAGTCCTAATAGAGTGGTTTGCAAAAAGGATCTCCCATTAAACAGATGCTACTCCTCAAATCATTAAGGAGAAAACTGGCTTTAACAGCTCAGGCAGACACCCAAGTTCCATGAGGTGTTCAGTCTAACCAGAATGAAAGGCAGGCCACTGCTGCTATATGAAGTTAAAAGCCAATCTCCCCTACCTTCTGTTGCATCAATAATAGAATCAAAAAAAAAAAAAAAAAAAAAAACCAGGGGGAGGAAAAGGCTTTAAAAAAAAAAAAAAAAAAAAAAAAAAACAGCATGGTGATGATAATGCCCTTGTTTCAAGCTGGCTTCCTTCTGCAAGGCAGCATCAGCTAGGGTTTAAATATTTATGCGCCTTGTAGGTCAGACCCAGAGGTCTCAGATTCCAGCAGCAATCTTAGGTCTATAAGCTAGGGTGAGGTTTTCTGGTTTTAAGTAGCTGTTATAAATCAACAAGCTTTCAGATCAAACAGATCAGATTCAACGGGATGTATTTTTCACAACTTCAACACTTATGTTGGATCAACCGTAAAAATCTCATGTCATTGCTGCAAAGCTAGAAACTCCTTCAGATGAGCCTTAGAAGAGAAGGAAGAGCTCTCCTGCATGGCAGCACAGAGCACATTTATTTCAGTAGGCCATCAGCAGCATCTACAAACATGAGGAACTAGACAGGACCAAAAGACTCAGAAGCATAGGCAAAGGTACTTCGAGAAATAAAAGCTTTACCACAAGCAAGAAATCTTGCTTTCAGTTACAATTTTTAAACAGAATCTACCCAGCCCATCATAGCCCAGCATGTGGCCATTAAGAAAGAAATCTAGATCAAGAAAAAGTGTTTTAAGTACAGCAGTTATCCTTCTGTTAATTACACTTCCTTAAATAGGACTGTAGTGACTACATGTGGCCTCCTGTTCTCCTCACAGGTTTATTTCTCAAATCAGGGAATGCATACATTAACAAAATAGGTCTCCTTTGCAACAGGAAATTCTGCTTGGTCCTCAGCAGATGCACATCTTTCAGCTGGGCCCAGTTACATCATTGTTATTTCTCTGGCTAGTCAGCCTCAATGCATTTCTTAATACTTAGTGTTATCGTCATTGAACTGCTGGTACCGTGACACATGAAAGGTCTCTTCCATCCATTTTAATTTTGAACAAACAAGGTCTGAAGACAAACTTTTAACAGCAACATTGAAGAATAGTTTAATTTATTCTGTATTACCACTGAGCAATAAACAGGACAAAAATCATGTCACAGCTCAATTCTTTAGGCTTCTTATGACTTGCAATTCTGTGAGCACCAGCCAAAAGGCACTGTACTGGCAGCAAGCTAGTTTTGAACCATTATCCAGGATCTGGCAGGACCTAGGTTGTCCCTTGAAAGTAAGGCTGAAAGGGAATACAGTCTGAGCTCAGTGTGTTGTCATCTGCCCACTCTCATTTGTTCCAGAATCATCTCTTTTACTATTGATCCAGACAGGCTCCCAACCAAACTATTCAAATTACTAATATGCTCCAGTTTGATCTAGCTTTAATGGCAGTGTTATCACCAAGACAACGGGTCACTCCCTTCAAGGCCAATGCTCTAAGCACTGCTAAGAACTCTTACTTACAGCAACGCTTAGAGCAGACTACAGTGAGTACTCACCTCATTAAAAACTCATTCTGCACAGCAAGCCCCTACAGTTTTACATAAAGAGTATAAAAACAGTAGTTCAGTTTAAGGCAGTATCAGCCAAGAAGAGCTACTACTGTATTCCCTTCGCCCAACGGTTTTCCCTATTTTCTCTCTTTAAAAAAGTGCTTATTAACTCGGGCTTTACATTATACATAGATTAACATCGTAAATCTTTATAAGTCTTAATGTCTCAGTAACAGAATAAAAGAACGCTGATGAAAAAGAGAATCAAAATAATCTCAAACTGTAAATGGGCTGGTTTTGAACCAAGAGGCAACAAACTCCCCATAACAATGTACTAAAAAGCAACATTTAAGAGATTTATTTATATCTTCAGAATGGCACATGCACTGCTCTTTGCACAACAGGAGAAAGGAGCATTTGGGAAATGAGTAGAATGTTGAAAATAAGTAGTAGAAGTAATAACTTAAAAATATGTAATAGAAATGAAAATTGAAATCCAGCTCAAATAACAAGCTGATGTCAGTGTTGTATTCACACTACTCAAACTCAGGCACTAGAAGAGATGTCACCATTGGTTTTAAACACTTCCGACAACCCAATAGCAAACATCCTGTTTCAACACAAGTGCTTCTTCTGATGAGGCAATCCATGTTTTTAAAAGACCATACCTTAAACGTGCCGTTGGGATTTTTCATATACGAAACCAAGAAGATGTCCACTGGAAGCAGCGCTGATGAGATAAGAGCGACCGCCAAGGCGAAGATGGCTGTGATGGTAGAAATCACCTCACTTTCCCGCCGGCTCTGATACTTTCGCACATAAACCCAGCAGAAAACTAGGATAGCCTGAAATACACAGGGAAAGACAATTACGGGTTGTGCAATAAGGATGTCGGAAGGCAGGTATTTGAGGCCCTGTATCCTGATGTGGGGGGCCGGCACAGCATCAACACACAAACTCCCTCAGCCCGAGCACCAGGGGCACACTCACCACACACACTTCGCTCCTCCCACTCTCTAGTTTATACACAACAGTTTGAGCAGCAGCAACAACAGGAGCAGCAGCACTCACACACGAAAAACAGCCTCAAACGCAGCCGAGAGTGGCTGAAGGCCCAGGCTGGATGGCAGGACAGCCCCGCGGCCTCAGCTCCGGGCCCTGCGCCGCCGCCATGGCCCAGCCCTGCCCGCGCACCGAGGGCGGCCGAGCCGGGCGGGCTGAGGAAGCACAGGCCGAGCGAGGCGGCACAGCGAGGGGCCCAGAAAGGCTCGGCGGCCGGGGCGAGCGGAGGGGAAGGCGGGGGTACCGCCGACCCCAGCGGAGGGAAGGGGCGTGCGCCCGGGGCAGCCGCCGCTCACCAGCAGCGCCAAGCCGAAGAGGCACCATCCCGTCAGCAGGTCGGAGGCGGCCGCCGCCATCTTGGTTCCCGTCAGCACCGGCGTGACCGCCCCCGCCGGGCGGGGACTTTTAAGGGGGCGAGCGTCGCGTCACCATGGGGACGCGGCCTGTGCCGGGGCAAGCGTCCGCTTCAGCCAGCGGCTGGCGGCTACCGAGGGGTGGGAGGCGGCGGAGCAGGAGCCGCTGCGAGGGGCCGGCTGGGTGGCCTCCCCTCCCCGCTCCCCTTCCCCTTCCCGGGGACGGGGGGCGAAGACAGGGCCGCGCTGGGCCCCTGGGGTCTCCTCCTTGACGGGAGAGGGAGGGAAAGGAGGGAGTTTGGAGAGAGATATACCTTTGAGCGACACAGGGCAGCTAGTTTCTCTCCTCATGCTTGGCAAAACTGCACTTCTAGAAGACTCTTGCGCCTGGATTTGTGAAAATTTTTGCTTTATAGCCAGCTATGCTGTGTGGGTTTCAAGGTCTCAGTGCTTTCGAGATGGCCAGGTGCAGGGATGAGGAACAAGACTTGGGCACTTGACCCAAGCTGGCCAACAGGATTATTTCATACCATGAATGTCATATTCAATAAAAATGAGAAAGTTGGTTGCAAAGTTTTTTCTTACTTGATGGTGATGGTCCAGATAACTCCTTGCTCCAGGTGCCAGAGCCTTGAGCCCTTCCCTTCCACCCAAAGCCGCAGCGCTCGCAGGGCCCCACACTGGCTGCCCCTGCTGGGGGTGTACGGCCCCCTGCTGAGAGAACGGGCTGAGTGTAATCCTCATATATTTTATATTGGTATCAGGAGAAATATTGATTCTTTAGCGTTATTAAGCATCTAGTTTTGTTCTATTAAATGTTTATATCTCATAGAATCACAGAATTGCCTAGGTCAGAAGGGACCTTTAATATCATATAGTCCAACAATCAACCTAACTCTGACCAAAAAAACCCTAACAAAAAACCAAACCAAACCAAACAAAAAAAACCCTAAAAGCCAACCAAAACCCCAACACTAAACCATATTCCTGAGCACTATGTAAACTCGTCTTTTGAACACCTCCAGGGATGGTGCCTCAACCACTTCCCTGGGCAGCCCATTCCAATGTGCAATCACCCTTTCAGTGAAGAAATGTTTCCTAATCTCCAATCTGAACCTCCCCTGGTGCAACTTGAGGCCATTTCCTCTTGTCCTATTGCCTGTGACTTGGGAGAAGAGACCGACCCCCCCTGGCTACACCCTCCTGGTATCTGCTGCAAGGGGGTGTGAGTGGTGGCAAGTAATGAGGCAACCAAGTAATGTTTTGAGGCAACTGAACAGCAGTATGCTGGTGCCTGTAGGGAGGCCATTGGAAAGATGGAGCCAGGCACTTCCCCGTGGTGGGAGGAGGAGGGACAACAGACATAAACTGAGACAAGAAGACAGACTTGGTGTGAGGGAACATTTTCACGGTGCGGACAGTTCAGCAGTGGAACAGATTGTCTGGAGAGGCTGTGTGTTCTTGGATGTTTTCAAACCCGTTGGGGTAATAATGCCCCGAGCGATCTGGTTTCAAGTGATACTTGCCCATGCTCTGAACTAGACGATTTTCTGGGGCTCCTTCCAGCCTGAATTATTCTATGGTCCCGTGATAACGTTCTTTGAAAACTGGTTTCAGAACCCAAGAGCTCTCTGTAGTGGAAACTCAGAGACTTCAGAAAGAGTTCTATTGAGTGAATACACAAGTCCTCGGTGGTTTTTCTATGTTAATATTTTTCTAATAGAGCCTCTTCGGGATGAAGGGAATTAAAGGCAGAAAGGCACTTCCCATCTCTTTATGCGTATGGTCTGAGTATTGTGGAAGCAGAACATGAAACAGCCCTGCAGGTGCTAACAAGGTAAGTATCTCCTGTTTGAGCCCTTAGGCTTATGAATGCTGTATGATGTGAACACAGACAGTTCTTTTTCAGCAAATGATATTGAAATACTTGACTTGGGAATAATTGAAATATTTATGATTTTAAGAAACGAAGTTTGCTTGAAGTGGCAAATCAATCCTTTATCCTTTAAACTGTGAAAACACACGGAACGAAAACACTACCTTAAATAATGTCTTACTGCCTGTTTAGGGTTAAATGATAACTATATTGTGTACGTCCTCTTAGATTTTTTTTTTAATATATTACTATTAATGTGTACATATTATCTCCACCACAGCCAATGTCATTACTATTAAATATGTATGTTATAATTCAAAATTTCTCTAGAACCCATGAAGAATTAAAAACTTAAAGAACAGCATTAAAAATAAATTATCCCCAAGTGGGAAGGGAAGTAATTTGCCCTTGGAGTATATAAAGATTTTATGCTTTGAAAAAAAAAAAAAAAAAAAAACAGCATGGTGATGATAATGCCCTTGTTTCAAGCTGGCTTCCTTCTGCAAGGCAGCATCAGCTAGGGTTTAAATATTTATGCGCCTTGTAGGTCAGACCCAGAGGTCTCAGATTCCAGCAGCAATCTTAGGTCTATAAGCTAGGGTGAGGTTTTCTGGTTTTAAGTAGCTGTTATAAATCAACAAGCTTTCAGATCAAACAGATCAGATTCAACGGGATGTATTTTTCACAACTTCAACACTTATGTTGGATCAACCGTAAAAATCTCATGTCATTGCTGCAAAGCTAGAAACTCCTTCAGATGAGCCTTAGAAGAGAAGGAAGAGCTCTCCTGCATGGCAGCACAGAGCACATTTATTTCAGTAGGCCATCAGCAGCATCTACAAACATGAGGAACTAGACAGGACCAAAAGACTCAGAAGCATAGGCAAAGGTACTTCGAGAAATAAAAGCTTTACCACAAGCAAGAAATCTTGCTTTCAGTTACAATTTTTAAACAGAATCTACCCAGCCCATCATAGCCCAGCATGTGGCCATTAAGAAAGAAATCTAGATCAAGAAAAAGTGTTTTAAGTACAGCAGTTATCCTTCTGTTAATTACACTTCCTTAAATAGGACTGTAGTGACTACATGTGGCCTCCTGTTCTCCTCACAGGTTTATTTCTCAAATCAGGGAATGCATACATTAACAAAATAGGTCTCCTTTGCAACAGGAAATTCTGCTTGGTCCTCAGCAGATGCACATCTTTCAGCTGGGCCCAGTTACATCATTGTTATTTCTCTGGCTAGTCAGCCTCAATGCATTTCTTAATACTTAGTGTTATCGTCATTGAACTGCTGGTACCGTGACACATGAAAGGTCTCTTCCATCCATTTTAATTTTGAACAAACAAGGTCTGAAGACAAACTTTTAACAGCAACATTGAAGAATAGTTTAATTTATTCTGTATTACCACTGAGCAATAAACAGGACAAAAATCATGTCACAGCTCAATTCTTTAGGCTTCTTATGACTTGCAATTCTGTGAGCACCAGCCAAAAGGCACTGTACTGGCAGCAAGCTAGTTTTGAACCATTATCCAGGATCTGGCAGGACCTAGGTTGTCCCTTGAAAGTAAGGCTGAAAGGGAATACAGTCTGAGCTCAGTGTGTTGTCATCTGCCCACTCTCATTTGTTCCAGAATCATCTCTTTTACTATTGATCCAGACAGGCTCCCAACCAAACTATTCAAATTACTAATATGCTCCAGTTTGATCTAGCTTTAATGGCAGTGTTATCACCAAGACAACGGGTCACTCCCTTCAAGGCCAATGCTCTAAGCACTGCTAAGAACTCTTACTTACAGCAACGCTTAGAGCAGACTACAGTGAGTACTCACCTCATTAAAAACTCATTCTGCACAGCAAGCCCCTACAGTTTTACATAAAGAGTATAAAAACAGTAGTTCAGTTTAAGGCAGTATCAGCCAAGAAGAGCTACTACTGTATTCCCTTCGCCCAACGGTTTTCCCTATTTTCTCTCTTTAAAAAAGTGCTTATTAACTCGGGCTTTACATTATACATAGATTAACATCGTAAATCTTTATAAGTCTTAATGTCTCAGTAACAGAATAAAAGAACGCTGATGAAAAAGAGAATCAAAATAATCTCAAACTGTAAATGGGCTGGTTTTGAACCAAGAGGCAACAAACTCCCCATAACAATGTACTAAAAAGCAACATTTAAGAGATTTATTTATATCTTCAGAATGGCACATGCACTGCTCTTTGCACAACAGGAGAAAGGAGCATTTGGGAAATGAGTAGAATGTTGAAAATAAGTAGTAGAAGTAATAACTTAAAAATATGTAATAGAAATGAAAATTGAAATCCAGCTCAAATAACAAGCTGATGTCAGTGTTGTATTCACACTACTCAAACTCAGGCACTAGAAGAGATGTCACCATTGGTTTTAAACACTTCCGACAACCCAATAGCAAACATCCTGTTTCAACACAAGTGCTTCTTCTGATGAGGCAATCCATGTTTTTAAAAGACCATACCTTAAACGTGCCGTTGGGATTTTTCATATACGAAACCAAGAAGATGTCCACTGGAAGCAGCGCTGATGAGATAAGAGCGACCGCCAAGGCGAAGATGGCTGTGATGGTAGAAATCACCTCACTTTCCCGCCGGCTCTGATACTTTCGCACATAAACCCAGCAGAAAACTAGGATAGCCTGAAATACACAGGGAAAGACAATTACGGGTTGTGCAATAAGGATGTCGGAAGGCAGGTATTTGAGGCCCTGTATCCTGATGTGGGGGGCCGGCACAGCATCAACACACAAACTCCCTCAGCCCGAGCACCAGGGGCACACTCACCACACACACTTCGCTCCTCCCACTCTCTAGTTTATACACAACAGTTTGAGCAGCAGCAACAACAGGAGCAGCAGCACTCACACACGAAAAACAGCCTCAAACGCAGCCGAGAGTGGCTGAAGGCCCAGGCTGGATGGCAGGACAGCCCCGCGGCCTCAGCTCCGGGCCCTGCGCCGCCGCCATGGCCCAGCCCTGCCCGCGCACCGAGGGCGGCCGAGCCGGGCGGGCTGAGGAAGCACAGGCCGAGCGAGGCGGCACAGCGAGGGGCCCAGAAAGGCTCGGCGGCCGGGGCGAGCGGAGGGGAAGGCGGGGGTACCGCCGACCCCAGCGGAGGGAAGGGGCGTGCGCCCGGGGCAGCCGCCGCTCACCAGCAGCGCCAAGCCGAAGAGGCACCATCCCGTCAGCAGGTCGGAGGCGGCCGCCGCCATCTTGGTTCCCGTCAGCACCGGCGTGACCGCCCCCGCCGGGCGGGGACTTTTAAGGGGGCGAGCGTCGCGTCACCATGGGGACGCGGCCTGTGCCGGGGCAAGCGTCCGCTTCAGCCAGCGGCTGGCGGCTACCGAGGGGTGGGAGGCGGCGGAGCAGGAGCCGCTGCGAGGGGCCGGCTGGGTGGCCTCCCCTCCCCGCTCCCCTTCCCCTTCCCGGGGACGGGGGGCGAAGACAGGGCCGCGCTGGGCCCCTGGGGTCTCCTCCTTGACGGGAGAGGGAGGGAAAGGAGGGAGTTTGGAGAGAGATATACCTTTGAGCGACACAGGGCAGCTAGTTTCTCTCCTCATGCTTGGCAAAACTGCACTTCTAGAAGACTCTTGCGCCTGGATTTGTGAAAATTTTTGCTTTATAGCCAGCTATGCTGTGTGGGTTTCAAGGTCTCAGTGCTTTCGAGATGGCCAGGTGCAGGGATGAGGAACAAGACTTGGGCACTTGACCCAAGCTGGCCAACAGGATTATTTCATACCATGAATGTCATATTCAATAAAAATGAGAAAGTTGGTTGCAAAGTTTTTTCTTACTTGATGGTGATGGTCCAGATAACTCCTTGCTCCAGGTGCCAGAGCCTTGAGCCCTTCCCTTCCACCCAAAGCCGCAGCGCTCGCAGGGCCCCACACTGGCTGCCCCTGCTGGGGGTGTACGGCCCCCTGCTGAGAGAACGGGCTGAGTGTAATCCTCATATATTTTATATTGGTATCAGGAGAAATATTGATTCTTTAGCGTTATTAAGCATCTAGTTTTGTTCTATTAAATGTTTATATCTCATAGAATCACAGAATTGCCTAGGTCAGAAGGGACCTTTAATATCATATAGTCCAACAATCAACCTAACTCTGACCAAAAAAACCCTAACAAAAAACCAAACCAAACCAAACAAAAAAAACCCTAAAAGCCAACCAAAACCCCAACACTAAACCATATTCCTGAGCACTATGTAAACTCGTCTTTTGAACACCTCCAGGGATGGTGCCTCAACCACTTCCCTGGGCAGCCCATTCCAATGTGCAATCACCCTTTCAGTGAAGAAATGTTTCCTAATCTCCAATCTGAACCTCCCCTGGTGCAACTTGAGGCCATTTCCTCTTGTCCTATTGCCTGTGACTTGGGAGAAGAGACCGACCCCCCCTGGCTACACCCTCCTGGTATCTGCTGCAAGGGGGTGTGAGTGGTGGCAAGTAATGAGGCAACCAAGTAATGTTTTGAGGCAACTGAACAGCAGTATGCTGGTGCCTGTAGGGAGGCCATTGGAAAGATGGAGCCAGGCACTTCCCCGTGGTGGGAGGAGGAGGGACAACAGACATAAACTGAGACAAGAAGACAGACTTGGTGTGAGGGAACATTTTCACGGTGCGGACAGTTCAGCAGTGGAACAGATTGTCTGGAGAGGCTGTGTGTTCTTGGATGTTTTCAAACCCGTTGGGGTAATAATGCCCCGAGCGATCTGGTTTCAAGTGATACTTGCCCATGCTCTGAACTAGACGATTTTCTGGGGCTCCTTCCAGCCTGAATTATTCTATGGTCCCGTGATAACGTTCTTTGAAAACTGGTTTCAGAACCCAAGAGCTCTCTGTAGTGGAAACTCAGAGACTTCAGAAAGAGTTCTATTGAGTGAATACACAAGTCCTCGGTGGTTTTTCTATGTTAATATTTTTCTAATAGAGCCTCTTCGGGATGAAGGGAATTAAAGGCAGAAAGGCACTTCCCATCTCTTTATGCGTATGGTCTGAGTATTGTGGAAGCAGAACATGAAACAGCCCTGCAGGTGCTAACAAGGTAAGTATCTCCTGTTTGAGCCCTTAGGCTTATGAATGCTGTATGATGTGAACACAGACAGTTCTTTTTCAGCAAATGATATTGAAATACTTGACTTGGGAATAATTGAAATATTTATGATTTTAAGAAACGAAGTTTGCTTGAAGTGGCAAATCAATCCTTTATCCTTTAAACTGTGAAAACACACGGAACGAAAACACTACCTTAAATAATGTCTTACTGCCTGTTTAGGGTTAAATGATAACTATATTGTGTACGTCCTCTTAGATTTTTTTTTTAATATATTACTATTAATGTGTACATATTATCTCCACCACAGCCAATGTCATTACTATTAAATATGTATGTTATAATTCAAAATTTCTCTAGAACCCATGAAGAATTAAAAACTTAAAGAACAGCATTAAAAATAAATTATCCCCAAGTGGGAAGGGAAGTAATTTGCCCTTGGAGTATATAAAGATTTTATGCTTTGTACAGTACTGCATAACTTTATCAATAAAATATTGAAATACCAAACATCAGAGACCCGTAACTAGTTAAGAATTAAGGCTGCATTTAAAAAAAAATAAATACTGTAGCTATATCCTACCACAAATCTTTTTGTTTTGACTGAAATGTTTACATAAATATTTAACTTGTTTTAGTAAATAAGCCACAATAGCAACTTCAGCATGATGAAAAAAATCTTTTCCATTCTAAACAGCTAAAACTTGATGTAGTTTGACGAACAGTAAAACCCCAAAAACAAAGCAAAAAGCAAACCCCCAAATTATATGCTTCCCACTAACAGAAAAATGCAACTTATCTTTGAGTCTTTTGTTAAAATCTTCCTATATTTTTACAGCAATTTTCAATAAATTAGCATCACTGTCACATCCATTCCTGTTTGGTAAATATGGCCGGAACCTTGTCTTAATTGGATAACAAGGAAGGTTTTCAAGGTTTCAGTGACACATTTTCATGTCCCTGTGTGTAAAATGATTACTGTAATTCACAATTTAAAGGAAAAACTTCAGCTTTTGTTGGAATAGAAGTAATGGTTTTATGTATATCAATGACAAAATGGAAGTTCAATGCCCCATTAACACTAGCTATCTGAATGTTTTTTTCTAATTCTCTAAAATTTGGACTTTATAAATTCAAATCACAGACTGTAACAATCCTAATTGGAGGTGCAACGTATCACGTAGCCCACAAGATTTGAAACCCGAATTGAAGCCGTGAGGACAGGCAACTGTCATTTCTGTTTGTTATGGTTCTGTTTGTTATGGTTCTGTTTTTATGAGACTGAAACAGAATATGGCCTGGATATTATTTTTTATACTTCCTTATTTTGCTGAATACAAATGTGAAGATCCCAGCTAGGAGAGGGGGACACGTTCATTTGTTCTCACTCAACTCCAACTAAAAAAGATCAGATCATCCAAGAAGATTAGCTTTCTCCTTTACTGATTTCTGTCCCCAGATTGCCCATTCAGTTGTGCAAGGCTTTCCCCAGGGCTGTGCTCAGGATGGTGCCAGCAGACTGGAAAACTACTGGGTTGTTGCGTCACAGGGTGAAAATGAGCAACCCCAGAACACAGTTCTATAAGGCACATGGGTTACTAAGACTAATTAATGAGAGACCATGAGTCAAGAGGGAGGTGATTGTGCCCCTGTACTCAGCACTGGTGAGGCCACACCTGGAGTATTGTGTCCAGTTTTGGGCACCTCAATCCAAGAGAGATCTGGAGGTGCTGGAGCGAGTGCAGAGGAGGGCAACGAAGCTGGTGAGGGGGCTGGAGAATAAATCGTATGAGGAGCGGCTGAGGGAGTTGGGACTGTTTAGTGTGAGGAAGAGGAGGCTGAGGGGAGACCTCATCACTCTCTACAACTTCGTGAAAGGACACAGTAGAGAGGTTGGTGCTGGTCTCTTCTCACAGGTAATTAACAATAGAACGAGAGGGAACGGCTTCAAGCTCCAACAGGGTAGGTTTAGACTGAACATTAGGAAAGAATTTTTCACCAAAAGAGTGGTCGGGCATTGGAATGGGCTGCCCAGGGAGGGGGTGGAGTCACCGTCCCTGGATGTGTTTAAGGGCCATTTAGATGCAGTGCTGAGGGACATGGTGTAGGGGAGGACTTTGTAGAGTAGGGGAGATGGTTGGACTCGATGATCCCAAGGGTCTCTTCCAACCTAGACCATTCTATGATTCTAAAAAATAAGAGGTGAGGCAATTGGTCACCAGTGCAGAAGTAACATCTCCACTCTGCACAAATAGGAGGGGGCCAAAAGAGCAGGTGTATTTTTTGTAGAGAGGTATTGCTTGAGAGGAGGTGGGGGATTATGGTATCGGTGGGCCAGTAGCTGTCCTGATTCGTACCAAAGTTACTGATCACCTCCCAGCTGAAAGATAGAGTGGTGCCCCTGTGATTGCTCATGATCGGTAGATACAGTCCTGTCTGCAGGGCTGTACACCAGGGCTGTGTTTCTAACAGCCAGGTTAAGCCAGCAGGTCTTATAAAATAAGCCTAGTAGTTGTCCCCGTGGTGCTGCTCTCCCCTACACTCCAGTAGTGGATGTACCTTTCTTCCTACTGTCTGCAGGGCTGTACACCAGGGCTGTGTTTCTAACAGCCAGGTTAAGCCAGCAGGTCTTATAAAATAAGCCTAGTAGTTGTCCCCGTGGTGCTGCTCTCAGGGATGTGCCTCTTTTCCTGCCTAGGCTCAGGGGTTTGTCTTGTCCCCTTTCACACTTCATGATTCTATGATTCTGTAAGTCCATGTGGGCTTTCCACCCTAATTGCAAGGTAATAATTAACCAACTTTTTTAAAAGTCTCATTGCACATACTAAAAAAAAAAGAAATAATGAGGGATGATTCTGTAAGTCCATGTGGGCTTTCCACCCTAATTGCAAGGTAATAATTAACCAACTTTTTTAAAAGTCTCATTGCACATACTAAAAAAAAATAATGAGGGATTTTTACACATCAGTGAGAGAATGCGTGAATGAAAATAGAATGAATGAGCCTGAGGAGAATGGTGTTACCATATTCCTCAAAAAAAGCTGACATGCGTTGTGGCGCTAGCAGCCATCGTGTGGAAAAATAGACTTATTTTAGTGGCCTTCCCTAAATACCTCCCTCACTTTCCCTGTGTCCTAAGACAGTTGCACAGAACCAAGAAAAGAAGTACTGGAAAAATTTTGCATTATAAAGAAAAGATATTTTAAAATAAATTTAAAATCTATATTCCTTATAAAGCAAAACCTTTATCTAAAAAGAAACATTAGAGTAACAATTCTTATAGATAGTGAGAAACAAGTCCAAACTATGAAAAATGTCTTAGATGCTACTTAAAAGGAAAGTCCTCAAGCTTGTCATTAATAAAGCATTTATGTGGTAAATAGACACAGAAAGAAGAGGAGCCATATTGTAGAAATTAAATATATGAAACAAGATACAGTCTTCATTTTGAGCAGGACAAGGGATCAGTGTCATACTTGCACTGGATAGTGTACATACCAGCAGGGAGCAGGTGCCTCTTGCCGCCCGACCAGGCTGCCCTTCTCACCACTTCGATAATACCACCAGTCTCCAGGGGGCTGAAAGCTCATGGGCTAATGGTAATACCACAGTTTAAGTATCTCCGATTAACTGTATGTTTTCTAAACATAATTTTTTTTTCTCATTTTCAAAGTAGTGAAACTGGTGTTACCGCCATTTGGCAGAACATATCATGGTGTTGTACTTGAAGGTGTAATTATTCATTGTGTTGTGTGTCTTGGACTCCAGTAAAACCTCTAAGCCCTATGGCACAGAACATGCTGGGCCTGGTACTGTGCAAGTACATGCAATTAACCATTGGCAGTAATAACTAATTATTTTTTTTTAAGTCCTCAAACTCGTGTGAAGAAAACTGACTAACTTCTTGAAATTTCTTCTATTTGAATAATGCTGTAGTTCATTTACCATTACTGCAGACCACAGTAGGTTTGTGAGTTTGGTTTGTCATACTGCATTATGTCAATGCAGGGATCTTTCCTTCCATCACTGTACTTCAGTGCTTAATTAGCCTTATTTAACCAGTAGCACACCTTTAGTTTTGTTCTTGAAAATTAACTCTGAATGGTGTTTATTCTATGAATAAGACTTCCCATTGTATCATGCACAGAAAAAAAAATAGGGAATAAATTGGAATCTGTCGGTCTGTGTGATAATTAATAAGTATTTTAGAAGGCATTCACAAAATTAACTTGGATGTTATTTATCTCTAGGTTAATAGGGAACATCATGATGCGTCCTTTCAGTCTTCGCTCCTTGTATTTTTTCCCTATCCTAACGTGTTACCTTGTCTCAAGCTTCTTGGTGACGCTGATGTCTTCAGAGTGCTTGGCTTAAGTGCAGTCTTTCATTCCTTTTCAGAGACAAAACAGAATTTTCCCTTCAAGCATTCTTCAATATCAGAACTTTGTATTATTATATCAATGGCTCAACATTTACATGAAAAATAAGGACATGGTGTAGATTCATGAACATCATGGAAACTCTAGTTTGACCTTAACTCAGTTTAAGCCAGCTCAGTTTTTATTTTGCTTAAGCTTAAGGAAGAAAACACTTTTTAAGAGAAGTAATGATGTCAAACTTAGGAAAAACAAATAGTCCCATTGGACTGTGCAAAAGGTATTTTCAGTATTTAGTGGCATTTATGGCAAACATGTATGAAGCAGGTAAACATACAGTGGTGCTCCTCCCAGTACCCATCAGCACTGGCAGGCTCTTCTTCAGGGAACCCAAGTCAAGGGTTGAGTCATCGTTTTTGGAGGCTAAAGACAGGCTTTCTCTGACACCAATTTGTCCAATCACTTTTTTTGTCTATTTATCAAGTGATCCTTAACAACATTTTAAAATAAACAAATATTAATACATGCCAAAAATAATTTATATACATCATATTGATATACATAATAATTGATATACATTAAATGGATCATTATCCCAGGCAAAGCCAAGTTCCCAGAATGTGAGAGTTTCTAACATACAAATTAAAACCTAACCTAGTTTGAGACTGGTGAAGTCTTTATCAAAACAGAGAACTGTTACAAGGTGAAAAGGAATAGCTGATCTGTGCATTAAGATGTGTGTGTCTCTTATTGCTGTGCTAGTATTGAAGTAGGGGAAAAGGGGTTTTGTTTGTTTGTTTGTTTGTTTTATTTTGGAGCAGAGGTCATGTTTTAAAAGGTTGCAAAATGCTAAATGAAAATAAATAGAATTAGAAACTTAGAATTAATCTATGGAAGAATTTAGAGTGGTTGTCCTTTTAGTATATTACCAACAACTGCATGATAACGTTTATGGAGGTTGTTTTCCATTCTGTGCCTTGCTTTGTTTAACAAAAAACAGAATTAAAAAAAATAGATTCTGAGGGCAGAAGTGATTAATTTCTCCAGAAGACAGAGGCGTAGGTCAGTAACATTTTCTTTAATGAGGGCTATTAAAACAATTAGGAGCCTTCAAGGTCGATTTATTTCTAACCCTTTTTTTTCTTCAAAAAAACAATAATTAAAAGCTGTTTTGTATGCAAATTACAGTTCTGTATGAGCTGATAAGTATGAAAACAATGTGAACTTGCACAATAGAAATGTACAAACATGCCCATGACAAAAATGAGTGGGAACTGCTTTATTCCCCTGAAACTTTCTGCCTGATGCTTTCAGTCAGAATAAAAAGAGGTTTCCCTAGTATTTTTCTCATGGTACTGGTCAAATAATGAACTGACTGCCTGCTCATATTAGAACATCCAAACTAGTGTTTTCTGCATATTTGTCCTAAATGATTAGAGATACTTCTAGTGTTTTGTACATGGGAAAACTGTGACCAAGGCATAAACTTGGAAGGAACGTGTCTGGAGATTTTCCCAGGATGGACTGAGGAAACTAGATGGAGAGTAACCAAAACAGTACATTAAATTCCGACCCCGTGAATTTAATGGCAGAGCTGCCAGTAAGTTTGGCTTTTGAAAAAATTAATGTTCAGAGGCAGTCAAAAAGGCATATAACAATAGTAATAGACAAGTAAATTGTCATTATACTTCATGAACAGTGAGTTGTTTTCATGTCAAAAAAAAAAGGTACAGAATTTGAGATTGTTCCTGCTCATCCTCCTCTAAAATAAGTAAGGAATAGCTTCTGTACACAGAAAAAAATAAATCATTTGGATCCTCAACCTTGGAAAAGGTGCTAATCAAGGAGAAATGATAAATTTCAAAAGTTCTGACTGGCACAAGCAACAGTGAATAGAGAATAATTATTCGTGCTCCTATCAAGAAAATCAGATGCAAAATAGATTAACAAGCAGAAGACTTAAAAATGGACTGCTTCATGCAATTAAAAAAATACATATCGTTACCTTGGGATGATTTGAATGCCAAGAATATGCATATGTAAAAAATTAATAGAGAAGTTCATGGCTGAGAGGTCTGTCAGGCAGAATTAAGCACTCTGATAGAGACAATCTCCAGCTCAGAACGTCCCTACGCAGCAGAGAGCCAGAAAGGGGCAGGATTTGAAAGGGAAGCTTCTTTGGCTTTCCCTGTTTCCCAAAGATTTGCTGTTGGCCCTGAAAGGTCAGTCCAGGAATCTGCATTGTCTTGCAGTCCTTCCAGTTATTCTCTTTCAGTGAGTCCAGCTCAGAATACCTCTTCTTAGGACTTCAACAAAGACTAGGTTTTTGATCGTTTGATACAGTTAGAGGGTAATCTTCATGATAAAGGTGAATTTCTTCTGGCTCAGAGGACTGATTCGAAGCTGTTTGCATTATTTAAACCTAGCATATGGACTGCATAGAGAATCCTGACCGTTAAGGGCTGTGTAGCAGCACAGGAGAGGTGATTTTGTGTTACAGTGAATGCTTGAGCCTCATCTCTAATCAACGAAATAGGCCCTAAGCCCATACACAGAAGCATGGAAGTTCCCTTTTGCTTCCAAATGAGAAAAAAAGGTGGGCTTAACGCTTCCATGTGGAAAGAAAGAGTTGATGAACCTAATTTTCCCCAGTTCAGGAAATACATTGATGAACTGGTGGGAGTTCAGTGGAGGGTGGCCAGGATGGCTGGGACTGGAGCGCTGGCTTTGTGAGGAACGGTGTGGGAGCTGGGGGCCTTCAGCCCCGGGCAAAATCGGCTTTGGGGCACCTGGGAGCAGGCTGGCAGTGCTGGAAGGGGGGTCACCTAGATATTGGAGTCATGCTGGGAGGAGGGGAGACAGAAGGTATCACTTGAAATAGGAGGATCTGACTGGGTATATGAAAAAAAAAGGAAAAAAAAAAGGAAGAAAAAAAAAATTGTAAGAATAATTAAGCAGTGGAGCAGATAGCTCAGCTAGGTTTTGTAACCTCCATTCGTGGAGATTTATAAGACTTGGCTGATGAAATCTTGAGCAATCTGGTCTGGATTCATTGTAACCCTGCGTTGAGCGGGAGGTTGGACAAGAAAGACCCAAGGGGCACTTTCTACCTGAATGGGTCAGTGATTGATGCCACTCACGTTACAACTGTATTTAGGTAGAAGATAACATTTTGGAGAAATGCAAAGGAAATTTATATTCTCAGCAATTGCACCAGGAATTTAAGAGTAGGGCAGTAGCAAAGAGCAGTGTCACAGAGAGGAGGGATGGCATGAGACTATGGCTGCTGACTTATCGTTTAGGACTTTTGGATCAGTAGTGGCGTAGCAGCCATTGCATCGGTAGTTTTGACTTCACAGAATCATGGGGTGGTTAGAGTTAGAAGGGACCTTAAAGATCATCACGTTCCAACCCACCTGCAGGGACACTTCCCACTAGAGCAGAGCAAATCATTTTACTTTCTGCTATTTCTATCCTTTCTTAAGCGTCTGATCTTTAACTCTGTGGGTCAGGTCTCACCTGGTTGTCAGAGCATATGGATACAACCAGGTACTGATCTCTGCCTGTACGCGGAGACACAAAATGTTAAGTGTGGAGTCTGAGTACAGGTACGGAGTATACGCACGCTGGGCAGAGCCAGGCCTGTGTGTGTGTGTAGTGAGCAGCAATCTTAGAGCCTTTGTTCAGTATTAAAAGTTTTGGTGTGTGTAACATTTATTTTACAAAACCCAAAGGAACGCTGGGGCTTCAAGCTTCTACTAAGACTTAATGTTGCACGCCCCTGGTAATACAAACAGCAGAGATGGATACATGATAAAATAACACTTTTTCTTCTGTGTTGTTGACAAGGATTCAGTTTAAGATAGTTAGAAGGATTTTTTTTTTTTTTTTTTTTTTTTTTTTTCTGCAAGCTAACTGCTTTTCTCTTCGGGTTGCAGTTGGATAATCATTAGTGTAGTGGAGGGGAAAAGCACAGAGGGTAATGAGAGGAGAAGTGATGTCGAAACTCACCCTTTTGTAATAGGTGATTTAAATAAATTCTAATTAATTAATAATTATAAACCACTGCAGTCTTAGATGTAACAACCTAGTTTCAGTGGCAGGGTCTTTCTTGGCAATTGGGATTTCGGGGCATTTTCCTCTTTCCCCCACCAGGGGGCTCCCCCCGTGTCAGTCTCCCCAATGCTCTCCGTGCCGGGTGCAGGCGGTGGGAGGGTTGCCAGAGCTCAGCACGAGCTGCCTTCAGATCCTCACTTTGTGACATTTCTCACAAGTTTTAGCATAGCAAGAGCTTTTGGAGTTGGTTTGCAATATATGAGTGATTTTTGTAGTTAGTTATATATCAGCTTTGAAGTATATCCAGTTTTTCAAAACTAAAATGGGTCGTTCTAATCTTAACTTTTGTCTGTCAAACTCTGTCACTATTGATGACACCATTGGTTTCCAAAGCATTCAAGCCTGCTATTCAGTGCCATCACAAAAATTTCTATATCTTAGATACACACAACTAGAGCATACATTTGCTATTTCTCCACTATTATATTTTCAAGAATTAATCCTTTTCTGTTATTGTACAACTAACTTATCTAAAACATTATTTCCCATATTCGCAACCATAACATTTCCTCTCTGAACTCTGATGAACTTTGCAATTCAAAAAGAGGTGGAAAATCATGTTAAATATGGTCGTGTTGATCTTTTCATCTTCATCTTCCAGTCTCTGTTGGTCTCTCTGTTGTTGCATGGCAGACAGGCTGGTAAGCGTTTTGTAAAATCCTGCCTCTCTTTTATGTACTGACAGACGTCAATGTTTGTTCTCATTCCTTTATTCCAAAACTAATGTTTTCCACATGTATTCCATATTATGTTTTGTTATTGAAGTGCTCTGTTCATTCCGCAAAATCTGTCCCCCTTTTTTGACACTGCCTGTTAAAATATGGAATAGCCTTCAGAAGCCAGTCCACAGAGCCTTCATTCATATCTTAATATACTCCTTACTACTAATTTTTGGTTTAATACCTAAAGTGCCGTGCAACCAGTTAATGACCATGAAAGTCATAATTTCTGATTTTTTTTCTATTTTTTTTTATATCTCCCTTGTATAGAAAGGGTCAGTGCACATGTGTATTAGTGTAGTTCTCATTTATTTTCTTTTATTATTTCATATATTTTACATCGTGTTTTTATTAGATTAAAAAGTCTTCTGTAGTGAAATTGGTTCTTACCACACAATGTCTTCAGCACTAATGCAGTGCGTGCTAGGAATTTAATGATCTATGTAACAAACAAATGCAAAAAAAAATTCTACAGTTTTGGATTATTATATTTTGAGATCCTAACATTTACTAAAATGTGATACAGATAGTATTTATTGGTACAAAATACTCAAAATGCACAGATGTTGTATAAAATGACGCAGGTATTCACTTAAATTGTTATGTGCTTGTTTTTATTTTGTCTATATATTTGCTTTTATATTAAAAAATAAACTTTCCACTCCTGATTCTTCATTGTGGCATCATTTGCTTCCTTATAGTCGCCAAAGAAAAAAGGTCCACGAGAAATTCATTGTATTATTTTAATAGTGAAGTGTAGTTATTTTATTTCAAATTTTTCCTGTGTTGTGGTGTTCTTGTTCTTAATGTTGATAGGTTTTCAGTAGATCATTCTTAAAGATACTTCTCCACTGTCTCAAAGACATCAAGAATTGTTAATAAATATGTTGACTTCAGAGAAAAGAAGGTAAGCACTGCTGAAATATGGGAGGAGCTGGGGGTGGAATTATGGCTTGATGATATATTTCCCAGGCATCGGAAGCATATCCCCTGGCTACATCAGAAAAGTAAGATCAAATCCTTAATTCACCCTGAGTCTTTGTTTAATGTCCTTCCCCAGTTACACATGTGGAATTAACCATATAAGGAGATTTCACCGTTATCCCAATTTATTGTTAAACAGAAAAACTTACAGGACTCTAAAATTGATGACGTATAAACAAGAACTGCCTTGCATGATAATCTGTGCCAGAAGCAATTAAATGCATCTGATTTCATCAAGATTAGCTTGAAATTCTTTAACAAAGAGATGAAAAGGAATCCTGCCCAATGCACTTGGCTATTCTATGTCAAGGGATACACCAGTATCTTAATTTTATCTTTTATTTCTTTCATTTTATCTTATTGCCTCAGATTCTGACTACCATACCAATAAGTAGTTGAAAGGCAGAGCAGAAATAAAATACTAAATTAATTTGATATTTTATTTTTTAAATTTTATTTTTTAGATATTTTTAGTTCTATATTAGAGAATATGAATATTTAAATAATGTAGATTAAAAAAAACCAAAACTAACACAAAACCAAACCAACCTGTGGAAGCAATATGAAAATGAGAAACCAAGTGCACGTAGATGAGGAGTGAGGGCCTCCCATGAGCTGAATATCAAAGAATCTTTCCTGTCTCTTGCCCCTTCTCCATGTCTGGGTTTCCTTGCCTTGGGAGCTTGTTGGTTTGCTTCAGTCTAGGACAATCTCTCACCCTACAGGCCAGGCAAAGGAGAAGGAAGTTTGGTGGGACCGTGTGTTTGAACTCAACGGCAATGGCAGAGACTGACAAGTGTTCAAAACTTCTGCACCAACTCCTGACATGAAGGAAAATACAGGGAGGTGGGGATCTGAGCAGGTGTGATGACCTGTCTGTACTCTGAGACCATCTAGCATATATGCAAACTCTTTTCCACAAACTTATCTTTAATATTCTGATAAAACCACAGGAGTGGAAGTCATTCACTAAAAATACTGCCTAAAATTTTATCATCTAAGTGTGCTAGTTGAGGTTTATATTTAAAAATATATAAACACCTTTACTGTAGCCCAAGGTAAGTTTGTGCTAACAGAAATGTTGAGGGAGAGAAATTTTAAGTTACATCCATGTAAATGGAAAGCTTTTAATGAATGTAACTTAAAATTCTTATTTAATTATGTCCGCTACTGGCAATTCTAGTGGGATATTCATTTAAGTCCTCTGTACCTAAAATTCAATTCATTTAATTAAAAATGCAAGCTCACATTGAGTTAAGTCAGTCCAACTTACTCTGTGAAAATTTTCATAATTATAAGACCATGTATGGTATTGTAGGTAATTTTTAAGTTAATTTTTAGCCATAAAAATATGTATTTCTAAGTATGTAAGACTACCTTATTTATATAGGTTTGAAGGCATGTCACACTGTAACTATTCATACTGAAAAGACTTGGATAAACCCAATTTTATTACACAAAATTTTGTATCTTCACAAAAAGTGTCTTCCTCCTGATGCACAAGCAGGATCTAAGTTTGTATTTTCTTAATGCAAATAAGAGCAATGTAGTTACCTTCAGTAAAATTTGTATTTTGAGCCTAAGGTCATCTTACTACCATAAGTTTTATGATGAAGAATATTCTTTACTATGTATCTCTATCAGGTGCTACTGCTCTGGTAACTATAGATTATATCTGCTGTTTTAGACATGAACTCTAAATGCATTTGAATAATTCTGCCTGTGAAAAAGCAGCCTCACTAAAGAGTTGCAGGACACCACTTTAAGTTGTTGTAACGTAGTTGGTTCCAGCGCTAATAATTGGTTCCAGCACAATTAGTCAATGACTAATTCGCAAGATTAGGTTAAGTACTCAGTTAAATTAACCAACAGGATATATCCAGATTCCATTTATCAGGAAAGGGAAGAAACCAGAGCAGCTCCTAGCTGCTCCCAGCTTCATCAAAATGGCATGTTCATGCTAAATTGATTGGCCTTGCTCCAAAATTAAATTCATCTATTGTGTCCAAACCACGCTCGATGTGCCAAAAATAAACAATTTAGAGATTGATGCAAATGTTATGCTTGATACACTACAGGGCTGCATTTGTTTTAAGAGCCTTCCATTTATTTAAATGCTGGCCTTTCTGGGAGCTGGTGTTTGATTTTGCACTCCTAGTAAACAGTCAAATTTATTTGAATTGCGGAGCATAAAGATACAAATGATAATGTAAACACGGTCTGATAGATTCTTCCTTTCGACTGTCATTTCCCATTAGTGCACAAATTCCGCCCAAAATGCGTCCATGTGCAGGGTGGTGTAGGATGCTGCCTCGCACCCTGTGGAGGTCAGGAGGCTGGTTTGGAGGGCGTGTAACAGATTGGGTTTGCATATCCTCCTGTCGCACTTCCAGCTCCAGCCCTTAGATGCTATTGACTTCAGAGTTCTGTCACATCTGAGACCATGACTCGAACACTCTAGGCTGACACCGAGAAATCTAAAATTACTGACTTAAAAATACAGCGTTGATTAAATCCTGAAAACTCCTAGATGAAAGGCAAATAAAGTACGTGGATGCAGAAATACAAATTAAATACTCACTTAATCGAGCTTCCCAGATTATTGTGCCTATTTATTCAGCAATAAATACAAATAAAACACGTGTCACTTTATCATTTCATTTTTATGTTGCTTGATAGTATTGAAATTGAGCATTAAAATAACGTAATGGTGAATAGCTCTGCATGAACTCAGAATCCTGGATGTGTCCATATAATTGTAGCTGGACATTGATGAAACCGGTGGTTCTGTGTATCAGTTAGTCCCACACAGGCAAATTTATAGAAGTTACTTTCTGAAAATTTGAAACTATTTATAACTAGATTTAAAAGTGGTTTATTCTTCATTGTCGTATTCTGTTTTTAACTAAAATTTGGGCAAATTACCTGGATATAGAGGACACAACAGTAGGATACACTGACTGATGCTGGGACTTGTACATTCTTAGACATAATTGTTTAAATTTAAAATGGAATTTTAACTGGCATTTCTTGGACTATCTATTCTTTGTCTTCCTGGGGTTTAAAAATGTAAGCGTACAATATTCAGCATTTTGATCTAAAATAAAGTTGCCCTTTAAGCCTAAAGGTCTTCTGCAGCCTATTTGTAGGATCTTAAACTTTGCTGATACTTTTTATTTGCTATTCACCTTCACTTTTCTAATAGCTGCATTATATAAATTTTAAATTAACATATTTCACTGCTTTATAGATGTTTTCAGATTGCATGTAGGATTTTAGTGTATTTATACAGATGTATTGGGCAAATAGCTGTAATTCCCAGCACAGCTGCCTAAAACCTGGCTTTCATCTTTACATCATGTGTAATGACTTTTAAAGACATATGGGTGCTTCAACCTAGAACAAGCCCGATGCTTTGACAGCAAGGCTTTTGACACAGTCGTGGTGCAGGAGTAACCCCCTGCACCAGGACAGGTTGGGGGTGACCTGCTGGAGAGCAGCTCTGAGGAAAGAGACCTGGGAGTCCTGGTGGACAACAGGATGCCCATGAGCCAGCAATGGGCCCTGGTAGCCAAGAAGGCCAATGGCATCATGGGGGCCATCAGGAAGAGTGTGAGCAGCAGGTGGAGGGAGGTCATCCTGCCCCTCTGCTCTGCCCTGGGGAGGCCCATCTGGAGCACTGGGACCAGTTCTGGGCTCCCCATTCAAGAAGGAGAGGGAACTGATGGAGAGGGGACAGCAGAGGCTACAGAGATGATGAGGGGCCTGGAGCATCTCCCTTACGAGGAGAGGGTGAGGGACTTGGGGCTTTTTAGTCTGGAGGAGAGAAGGCTGAGGGGGGATCTGATCAATGCTTATAAATACTTAATGAAATGAAGTGACATCCAGATTTTCCGTTGGCTTTCTCCTTAGGAGTGGTTAGTGTGTGTGCACATGCATACAAATAATTCCATTTTGATGTAATTTTTGCCAAAGTTCCCTCATTTAAGTGACATTTTTGCCCCATTTACATCAATATTAAAATTTCCATTAACTTCCCCAAGGCTGGGATTCCACCTGTTTTGTCTAAGTTCACTATAGTTCACCCTAATGTATTTAAAAGCATTTATATTTTAATTGCTTCACTGGAGTGCAGTTGTCATGGCTGGCAAATCTTGCCGAGGGCAGAAAGGGTCATTTGGGAAGGAACAATCCCACGTGAGGGCTTACACAGCGGAATAGAAATACTACGCTCTGCGTTCAGTGAAAAATAACATGGTGAGGGGCATTCCAAAGTAATCTTTTTTAAAAATGGTTTTCATGTGGAATATTGCTGCTCTTAAGGAGTTTTGTCAAAGTCTACAGCTTCATTCATACATCCAGTTCTGGGCTCCCCGGTTCCAGAAGGACAGGGAACTGCTGGAGAGGGGACAGCAGAGGCTACAAAGATGCTGAGGGGCCTGGAGCATCTCTCTTATGAGGAGAGGCTGAGGGACTTGGGGCTTTTTAGTCTGGAGAAGAGAAGGCTGAGGGGGATCTGATCAATGGTTATAAATACTTAAAGGGTGGGTGTCAGGAGGACCGGGCCAGGCTTTTTTCAGTGATGCCCAGGGACAGGACAAGAGGAAATGGGCACAAACTCGAATGTAAGAATTTTCACCTAAACATGAGGAGGAACCTCTTTCCTGTGAGGGTGGCAGAGCCCTGGCAGAGGCTGCCCAGGGAGGTGGTGGAGGCTCCTTCTCTGGAGACATTCAAACCCCCCTGGACACGTTCCTGTGGGACCTGCTCTGGGTGGACCTGCTCTGGCAGGGGGTTGGACTGGATGATCTCCAGAGGTGCCTTCCAACCCCATGGGACTCTGTGATTCTGTGATATGCGTTGTCATAAGAAATACAAGTTTAAAAAGTGGTTCTGAGGAGACGGAGACAGAGCTGTTGGCAGCACACAGACAGAGGGGAATCACGCTGCTCGGCTGGGATGGATACCCCAATTGTGCCGGAAAAGAAAGAGAGGCTGAGAGTGGGTGTCAGCAATAAAGAAAAACTATCCAGAAATTTAAAGTCTGTCCCTTTTCCTCCCCAGTTCTCCCACCCTTTCCCCCGTGTCTCACCTGCAGCTGTGGTTGTGGCCACGGTGGTCCAGCAGAGCAGCTCACCCTTCACGCAGGACCTGGGACGTCTCTGCACCTCCCCGCCACGTAGGATTGCAAACTTAAATATCCCTCCTTTCTGCTTCTTGGTGTATTTGCCTTGGCTTTTGCCTGAATCTGGGTCTAATCCTGTCCTCTGTGTGTCCGTACGAGTTTCAGCTGGACTCTAAGAGAGCTGGCCACCTGTGCTGCTGCGGAGGTGACGCCGGGGTAGCATCCATTTGCTGCAGGTGCTTCAGCTCCCAACAGGAGTGTTTCCTGCCCCTTCCAGGTACAGAGGAGATGAGAGGATGGACAGACAACGTTTTATCTGGAGTGCCCCGTCACCATTTGCCAGTGACCAGGAGTGCGGGTGTTGGGATTTCCAAGCTGTTTATGGCAGGAGAGGTTTTGCTGGTTGTGGCTTTGCTTCTCGTACTGCAGGAGGCAGAGAGAGGAACCCTTTTTTTGGCTCATGACAGAAGTTCGTAGGCAGTAAGATTCTCTTTGTTCCAAATTTTCATGTCTCTAGACATTTAACACTGTATTCATTAACGTGAACAGCGTTGTCCATAAATATGTATGGTGGCAGTCCCTGATGTCAGGGTTCTCAGCTAGTGTGAAACTGTGTAATTGCTCTGAATTATGTGAACTGGCACAATCCTCGTTAGAAGATGACGTGGGCCAGAGCACAGGAGGGGTCTGCGTTAGCCAGGGAAGGCTGGAGTAGTTTCTAATTCTTCTTACTTACTGCTTTCATGCGGATGTAGAGTCTTTTGAAGTTGATGTGATCCAAATAAGGTATCTTAAATTTTCTACTTGCAGTGTCAATATCTCACTAAGTGGCACATCCTCGGGTTTAGGGGTTACATTTCACTATTGCTTCAGAGGAAACGAAGACCTTGTTTGGATCTGGACTTTGGAGCAATACTGAAAAGTTGAAGGAGAGAAATACTTCTTTAAAGGATTAACCGGTTGTGTGTGCGAAGCGCCACGTGATTAAAATGTTTAGCTAATTCAGAATTTATATTCACTGAAATTAATAAGACTGTGTATATTCATGTAACGCAGCTGAATGCAGATATTTAGGGCATGCAAAATGAAGCACACAAAAAGATTTTAAGAATTTTGCGGCTTGAAAGAGCGACGAGAAATGCAGTTCTTTTCAAATCAAAAAATGACAACGTCTTTCAGGAGGAGCAGAGCTCTGACAAAGGGTCTTTCAACCCAGGATCTCACAGCTCTGCTGGAGACAGGGAGTGAGGGTTCAACACTGCAGCCTTTATCAGACCAACGCTCTGAGGGCAAAGGGAGCCCTCTGATAATTTGGGGGCCGCAGGACGGGGCTCGGGCAGCTCTCACCCTGCCAGGTTCCTCAGCTCTACCCTCTGAGAATCACAGAAATCACAGAATCACAGAAGAGCCAGGGAGAGGTGGGACCTGCTGGAGGCTCCCCGCCAGCCCGCGGCCAAGCTGTGAACCCAACACCCCGCAGACACGTACGTAAGCTGCAATCCCATCCCTCTCCTGGGATTCTAACTTGGGAAGAACAACTGTTTTGAAATTTAAACCAGGAAGATAATCACGTCTTTCCACGTGATGCGTTGTTATCCTGGCTCGTTATCTTGGCTGAAATGAGGAAATACTTTTCAAAATCCGTTGAGGGGTGTGAGAAGGAGGAAGAGAAACCAAAAGCTAACATTTTCTGACTTGAAGACCGGTTGAGCTTAATTGCTGTTCGGCTAATAAATTTTCATATAACAGTCACCACCTTCCTCCCCCCCTCCCCAGTCAGAATGACTAGACTAGAAAAAGATTAAATATGTCTTTTATATATAATGTGATATGTTTAATTAAAGCCCTACTATCTGTGTTTTCTGTGTGGCTATTTCTAGTCATTTGACTTGTCTCCATCCTTCTCTCTGGTTTCCCTCTTTAAATGCAGTGTGGGAGCTGCCAGGAGCACACTTGGGGAACCTGAGGACAGTGCAGTTTCCCATTGAGATGGGAGCAGGGGCAGCGCTCAGCCCCACTGCTTCGTCACACACAGAGGATAACACAGTGCAAGAACATTCAGGTTTGTAAATTACAGCTTTTAAAAGGCAAAACAGATGTCAGTAATCTGCTGTGCTTTGCAGTGCCATAATAGGTACGCTCTCGTGCTTACTGGAGTGGCTGATTTTTAAATTTATGATAAAGTATATAAAATTAATGATGTGTGCTTACACTTCAGTGATAAAAACCAGTTTCTGTCAGCGTGCTAATGTACGTAATTGGCTCTTTACAACTAGAAACCAGATACTCTCATTCACGCGTTCATACTCTGGCAGTTTAATTTATGGAACCGGGGTGGATTTATTTTTGGGGGGGGAGGGGGGAGAGGGGAAGGCAGGAAAAAAATCCTGCATTTCTTCCATTGTTACCAGACTTGGGATGTAAAAGTATGATTATGTGAAATCTGTGTCTGGGTGGCTGTTTGTCCTTCCCTGCAGAGTATTCGGTGCTCACTGAGTGGGAGGGTCACGCCGTGTGGGACTAATAAGGACAGAGCTGCATCCCCCTCCACGCTCTGGGGAGACTTTCCTCCAGCAACTCCTGGGCACGGGCACTCGCAGCGCTGCCGGGGGACGCACCGCAATCAAAATCAAAGGTAAGCAACTCATTATTTGTAGCCGATTGTCTCAACATCCCACGTGCACCCACACCACAATGCTCCTCTTTTGTGTGGTGTGACTTTTTAAAAAAAAATGCCATTTATCGCTGTTTTTTGCCAATATTAACGATGTCCTCTATGAACGTAACGCAGACAGTAAGCTTTTAGTGATCAGTCTGTGCTATGGGATTGTGATTGTGTAATGAGCACACGGCATTTGTTGGTGGGGGACCGTAGGTACATGCTAAGGTATGCTAATGAAACAGCCCTGCTAAATTCGCGGTAATTTACAAAAACCGTTAAACTGTGGCAAACCACCCCAAGGCTGAGCATGCTTATTGATTGCACGCACATCCTCACCTTTAAAAATCCCCGCATTAGCGTGTATCCTTCCAATTAGCCGGCGTCCCAGCGGCCTGCAGCCGGGCTGCGGGCAGCGCCCCGGGACGGGGGCAGCTCCCGGGGGATGCCGAGCCGGACCCCCCCGGTTCTCCCGCTGCCCCCCATCACCTGCGGGGTCCCTGCAGGTGCCGGCGGGGGTCTCCCGGCGGCAGAGGGCTCCCTCAGCCCGCGGCGGCCGCTCGGCCCCGCTCCGCCCCGGGGAAGCCCGGCGGGACGGGCACCGGCGCCCGGTACCGGAGGGACGGGAAGGAGCCCCGGGGGGAGCCGCTCACCCCGGGTGTGACGGGCCCTCCTCCGGGAGAGATCGAAGCACCGGCTCTGCCTCCTCTGGGTCGCTCCTCCCGGGGGTGCGGGGCAGCGGAGCCGCCGCGGGAGCCTCCGGGAGCGGGAGGATGCGGGGCCCGGAGGTGCGGGGGTGGCGGCAGCGGGGAGGGGGGTTTAGGGGCGTTAGCGGCTTCGTTAGCCAGAGCCCTTCTGAAAATGAGCCCTCCGGCCAATTAGCCGCGCCTGCTCGTTAACGCAGGTGCGGGGAGTGAAGTGATAACGCTGCCGGAGCGGGGGTTCGCTCTGCTGCTGCTCGGGGGGAGGGAAAAAGTTGCGGGCGGTGTCGGTGTCTGTCGGTGGTTGGGGGTGTCGGTGGTTGGGGGTGTCTGTCGGTGCCGGGGGTGCGGGCGGTGCCAGAGCAGCTCGGACGGTCCATAAAGAGCCTCGTGGAAACAGTTAGAAAAGCTGCACCTTAGGTACGTGATTTGGGTTTTTTTCACAGAAAATATGATTAAAGAATAGTCGTAATTTTCCGTGTTTTGTTACATTCGAGTGTATCTATAGATTGCACTCGACTAAGGCAAAACCCCCGATACTGGCTTTAAAGGACAAAAGATGTGCCGTTGAAGCCAGACTGTGTTTTAGTGAGATATAAACTGTGAACTGGGCACAGGCTGCTCCAGGCACTTGTGTGTTTTGCAGGGCAGAGTCGTACCGTACTTTGGTTTCTTTTGCGCTTAAACAGTGTGCCTTCTTGTCTGATTTGTCTGATTTGTCTGATTTGAAGGCTACTTCGGTGATCAGTGACACCAAAAAGTTTAGCTAATATACTTAAAATTGAAAACCTAGGAGAAAAATAAAAGAAAATTAGTCATTACTAATGAAATTAAATTTTTGTGCCTTTAGAACTAATATCTCTGGGTTAATATTTCTAAGGCGTTACTTCTGAGTTTAGGAAAGAACTAAAGGAGTGTAATTGTTATTTATTTCTGAATTTATATAAGTCTCTTTCTGTAACTCCTTAAAACAGACAAGTGATACGCTTTACATGTGACGAGCAACTTCCTCTTTTCTTTATGGTCAAGAAATTCTTCTTTGTAGTTTTCTGATGGGGCGAGGGGAAAGGAGTCAGAAGACACTGTTCTGAATGTGATTCTTTTCTGTTCCAGCTTTGTAGCCGACTGTTCACATGTGTCCAGGGGGAGATGAAGCACGTTGGATGCTGCACAGTTTGGCTTCGTATGGCAGTCTTCCTCCTCCTGCCCCTCTCCACCTCCTTGGCTGCCGGTGACCAGACAGGTACCGCCATTTCTCTTGCCCATCGCAGACAAAATGCATAAATCTCAGCACTGAGCAAATTTCAACAAATAATGGCAACAGGTGGAAAATAACCAGCGTGAGCAGATAAAATTATACAATATATTTTTTTTTAATCTCCTTCTTTAAAAAGCCTAGGTTTGAAGCAGTTCCAAAGCAGCCTTTCTGTTTCCTGTGTTTGGAAGGTTCACGTTTGGAAGCAGTTGTAGTTCCTAGGAGTTTTATTTTGTACTTTTTCAACTCACTGTGCAAAACAAGGTTCTAAATCAAAGCTTTTGAAAATGTTGTGAACAAAAACATATGGCTTTGTTAGAGCAGGTCAGTGATCACGTTGACCCAAACAACCTAATGCTCGTGTTAACCTCACCTCTAGCAATGCCCACAGCTGGTCACACGTTCCACAGGTGCAGAGTCTTTGTCCTAAGACAGGTGTAGAACTTTGTCCTAAGAAGACAGGTGAAAGGAATAAAGCAATATTGTTTAACATAAACACCGTTACCCATCCTCTGCAAATCTTCTCATACTTCTCTATTTTCTGATCTCTCTTACTGTCCTCAGGTTATCTAACTCTCTCACAAAAACTGTGCATTGACTCTCCAGAGTGTGGTAGATGTTAAAAGCACATCGCAGGTGCTACTGGAATAAGGAGCTGTCAGTTTTCTAGAATTGCTCAGCCTCAGCACCTCAACTTTCTAGAATTTTCCTATAATTATTAGCAAGGCTACGTGCTTCTAGTTATTTAACTAGAAATAAATAGAGTTCTTTTTCATTAATTCTCCTGAAAAATCAAATTTAGTAATGCTGTTCTTCTGGAAACATGATGAAATATAGAAGCTATGTATATACAACAACTTTGAATCTCCCTAACGCATTTGAAACTCAGGCCCAAAAAGTTTAAAAAGTCAATGACTACGATAATAATCCTTTTACTACTTCTGCAAACAATAAATAGTAATATTTAATAAATAATAAGTGTAATGTGTGGGCTCTAAGGTAAGAATAGTGCATTGTGAAGAGTCTGAATTTAAGTCAAAGACTTATTTGCCTTCTATTTTTAGGGCAGCAAGGCCAAGTGCTCCACTGGTGAATTATTCTTAACCCCTGTGGCAGAGTGAGCTTGCGTCGTAGCTGTGCAATCCTTTTCCTCAGCTGTCTGAAGGAAGCTTTCTCTCTTTTCTGTTGTTGCTTGATGGTGAACCGTAGATGTGCTGAAAGTTCTCTAGTAATAGAAATTAATAAATCTAAACTTCAGAAATTTTAAAATAAAATGCCAGAAAGTTTCTTTTATATTCTTTTTTTTTTTTTTTTTTTTTATTGACTTTCCTGTTGCCAGATGTCACACTCTTGGCAAAAGGCAAACAGGCCGTTTTACAGCCATATGCTTTGCTTGGAGCCCTGAGCTCTTCAAAGCACCATTCACGCGGTGTGTTTCATCTCCTGGACATTGAAAGCCAAAATTTTTTTTTTTTTTTTTTTTTTTTTTTTTTTTTTCCCCTGTGGACATGGTGTCTTAGTAGAAGGTGGACCAGTAGCAGAAGAATGTGACAGATACAGCATTTATTAGCAGATCAGTCTATCTGACCCATATGTTACCTTCTGTTAGAACTTCATGGCTAGACAGCCAGCAGGAAAGGTGTGGTTTTCCTTAACCCGATTGCCACCAGTTGATCAAATATGGGTCAAATTGAACCTCTGGGGAGAAGAGGAGAGATGGAAGCCCTCCTGAGAACGCGCAGCGTGCAATTCATCGAGGCTGCTGCCGTCTGAGGTGGCAGAGGCAGATGGTGAGGAATCACAAGTAGTTAACTGCCAGCTCTGCCGACAGCAGGGAGGAGGCTCAGAGTGAAGCCTCAAGTCGATGGCAGGAAAGAGACTCTTCTAGAGGCTGCAGCGATGGTTACCATCCAAAAAAGAATTACCAGAAATGGGGAGGTGAGGAAGACCTGGCAGTGCAGCGGCGCAGCCCTGAGGGGTACGGGTGCCTGCCAGCTGCCTCTGCATCCCGGGCAGCCCAACCCATGGCTCTGGGTTGCAAAGTTGTCTGCTTCCAGATTGATAATTTATATGCAGAGTTATCTGTTACAAATTGGAAACACGCTCACTTCAAGAAGAGATAAATATCTAACCTCTTCTTTTGTCTTTTTGGTGTTTCTTTCTTCAACTGGTTTTTCCTTGGCCCTCTGTTCTCTCCCATGTGCCATTCTGTTTGGATCAGCATCTGTCCTTTAAGATCTGCCTGGGCAATCTTTGGGGGTTTCTTCCTTCAACAACATACGCATAGCGTTTCTTCCTCACTGTGCTCATATGAAAGCTTTTCCAGCAAACCTCATTTAGATGGGGTCTTGGATTATTGCACTTACATCCTGAAATTTCACACCTGATCTACTTGAGTCTAAAGGAATGGCCTTCAAATGCAGGCAAAAGCGTAAATGAAAGTTAATTTGAAGGGAAGAGCGTGTTAGGGAAAGGAAATCTCTTGTGCAAGAGAAAGGCTTAACGTACATATGTAGGGAGATGTCTCTGAGCTGGCATGCTGAGTATGCTTGGGGATTTATTCATTGGGTCAATATCATAAAATAAATACTGGGGTTGGGAAAAAATGTCAGAAAGTGATAGAGTATGCTGGATCTTCTTGAAGCAGTCCTCCTTAGGCTCTGAACATGTGCCAGTAACCATTACATTCCCATCAAGGATTTCTTTCAGCTCTCACTTGTCCAGTAGTTTTGACATGCTAATTGTTCATCAGAAGGAAGCACTCACTTCTAATGACAGAATACAGCAAATCTGAGGGAGAGAGTTCAGGAGTTCTCCACAACCATGTTTTTGATCTGACTTCAAGAATTTTTTCTTCATGTTGTAAACTTACATTTCTTTATTGTTGGGAACATTCGGTTTTGGAGCGTGGACATGAGCTCTTTCTGTAGGGACACATGAAGTTCTAACTTGATCATGCCAGAGTGCTTCGTCTTAAGAATATTAGTAGTCTCATTCCAAGATCGTTGCTGCTTTTTGAACTTTCCTTTACAATTACTGTTTTTCAAAATCGCTTGCTAACCCATGAAAAATGTAGTATAAACAAGGTCCGGGGGCTGTTGGGCATGGTGAATTTCCATTGCCTTTTGACGTGGAATGTCTTGTGAAAAGTATTTTCTCTAGATCATAATTTTAGATAGGCGCTTTAACCCAAATACAGTGAGTGGTTTCAAGTATGCAGATCAGTTCAGCTTTTTGGTTTTCATGTTTTAGTACAGCTAGATAATTCTTAAAATCAAGATAATGGCTCTACGGTAACTCTCATATGCCATGTAATTAATACTGAATATTTAAGTTTGGAGCCACAAACTATTGTTAGCCTTGCAGTGTTTAAGCAGTGCTGCCACCCCTGGATTCTTTGACTTGTAGATAAATACTAAGTCTTCCTGGGAAGTGAATAGGGAGCTTTAGGTGTGTACAAGAACGTGGTTGATGAAAGGCTGCATGCTGTAGAAAGCCACTTCAGCTGCTGAGTAGTACGTAAGAGAGACCCCCAGACCACAAAGGGGAATCTTCTCTCAGTGTGAAGCCTCTAATCTAGTTTTTTTTTTTTTTTTTTTTTTATGGTAAGGTAAAGAAAGAAAAAGCATCAACTCCTATGGGCAGTATATTCACCTGGGATACAAAGTCCTGTTTTTCACTACCTGCTGCTCTTCCTCATGGGACAATCTAGTTCTCCAGGGTCTCCAGGATGCATAAGCATTCTAATCCTTGAAATCCCTTGGTATGGATTTCTTATTCCCGCCTGCCAAAGCTTTGTTACTTACATAACCATCTACATAGTCACTAGACTTGGAGTTGACTTCTTTCCTATATCAACAGAATTATAGATTGAGTCTCCTTTGTTCCTCTTTCTACGCTTGTCTTAATTGACGCGTATATTGTAATTTAACATTATGTGTCTGACAGAGTGAAAAAAGGAAAAACAAACCACATCTGAATTCTGGTGTTTCTGTCCATGGGGTTACAGGTACATAGGAAATCTCAAATCTTGAACCTATTTGAAAGCAGGCCACCTGGGTCTGCTTAGCTTCAGTGTGAATACCTTTGGGGTGGGCTCCGTGGATGCCATTGCTGACACTTGCGGGTACAATGCACGCTCTGAAGAGGTTCACGGTGCCTCTAGATTTGAAGCCTGATTCAGTAAAAGCGTGAGACAAATCCTGGCTAATGTGGATTTCTGCCTGAGGCTTGAGTTGGATGTAGTGTGGCTGTTTGGCCACTTTCATTTGGCCAGACATGCTTACTGGTGGAAACTTCAGTGCCCTTTGCAACACACACGTCGGTGGTGTTAGACGGCATCTGAAAACTTCACCTGAACATAAAGTTTAATTACAAAACAGCAGCCAGGTACTGGTGATGTGAATCTAGCCATTGCAGGTGACACTTGATCTGGAGGAGCCAAGAGTGCTTGTTGGAAGCTGCATTTCCTTGCCAGGAAGTGCACACAAGGGATGTCTGTAAGAGCGGGACTGAAGCGTGTGCTGGGGTCTCCTCTATCCTTGTTTGCAGGGGAAGGAAAGCTGGGCATGGGGCCTAGATGGAAGCTGCAGTGGCTTCAACAGGTGCCCTGACCATTCCAGGAATTCGGAACGTGCCCCTGCGTGTTGCAGCAGATAAGTTTAGATGCAATGCCATTACTTTAGTTTTGTTGCGTAATGCTACTAGAAAACACAAATTTCTTACTAGCATCTTATTGGAGAGAGAGAAGGTCAATGATGTGTGATATACCTGCTGGATTTGCAAAAATACGTGTTTTCAAAATTATTGGGTTAATTTATGATAATAAGCTCATTGATTTCTAAAGATTAAGGTCTGTAATTTGTCCTACAGAGAGGTGATCTCATTAATTGATAGGTGTGTTAACTTCAGCTTTGACATCACTATTTTAATATGAGCTGTGGACTTCATTCCGGGCAGACCCAGCTTTATCACACGCAGAGCAATCTAGCGTATAAATATAAGCCTGTTCTTTTTAGTGCTTTGTTAGTTTTATGGAGGTCTGTTCTAACGGGGCAGGTGGGTGCATGGTTTCCATGCCTGGATTAGTGGTAAGGGTTTGTCTTGTTTGGTTTTTTTTTTCCTAAATGTCTTTATGTAGATCTCCAAATTCAGCTGCCAACAAGACGAAGAGATAAACTGGCTGTTTTGTCTCAGGCCACAGGAAATTTAAAGATCTGCCAGCAGTAATGAAAATCTTGGAATAGATTGGAGAAAAATCGTTTTGACTGTACAAACTATAACTGTAGAAGGAGTTTTCATCAATCTGTAGCAATTAAAGTTCTCAGTGTGTAGTAGAGGTTTCAGTTTTGGTGTTTTAGAGTTTAGCCTTAGCTCTCTGGTAAGAAGAGTAACAGCAGGCATCGGCAGCATGAGCTAGAAGCAGATTGGTAGTAACCCTTTCCCTCTCCGGGAATATGGAATACAACCAAATCCCTCACACGGACACGGCCTGTGTGCGCTGGGCCTGTGACACCACTGATAAACATCGGCCCACAGGCCGGTCTCCGGCACGTGAGATTGTCCTGATAACACAGCAATGAAGGCCTGAGTCTTTATTTGGGCTTGGAAGAAACTGGCTAAGAGGAATAATGTAAAACTCTCTAGTCTTTTGCCGCTCAGCCCTCCTGTAAGTTAATGCTGAAAAAGCCCCAACAGTTGTGCCCCAGGTTCTGGAGGGCTTACCACAGCAGTGGAAGGTGAAATAATCAGTAAGTCATATCTGGCTGCTCTTATTGTAAGTAAAGCAATTTAACCAAAAATGGCATCTTCCCCATAGTCTTTATAGATATATTAAAAAAGCCTTGGTTAGAATACACGTAGATTTAAGAAAAACATCTGTCAGTGTAGGTGTGACATGCAATTGCAGCTTCAGCCGAACCAGGCGTCCTATGTGCCAACATTTCTTGTGGCCATTCCTGTGTAAATCTACCATAACCACATCCAGTGTTCTAGAATGGCTATAGGTAAAAGCCTATAGTTTAATAATCTGTAGAAGTGATGAGAGGCTGAGGTTTAGATTAAAGGGGCGAGCCTGTTTCTGGCCTGTAGTGTGTATGCGTATATCAAATGGTGCAGTGAAATTGCTATGTTAGTGTGTAATCCCAGTGAATGCTTTTCATGCGATGTAAAAGTCCTTGCAAAACAAAATGATGAAAGATTTAATTCCATTTTCAGAGGTTTCAACATGATATTCTTTACAGTTCTACATCTTTTCTGGGGAAAGGGAATTTACGATGAGAATTGCTGTTGTTTTTAATCCATATGTTTCATCTCATTTGTTGTGAAACTTTATAGCTAGCTATCTGTACAGGCAAATGTATGTATATACACGTATTTATGTATATATATGAAAGAAAGAAAGAATACATTGTCTTAGTGCCTTAGAAATAAATCAATTAATTTACAGTTGATGTTGCTTGTAATTGTAGATTGCAATTTAGACATAAAGGGCATGGAACTTTATGAATTTTATGAATAAATGTCTTCTGCCTGATCAGTTCTTTACACAGTTGATGCAGTTTTCATTAACCATGTTGTCAGGAGGCATCTTTACATGAATATCTATGTAATGTTGATATCTATGTTATATCGATATCTCTGTAACTTAGTTTCACTTTTACTGCTTTTTTCCATTTAGCTATTCTTAATCCAGATAAAATATTGTAACACAATTAATAGAATTTAAGAATTTTAAAAGCTAATATGCTTTGTACATTACTACAGAATGAATGACAAATTTCACCTGCTTTAAGATTACAAATACAGCTATTTTGAATGTCAGCTTTCTGTCCGGATGCTCTTGGAAATTTTTAAATATAGATGATTTCCAGATTAGTGGCAGGACACTCCTCCTCACTTTTATCATTCAACTACCGCTTCTGAAAGCCCCTTAACCTTCACTGTTCAGCAGTTTCTGAACGGTTCAACCACCTTTTTTAGTTGCATTGGTGCAACGTGGAGCTCTGTGCTCGATAAGCACACGGGCCAAATCTTGCTTGTCATCTTCTGTTTGATAGTTTTATTAGGGGTCAGCGGGGCTATTTGCAAAGTTTGTGAAAGAGTGAGCCCTATTTCTGACTGATGCACAGAAGTAACGTTTCTCTGTGTTTTCTTCTTAGAAGTGCGTGTTCTTGTGTGTATATATATATATAAGGAAAAGATGGAAGGCCTTTATGCAAGTAAGATAATGCATATTAATAGTACAGTGTTTTGGCCAAAGTGTTCACTTAGATTTAACCTTAGAATTTACCATGTTACAAATTTTAGAACATTCTGCTTGTCAGACTTAATCAACTGTAAAACCGCTCAATTTTTCAACCTTTTTTTTCCCCAAATATAAGTATTCCTGGCATTATTTTTTATATGATATGATTATATCCGTGTAATCCACATTTTGAAATTGCTGCTCACTGAAGTAACAATAGATTATTGTGATGATAATCAAGCATTTGTGCTTTATTGTTTCATGTTCTTTAACAGGGTGAAAAAGAGATTTTTTTGAATAATATAGCCAGAAATAAAAATAAACAAACAAACAACCTCAGAATAGATGTGATTGCTTTATAGAGTATTGTAGATGGAAAGAGCTTGGTAAGAATTTAGTGTTTTCCTTCTGGTTATATTGTTTGCATGAGATTTGTTCATAAACAGCTGAATTAATATGTGACAAGATTTGTATCTGTTTATATTATTAGAAGTATAGTATGAAATCTGAAATATCACTACTCTTATTTATATTTTGCAATGTCGTTTATTGCTGTTTTTCATATCCTAAAGAATCAAACCAAAGTATTCTTGTTAATATTGCTATCACTGTCATGATGGTTTGTTCACATTCTTTTTTCTTTGATAGAATTTTATGATAGATGTACTAAATTGTATTCTCTTGAAGGTGCTGTGTGTCCTTTAATGAAAACAGTTGTCCCTCATCTCAAACATATCAACAGAGACAGTCTTGGTGTTTCAGGTAAATGACTGTGTTAACATGGATATCTAAATTAATTGGCCAGTAGGGGATGTAATTATAGTCTGACTGAAGTTGGCTTTAAAACTGAAAGGACAGTATAGAATGCCACTCCCGTGCTCCAAAAGCTTCTGTTATATTTGGGAAGGTGGGCTAAAAGTCAGAATATGTTGTTGGAAAGTACTGATTCAAGTTGTTCAGCCGCACTCATTTCCGTTGTTTTTCCCAAACATCCTTTGCTCTTATCAGTTCAGATTAAAAAAGGAAATAACAAATGCATTTTTTGGGTTGCAAAGTCATCTACTGAGTGAATTTTGCACTGATAGTTTCTCTGTCAATAAAACAAATATTGGAAGTTTCTCTGACTTAAAGTACTGGTTTTCAAAATATCTTGTCAGTCTATACTCTAAAAAGTCACCAAGCACACTAAAAGTCAGTATTTACCTCCGTTTTTTTTAAATTCCGTTAAATAAACTAAATCATTGTATCATATTTCACAGGGTTTGATCTGGCACAAAGTTTTTCTTTGAGGCAAACATCGTGTGGAAGGGAAAAACTCTGTTTTAAACTGGGAAGCGCACCTCTCGTCAGAGACACAAAGTAAGTAAGACGCTACCTTTATCCCCAGGGTTTAAAAGGCTGAGCTCAGACTAAATGCTACTCGTGAACTGAAACACTGAGCAGCGTATTCAAAAGATGACACAGAGAAACAAGTCTGTCTGTTTTCAGGCATTTTTATCTGTAACAATTTTTTTCCTGGGGAAACATTTTGATTCATGTCTGCTTTTCTTCTGGAATCTGGAAGTATCTGGGTAGAAGGTTAATTGCAAAAATATTTTTCTAAAAACCTGATTCTGATACTGAAAACTCTACTGTTTATACATAAATATTTGTAAAACAAAGGAAAAAAACAAAAAAATTAAGAACTTCCATGGTATGACAAGAAGTGTTATACTAATCTTCCCTCAGTTGAATTGGCTGTCCTCTCTCTCATTGCTGTTGGCAGGATTAAAAAGAGAGTCGCTATTTCCTTAAATGCTGTATTTTCATGGGTTTTTTTTCCCGGTGGAATTGGCATCTTGCCCTTGAGCAGCAACAGAATCGTGGGTAGCCATTGTAGAGGTGAAACTAGGCAGCATCCTGTCTTGATACAGAGTGGGATGCAAGGCAGAGACTGCATGGAAAATCCAAAGGAAGGTGAGAGAGAGTAAGGCACCATGGGGACAAGGAGATGGCAAGAAGCAGTTAGGAATGTAGTTTCAAGTTGCCCGTGCTCAGTAGAGAGAGAGGATCATCTCAGAGCTTCTTGGTTGAGATGTGCTCTGAGTCATGGGACTGTGGTTTCTGTACAACGTGTTCTGGTGATGATGAGGGAAGCAACTGTATTCCCACGTCTTCAGGTTGGGTATCTCTGTTGCAAGAGGTCTGGCTCCAGCTTGCCTAGGGAAAAAAATCCACCTGGCCCTCGGACTTCCCCTGTGGTTGGATCCTGGGCAGAGCCAAGAGGGGCTGTGGGCAGTGTGAGGCCAGGGGAGAGGGAGAGGAGAGGAATCAGAGGCACCCAGACACAAACCAAGGTGATCTTTGGGAGAGGAGCACGGTTAAAGAAATAGGACTTAAATATTCTGCATTACTAGATAGACTCTGAGCTTTTCTGAAGTATTAAATGCAGTTAATTCTAAATTTTCATGCTTGTCTAATCCTGTTCTTTGTTAAACAAAGTAATCACTCTTTTTTTTTAAATAACTTGAACATTTGCTATTGGAGGAAAATTACTAAATAAAATTACTTGACGCAGAGAGTACTCTATTTTTATTACACCCTTCCCAGTATTATCAAGATTCTTTAGAAGAGAAAGAGGTAACATTAGGTGCCGCCTATACATGCCTTTACCAAAAATATTTTGAAAGTTTGTCAGTAAGAAAACTCTTTTTAAAAATCCACTATTCATTTTACAGATTTTTACAGCTTTTTTTTCAATAGATGGGAATTTGAGGGAAACATGAGACTGCAAAAGAGCAGAAAATCAAGGTGATATGTGGGGCAATTTTCCTTTAAGAATAAGAAGCTAAATTGTGCTTTGTGTGCAGTGAAATGCAGATTGCAAGCTGACTTATTTTATTTTGAAACTGTAAGAAAATCAATGGCAAATTTGGAGTGAGAGGAGCTAGAGATTGAAAAATTTTGGTTGAAACTATGAAATTCATATTATTTTGAAGGAAAATGCATGATTCAAAAGGATTGATTTCTAAGAATTTGGTACTTTTGGACGGGGTCTGACAGGTGATTTTGAGGTTGAAAGATGCCAAGCTTTTTCCTAGCTTTGATTAATTGGCCTGAATACTAACGTTGATGCTTCATTTATTTCCTTCTTTTACATATGTTTTATTAGTGAAGGTAGTGAAAATGGGGAATTCACGCCCTGGCTGACAGCTGTAGCTTAGCAAAGCCTTAACTCTTAGCACTGGCAAGAAAAATACTTAGAAAGACAGAATACTATTTTTTTTAAACTTACTTCATGAGGTGGGACAGAAATCTAATTTTTTGTTCCCCCCCTTTATTTTACCCGTTCAACCTAATTTTGAGGGAGGATGACTCTTTGAGAGAAAAATAGCTAATTTTAAAGAGTAAACCTGGAAGGCATGTGGTTTGGCTCTAATGGTCTCTTGCTTCTCATGTTCCTCTCCCTCCCCGTTGTTTTCTTCTGTGTACCCTCATTAAAGAAAAACTAAAGAGAAAGTCTTTCCAGTTTTCCCTAAAACTATGCATATCTAATGGATGAAACTGTAGCTGGATGAAGCAGCTGAGATGATTATTAATAAAATGCATAACAGTGCTAATGTATGAATAAAATTAGGGTGAAATTATTACCATGTTATTGATGTTAATAAGGTACAAGATAAGCTTTTCTGTCAGCCTGTTGTGGACATAAATAGTACCTCTTACATACAGCTTCCTGAACAAAAAAGGGTTAAAAGTATTTTCAATACCATTCAAGCATTGCAGAATTTTGATTAAATACTAATTGTTCATGGAGTTAGCCTTGCTCATGATTTTTTAACCTTTCTTCACACAGAAATGTGTGTCATAATTAACAACAGAATTTACTTTTTTAGTCAATGTGTAGAATATATAATAGCTTTCTGTAGTTGAGATAACACTTCAGATAGTTTTTAAAAAATCTGCTTTCTGTAGTTGAGATAACACTTCAGATAAGATTTTTTTAAAAACTATTTGCTTAAAGTATTTTTTGATAGTTGTCTGAACTTATGAGTTGTTTTTTTAAAATAAGAGCAGAGGAGCACAAAGTCGGGTTTTGCCATGGGAGGGTTACAGTGAAGGATAGGAACTGGCTTATCTGTCATCAAACCTTACGATTTACTTAATCTCAGTTATCCATGTACAATATTTTGTAATATGTTATTTTAACCTAAATCTCCTTCTCTTACACCATGTCAGATTGTGTGGTTACAGACCCCTTGTGTTATTAGATGCACAGAGGTTTTTAGGATCATTCTGCCTCAGAAAATATATGAGTAGACGTGGTGTGCAGTGAGCAGCAGGACAGTGTTTGTTATCTGTCCTGCAGGAAACTGAGAGTATCTGATTAAGCTGACTAGCAAGTATCAAGTAACTTGGCACATCTCTTCTTGCATTTCATTCATTCAGTTGTAGTGTGGGTAATAGAAAGCTATGCTGTGCCATTTTTCTTGTGTGATGCCACTTTGGTTTTTTTTCAATGGGCCTGGAGTAGTGTTGCACCTATTTATATGTGGTAAATAATTTGCAATGCAGTGTCAGCTTGGGAAGTTGATTATGTCTATTTATCTTGGATTTCAGTTATATCTCTTATCTTTATATCTTATCCCTTGTTATGAGGCAGTTTTGTGCGTATCTTCTCTCGTGACAGGAGGTCCTTAGCTTTTCTTCTGCTCCACATAAATATCTATTAAATATTAATTTAATTCTAATCTATTAGTATTTCCAGGATTAAAGAGTGATTGTAAAAATAAAATACTGTGAGTTACCTATTGCAGTTCTTACATGGACTTTAATACAGTTATTCCTGAGCAAAGTAGTGTAATTGAGCCTTTGAATCCGAAAGAAATCACAGTAAAATAGTTATGCAGACAATCTAATTTTACAGTCATAATAATAGTAATTGTGTAATGTTTCAATTTTATTTCAAAGAGTCACAGAATCACATGGGGTTGGAAGGGATCTCTGGAGATCCTCTAGTACAAACCCTGCCAGAGCAGGTCCACCCAGAATAGGTTGCACAGGAAAGTGTCCAGGCAGGTTTGGAATGTCTCCAGAGAAGGAGACTCCACCACAGAATCACAGAATCTTCTAGGTTGGAAGGGACCTTAAAGATCATCTTATCCAACCTAACTTTGACAAAAATAGACACCCGCACAACAAACAAAAAGCAACACCATCACTAAACCACACCTCCCAGCACTACATCAACCCGTCTTTTGAACACCTCCAGGGATGGTGCCTCAACCACCTCCCTGGGCAGCCCATTCCAATGGCTGAGAAACCTTTCAGTGAAAAAATTTTTCCTAATATCCAGCCTGAACCTACCCTGGTGTAACTTGAGGCCATTTCCCCTTGTTCTGTTGCCTGTGACTTGAGAGAAGAGACCGACCCCCACCTCTCTACACCCTCCTTTCAGGTAGTTGGAGAGAGCAATAAGGTCTCCCCTCAGCCTCCTCTTCTCCAGGCTGAACACCCCCAGTTCCCTCAGCCTCTCCTCACAAGACTTACTCTCCAGACCCCTCACCAGCTCCGTTGCCCTTCTCTGGACCCACTCCAGCCCCTCAAGGTCTTTTTTTGTGGAAAGGGGCCCAAAACTGGACACAGCCCTCGAGGTGGAGCCTCACCAGTGCCCAGTACAGGGGGACCATCACCTCTCGGGTCCTACTCTCCACACTGTTCCTGACACAGGCCAGGATGCTGGTGGCCTTCTTGGCCACCTGGGCACACTGCTGGCTCATCTTCAGCCGACAGTTGACCAACACCCCCAGGTCCTTTTCTGCCCGGCAGCTCCAGCCACTCTGCCCCCAGCCTGGAGCGCTGCAGGGGGTTGGCGCGACCCAAATGCAGGACCCTGCACTTGGCCTTATTGAGCTATATTCAAGTTGGTGCCCATTCCTTCTTGTCCTGTCACTGGGCACCACTGAAGATTGGTCCCATCCTCGTGACACCCATCCTTTAAGTATTTATAACCATTGATCAGATCCCCCCCTCAGTCTTCTCCATGCTACAAAGACCCAAGTCCCCCAGCCTCTCCTCATAAGGGAGATGCTCCAGGCCTCTCATCATCTTTGTAGCCTCTGCTGTCCCCTCTCCATCAGTTCCCTCTCCTTCTTGAACTGGGGAGCCCAGAACTGGACCCAGTGCTCCAGATGGGGCCTCCCCAGGGCAGGGCAGAGGGGCTGGATGACCTCCCTCCACCTGCTGCTCACACACTTCTTGATGCCTCCCAGGATGCCATTGGCCTTCTTGGCCACAAGGGCCCATTGCTGGCTCATGGTCATCCTGTTGTCCATCAGGACTCACAGGTCCATTTCCACAGAGCTGTGTTCCATCAGGTCAGCCCCTAATTTCATTAAATACATTATAGAGTCAGGTTTTGTTATCTAGTTTAACACGTGCTGTTTATGCAGTGTTCTCCAGTTTGGGACAGAGCTTGCTGACAAGAGCAGCGGGTGTCTCTGTGGTGACAACAGCAACTTTGGGTCTGGCAGCAGAATTCAGTACTTCTGGAGGTGAAGCCTTTTAGGCTAATCATTGTTCTCTAGTTGCCTTAGAGTAAATAGCAGTATGCTGAAATAATTTCACTGTCCCTCTCTAAAGATGCATCAGATGTCAGTTGTCCCTCCTTCTCACTTTTCTGGTGTGCTGGTGAGCCTTTTTTCTTCTCCTCTGAAAGCGCCAATAAAGGAAATAATAAGTTGATTTCGGCAGAGTTTCAGAATGTTTTTGAAATGGAATGGTTGTTTACGATTAGCAAATCTTAATGGCACGGTCATGACTTTCTTATTTTGTAGTTTGTTTGGCGTGACAAACCATATTAATTTAGTGAAGAGATTATCGTCACTGGCTGTTAAGTGATCTCAGAGTTACAGCAGTTGGGATTACTCTCACAACTTTTTTAGGAATTCTTCCCCTTACGGTGTAAGATACTGTGAAAGAGCTTGGATTTTGACTGTATTTGGAGTGCTGAGCTCCATCAGCAGTGCTGCCACTCTCTGCTGCCAGGAGAGCTCTGGCTGCGGGTTGGGCTGGATCTCAGAGAAAGTGTTTCACCCCTTCGTGATGTCTAGTTACTGGATGCAAAAATACTGTTCCCACTTCTGTCGGTGTATTCCAGGCTTGAGGATTCTTTCTGCTAAGTACAGAATTAGATGGTGAAAGAATTTTTATGGGTTTTTTTTGTTTATTTTTAATGCTAACATTTTTAATCACAAAAAATGCATCAGGAGTGGCATTTCCTAGAGCACATCAAGTTAGGCAGTTTCCATGCTCGGCCTTTTCATAGCTAGCACTTTGCTCCCCAAAGACACATTTCTTTAGGTGGCTTTGCCACCATTTACTTAAATGTATATTCTCTGGTTGTATCTGCTAAGACTCCTTTCTTGACCGAAATAGTAAATACCAAGATCCTTGCATACAACTTCAGCTGTCAGTCAATGTCCATACGGGCATGACTTCTGATTAGCTTTGGACAGGACATGTCTTTTGGGCAGCAGAGGCAGGTTCAGCAGTCTTCGTGAAAAATAACATTAAGATATATATTAAGAAGTCATATACCTATTTCTTAAATGCAGTACAGAATGGATACATATGAACGTCACCAGCTTCCAAAGATTTCATCGAAAACTTTTAAAACATATGCTGAAAATGGGAATGAGGTGTCACCCCTGTTTGGTGACAGTGGTTACAGCGATGCTAACCAGCTTTTATCTGTGCTTACACAGAGTCCTGCTAGCCTTTGGTCTATTAAAATATGAGATAATTATGTAAGTAACCACCTCTCCCTTCCTCTATATTGCGTATTTATTTGAGGTCATTTGAGCTGTCGGAGCCAACGATGCTAAGACTGAAATGTCTGGTATTTTGGTTGCAGGGTATTTTCAAGAAAAGGGCCTTGTCTCTGGAATTTGCTTCCGGAGTGTGTGAGCCTGAGTTCAGTGTGAGCCCTCGTGCTTGCTTCAGGTCTTTCAGAGCAGAGGATCAGAAGCTGCAGTGGTACAGTCTTTCTGATTCTGGTTGAAAGGTACTGAAAGCTCTGTACTTTGTGCTTATTTCCAGAAACTTGAGACCTTTCTGCATTTTAGAAATTAAAAATAATGATAGTACAGGGACTACTGCTAAAAGAACAAATTGGAGTTGTACCTACCAATTATTTCATTTCCTAACTCAGGTGAAAACCGGGGCCTTTTACCGTGAAAAATGATAAGACAATGCTGCTTTTAAAGAATGAAAACGTGTCTTTTTCTGCATATTTGGACTTGTTTCTACCTGACAATTTACAAGAAATACGCCAAAATCTTTTCATAAAATTTTAAATTCAGACATTAACTAATTAAAATTAATTGTTATATTGGGCTTGAATCATCCTATAATTTGACATCCAATTTACTATGCAGAAAGAATCGGGGAAGCAAAGGTAAGGCAAGATAGCAGAGGGGAAGAGTATATATAAAAATGTATAGTACTTACATTGAAAGCAGGCAGTGAAGGAACAGAGCAGAAAAACCATTTCAATTATTCCACTGCTTGCAGCAGATTTGAATTCTGTGACCTCTGGTGTGCTCCCCTGCCAGCAGAGCACTCCATGTGGCAGCATCATACCAGCTGAATTGGTATTACCATGTTGGATGAAGCAGACTGTTTCTTTTCCTTTCCCCCCCCCCCAGCAGTGTTGTTCTTGCTGTGAAGCACTTGCAGAGAAAGGGAGGGAGCTTTAGGGAGATGTGTGCTTTAAGGGCACTAGTCCTGCAGTCCAGTGCAGGAGGCCAGCAGTGTTTGTGTAGGGGCAGCCTGCCATCAGCTTAGCAAACCCCGAAATTGCACCTTCGGTTTAATGGTTTAACCTGCCCAACCCTCCAGAACTGGGGAACGATTCTGTTGTTCTGATTAAAACAAGGGCTGTATCTAAACAATTTAACTTTTGCTATGTACTCCTATATAGAATTCCTTTTTATTTTTATCCCATGTGGATACCAAAACTATTTTTCAGTTTTCGTATTGAATAAAATAGCAAAACGTAAAACATCCTGTCACAGATACCGCAATTGCTAGACAAAATTACTGTGTGACTAGATTTCTGGATTCAGGATAAGTGATTTACCTGGACACTTGCCTATGGCCCTCGTTCAAAACATTAGACACAAATTCTGCCCTACATTGTTCAATTTACCGGTATATTAGCTGAAGAGAGCCTTAAGTCATGCTGGACTGTGGGGAACTTTCACAGGAGTATAAATGTCTCTGAGTCTCTGCCAAACATGCTGACTTTTAAAAAGGATTGTAATGTTGTCTTGTTTTTTCTTGGCCATCATTTTTGAAGAAAAAATTCTCCCAAAAGTGAACACAAGATAATACTGTAAATCAATAGGGAGGATGAAGATCTAAGCTTGCAACGAGCTGTGTTTGGTAAGAACACGAGTCAAAATAGACTTAGAACAAAAATAGAGTTGCAAAATTAATACAGTTGAAGTTTCTTAGAAATCCAGAGTAAATACAACAATGTTACGTGCAACCACCCAGAATTTGATGAAATGTACTGGATATAATGCATGCAGCTGAAGATAGACTGTAGCCTCCATATGTTGTAGTATAAAATTAGAGATTGAAAGATCATTTATCAATTTTGCTGATTGGGCTGCGAGGAGTCAAGTGTCTTTGTACAATGCATTAAATTTCTCCAGCTGAAGCAGCAGTGCCATGTGCTTCAAAAGTCATTTATTAGCAGATTGAAAAAAATCTCAACCTCTAATAAATCAGATTTTTTTTTTTCTGGCTTTTGTGATTTAAGATGTTGTGAAATGTAGCTGTCGGGCATTCCTCCTCTTTAAAGCTGTACCTACAAAAATATGTTTGTGCCAATACAGCTGTGTCTACGCTTAGGCTTTGTTGCTTAAAGATGTCTTAGATGTATCATTCCCTTCCTCCACCTTGCCTCTGAGTTTTTAGTTTTTCTATCTAAAAATAGTTCATGAGCCCTCCCACAGTAAAACTGCCTGGTGCTTTCTTCATTACACTGATTTTCATTTATTTTCAGTTGGTTGTGAAAAATTTTTTGGCCTCTAGCATTTCTCTGTAGTTAGCTCTCTGCATTGCTTATCGTGCCATAAAACATTATTTATTTATGGAGATGAATTGCCAAATTTTTAAAAATGCTTCTTTAACTTTGCATGAACAATACAGCCCATGCCCTGGATTTTTCACTTGGAGGCCTCCGTATCAACTTGATTTCAGCCATAAGCTTACACAGTTTGCTGATTGCAGTTTTGTCTCCAGTGAATATTTGTGATGTTACAAACTCATTTCAAAACTTGGAATGGCTTCATGAACTTCAACATGTAATCTGTAATCTATAGAAACTAAGTCCTGATGTACAGATATTGGTGCATTAACAGAACCATGTGCAAGAGATCATGTTATTTTTGGATTTAGGCAATATGATTAGTTGCAGAATCTCAGAATTCCATTAAAAAAAAAATCCTAAAAATACTCTGAGATTAAGCATGAAAACACAGGTTTTGAATAACTTGTTGATCCTTCCTAATATGGCAGTAGGCTTTTAATTGTCATAGGAAAAAGCATATATCTTTTATTTTAGAGATTCAGCTGCTACTTTTTTGCTACACCCATAATAGCAGTGTTTATGTTAAAGTCCTTGATAAACTTCCATTTATCTCTTTTATTCAGTTTTTTCTGTGAACTCTGCTGAGAGTTAAGTAAGATGTTCATAATCTACGGTGAGCTGTGTTGATTACTAAAATGCTATTGAATGCATATAAAATAGCAATGGCTGTTTCATAACTATTATTGTGGCTATTTTATGAAACGTGAAGTTTGCTTTGGACTGTTCCTGAGAAGTAACTACATGGAAAGCATCATCAAGGTGCTGTGACTCCATGCGCCTTATTTTTTAGAGAATCATAGAATAGTTTGGGTTGAAAGAGACCTTTAAAGGTCATCTAGTCCAACCTCCCCTGCAATGACCAGAGGCATCTTCAACTAGATCAGGTTGCTCAGAGCACCATCCAACCTGACCTTGAATGTTTCCAGGGATGGGGCATCTACCACCTCTCTGGGCAACCTGTTCCAGTGTTTCACCACCCTCATCATAAACAATCTCTGCCTTATCTCTAGCCTAAATCTACCCGCTTTCAGTTTAAAACCATTAGCTCCCCATTATTTTACTGGATCTGTGTCTTAAGTGAGCAGTTCAGAATGCTAGATGACTGCCAGTTTAAATTAATCTATGAAACTAAACAAAAAAAGATAATAGTATTCACCAGGAGTGCATACAGTAGCAGGAACTCTTTGCCAAGCTTTGGGGGAAATAAGTGCATTCGCAGGACCAGTTCTTGCACTCAGGACCCTCCATGAAGGATGCTAACTTTGAAGTACAGCACGTCAATTGCAGCATTAAGTTATCAGCGTTGCACAGGATTGACATCTAGCAGCTGAATTGCAGGATTACTAGTTAACGCTCACTCGTTTTATAGGTAAAGGTGTTACTTGGAAATAAAGTATTTTGGGAGGGGAGTCTTCTAATGCAGTAGGTTGTGGTTTTGTTTTTTTTTTTAAATATCCCCTGTGAAATTAAGTCACTGAGAATTGAGAATGTTTAACATAAGATGTTTCATTCCTGTGTGAACTATGGACAATATATGGTAAAGACAGTAACTCACAAGAATAATTATATGGACAGAGACATTGGAAGAAAATGTACCACAACAGGACCAAACGTAGAGTAGAAGTTGTAGTGGTAGTTCAGTAATGAAACAGTATTGTGGTGACTTGGATGTCTGAAAATGTGAGACACAAGAAATGCCATCAGACTTCTATGCTTCCTTAAAAAGTAGTATACACTCTGAAATGGTTTCTTACTTTTTATAGGTTACTTTCCTTTCCACAGGGCTTTCTTTTAATTTAGGAAGTGATAAAAGATTGTATTGCTGTTAGTGTGTGGAGAGAGATATGCTATGCTGCCAGGAAATTACATAATCTTATGACTGGTTTGTTGTGAAAGTGCTAGGAGCACTAAAAAAACACTGTGATAGCTGATATGATTTCATGGAAAGGAAAAATCATGACTCTTTAACTGGTTGGAATTCTTGAAAGATTGAAGAGTTATAACAGCCTCACTTCATTGCTCTCCTTAAGGACCAATTAGTGCTACTAATATGAATCCATATTATGCCTAAGATAACATTTTTTACAGCATCCTAACTTTTGTTGTTGCAATTACATGTCATCTCTTTAAAGATCTTATGTTGAATTGATCTAGTTCTCCTTCTATGACAAAGTGACCTGCTTGCTGGATGAAGGAAAGGCTGTGGATGTTGTTCACCTGGACTTTAGCAAGGCCTTTGATACAGTCTCCCACAGTATCCTCCTGGAGGAACTGGCTGCCCATGGCTTAGATGGGAGCACTCTGCACTGGGTTAAAAACTGGCTGGAGGCCGGGCCCAGAGAGTGGGGGTGAATGGAGTCAAATCCAGTTGGCGGCCGGTCACGAGTGGTGTCCCCCAGGGCTGGGTACTGGGACCCGTTCTCTTTAACATCTTTATAAATGATCTGGACGAGGGGATCGAGTGCAACCTCAGTAAGTTCACAGATACCAAGCTGGGTGGGAGTGTAGACCTGCTGGAGGGTAGAGAGGCTTTGCAGAAGGATCTGGACAGGTTGGATCAATGGGCTGAGACCAACGGGATGAGGTTCAACAAGGCCAAGTGCCAGGTCCTGCATTTGGGTCACACCAACCCCCTGCAGTGCTACATGCTGGGGGCAGAGTGGCTGGAGCTGCCTGGCAGAAAAGGACCTGGGGGTGTTGGTCAACTGTCGGCTGAAGATGAGCCAGCAGTGTGCCCAGGTGGCCAAGAAGGCCAACAGCATCCTGGCCTCTGTCAGGTAACAGTGTGATGAGTAGGACCCGAGAGGTGATTGTCCCCCTGTCCTGGGCACTGGTGAGGCTCCACCTCGAGGGCTGTGTCCAGTTTTGGGCCCCTTTCCACAAAAAAGACCTTGAGGGGCTGGAGTGGGTCCAGAGAAGGGCAGCGGAGCTGGTGAGGGGTCTGGAGCATAAGTCTGATGAGGAGAGGCTGAGGGAGCTGGGGGTGTTCAGTCTGGAGAAGAGGAGGCTGAGGGGAGACCTTATCGCAGTCTATAACTACCTGAAGGGGGGGTGTAGAGAGGTGGGGGTTGGTCTCATATCCCAGGTCACAGGAGATAGGACAAGGGGAAATGACCTCAAGTTACACCAGGGTAGGTTCAGGCTGGATATTAGGAAAAATTTTTTCACTGAAAGGTTTCTCAGCCATTGGAATGGGCTGCCCAGGGACGTGGTTGAGGCACCATCCCTGGTGGTTGACCCATCCTGTTAAACATAGTTGTGACTTAGCAGATAGCAATGCAATGTTAATATTTTTTAGCTTGATATGTTTTAACCTCATCAAATCTGTAATGTACCAAAAATCTCATTATTACAGAAAGTGTAACAGATGCAGGCTAAACTGTATGTATACCTTTTTTTTCTTCCGTTAGAACCTCATTTCTAAGACCTCAGAAAAGTGGTAATTTCCAGTTTCTGAAAATGCTATTAAGACTTTCTATGTGATGCAAATTATTTTTTTAAATCTTTTGTTTTCCATATTCATTCACTTAGAATCCAGGAATGTTAACAGTTTTTACAAACTGTAAAAGAGCACACCTAGTTATTCTTCAAATTGTAAGCAGAACACCAGGCCTAAATATTCGTAGACTAGGCATGCTGTGTGTGTGGGGTGTTAAAGCAAAAGCATGTTCTCTCTCTGTAGCTTCACTCTTGCAGCTGACAGAGCTACTTATTTCAGTTCAGCCCTTGGTATCTGGTATCATTTAACCTTCTTTCCTACTCTGTTCTCTTCTGTTGGTAACTTAATCCTCACCTCTTATATGTTCTTTTTTAGGGGAGATCAACTGGAACCAAGATGGGTAGATATATCCATCTGTAACAGGGTTGTAGGCTGTAGTACCTTCAGTGTTGCCTGCATCTTCTCCCTGAAGCACTTCTTAGCATGGCCTTCTGCCTGGAATGAATTTATCTGTAGGGAGTCCCACACGACAATGAGGAGGAGACTAGTTACACAAGCAATTATTTGAGGAGGTTGTGTAAAAAAGCATCCCTGAGTTTGGTTCAGCTGCACTCCATGCAGCAGTCCATTAGCTCTGCCCCACCACTGCCAGTCGTGCTGTTACGGTCACTGTGAGCACCCAGCATTTTCATCAGAGGGATGCTGGCCTGCGAGGTGGGTTGCCTCTTACCATCAGCCAGGGTTGTCTAGGACCTGGCAGAACAAACCAGGGAAGGAAGGGGTGAGCCTGTTCCAAGTGCAACCAACAGTTCACTTTGTTAGCACTTGTTCCATTGATTCATTGTAAAAAGCTACCAAAAGTTTGGGATGGGGGCGGGGCAGACGGAACAGGAAGAAATGGAGAGTTGTAAGGAAACAACCCATTTAGGCTGGGTAGCACGATGTCATGCAGAAACACCCAAGGTGGCTCTCACAAGAGCAGCGTGAGAAGTGGGAGGCTGCAAGTCTCTCAGCCTGCAGCTCTGCTGGAGCCAACTAGCCCTCCTGGGTACCAAACTACAAAGGCAGTTCAGTTTCTGGAGTTGGCTAGCATCTCTAAACACCTGTACAAATGTCTCTATGGTGAAGGTAAACTGGTTGTGAAAACCTCCAAGGAGAGATGGATACTTAGATTTCTTCCTCCTCTAGTGAAGACTATATGGATAATATAGGCCAAGAAAAGAGAAACATCATTCTTCATGTCCTCCCTCTTTTCCAAAATATGAAGTGTGTCGCCTGTCTGCAGACTGAAATGATCATAGCCTTCAGCAGACAAATCCTCTGCTGTAGTCTACATTTTCTTTGCTTTTCCAGACAACAGCAACCACTGAGATCTACAAATAATTAACACTGTACCATAGATCTTGCTTCGGGGTAGGAAACATGTAAAAATGCACGCAGAGCCATTTTCACTGCCGATTGACTTTCAGAGGTTACAGTAATTATTTTTTTCTCTAACATCTTCAGAGGGTTTCTTGCTCAGCAGAATAACGCCATTCCACTGTAGATAATCATATTTAGCTTAAGGATTTAATATCTCATTGTCTTCAGAGACTGCCAGATAACAGACTAACAACAGAGTCTGTTGTCTTTATTCCATTTCTGGGAGCAAACTAGAAGGACTACATGAATTATAGAGCTGCTCATAAAATGTCTAAAGACAGACACGGAGATAGATGTGAAAAGAAGGATGTAGAGAACCTTTAAAAGCATTAAAGTTCACATCCTCTTCTCTTGATAGTTGCCACACTTAAAAAAAAAAAAAAAAAGTACCGTAATTGCATTTGAGGACACTAAGCACAGCAACATGGCCTTGAGAGACCATGTAAAAATGTCAAAAAGCTTGGCACAGTTCTCAAATTACTTGAGAAAATTTAAATCGCTGCCATTTGTTTAAGCAAGTCTTAGCTTTAAATTTTATCAAAGTCTGTATGACAATCACAAAATTACTGAAGAAACGGACAGATGATCACACTTCTCCAGATTCTGCCATTAATCTCCAAAGAGAAAGATTTGTTCAGTTTTTGTGTATTGCTTGTCACAAATATGTCAGAGGCTGAGTAGTTTCCTTATAGAGGCAAACAATCCGTATTGCTTGTCACAAATATGTCAGAGGCTGAGTAGTTTCCTTATAGAGGCACTATCACTATCAATACAGACTATGGGAAGGCTGGGGAGAGCCTGTTTACAAAGGCCTGCAGTGACAGGACAAGGGGCAATGGCTTTAAGTTGAAGTGGAGCAGATTGAGATTGGAGATGAGGAGAAAGTTCTTCACTGTGAGGGTGGTGGAGCACTGGAACAGGTTGCCCAGGGAGGTGGTTGAGGCCCCTTCCCTGGAGATATTCAAGGTGAGGCTCGATGAGGCCCTGGCCTAGTTGGGGGTGTCCCTGCTGACTGCGGGGAGGTCGGACTAGATGACCTTTGGAGGTTCCTTCCAGCCTGGACCATTCTATGATTCTAATTTACCATTGTGGTTCTGAGTTAGGAGAGTGTTGAAGACTTCTCACTCATGCTGGACAATAAGACTATGTTTGGTTGGTGGTTGTTTTTATTTTCCTTCTAGATTTAGCTACTTAAAGGAGAATGAAGTACACATCTAGGGAGACCATGATTCCTGACAGGAGATGATGAGAGTTCAAAAGAAACAGTTTTCTTTTCAGTTCCTTTTATAATTTCAGTGTAGCTACACAAGGATGGGGAGATGCGTCGGGAGAGAGCTGTTCCTGACAGATATTTTTTAATTTTGATACATAAGCAGATTTAGCATCCATGGAATGTGGAGACACGCTCAGAGAAAGGGCACTTGGTATGAGGAACCTTACTGTATTCACACTCTAAACCCAGTAGAATGAATATGTCTTCTTATTTTAACATCCACGAGAGGAGGAACAGATGGTACTAAAGGTGTCAATTACTGGTGCATAAGTGTCTGCTACAGAGGTGTTACCTGACTGCCACAGCTACTGAAAATATCTATGAGAAGAATCAGGTTGGAAAAAACAGACTGGGGCAGCAGAGGTTGGTTTTGGTCACTTTCTGCCATCAGCATTAGAAAGTCTCTGCATATTTCTCAGTCAGCAAGTGATGGTGACACATGAAAAACCAATCTGGTTTGAGCAGCATCAGCCAGAGGGGCACCAGAAAGTCTCGTGTGATTGCATGGTTGAGAGAAAGCAGATGCAGAGGAAATGTTTCTCTTTGTGAAAGAATGAGAGTTCCACAGTTTTCTCAAATGTGTTCCCCATCTCTCAGACACCGAAAGCAGCATGTTTGCTTGTTCTCTTGTCATCTCCTAAGAAAAAGAAACAGTCTGAATGCAAGTCCTGTATTTAGTGTAAGACCTGAGTGAATCTCACGGATCGACGTCAGTCTTTCTGAATCACAGGTAACCATGCATTAGATGTCAAGCTCAAAAATGTCTGGAGGAACATCTCAATGCCTGTGTACTGAAAAAGCCGCTCAAATCTCTCCAGTACCCTACACATTTCCTTTACTTGCTCTGTATGTAGAAAGGCAGCTTGCTGTAGTGTATCCAATGTCTGAACCCACTCTGTTGCATTGTGTTTTATTGTCTGTATCAGTGCAGGTGGGCCAGGATCCTTTGGAGTATGAGATTACTTTAAATAAAATTTTAGCTTGCTGAAGTTGTCAGGCTCTGGCTTTCTTCCCTTTCCTGACCCCTCTTCCTTCCCAGTGTTCACTGGTGGTGTGGCTATCCTTTGCCACCCTGTGTACACGTAGAGGCGTGGAAAGATGCTTACTACAGATTAGATTGGCTTAATTTACTGTGCAACATTCTGGGTGAGGTGTGATATTCTGGAAGGGGAAACATGCTTCTTGAATATAGTATTTTATAATGTGATACTCTTGCTGCTGCCTGAACGTGTTTTGTCATCTTTTTATATTTTAAAAAATATTCATTATTAAAACAGGGAGAGAAACACTGGATGACTGTGTGTCCAGGTCACACATTCTTGCTTTTGGTAGCCTTTGGTCTTTGCTAGGATTATTTTTATTTCCCAAATACAAGGAAAGTTCACTGATTGCTCTGAGACCTATTTGATTCATAAAAAAAAAAAAAACAAAACGAGCTGAGTAAGGCATGTATATAACTGTATCAGAAGTGCTGAAATTTGTGTTCCGCCAAATAAGACTCCAAAAGCCTAAATGTTGACCTGAATTTTCTCAAAACTTTATCAGGCTGCAGAATTCTGCCTTAGAAAAAATGAGAAGAAAAATTGTTGCATTGCCAATCTCCATTATTATATGTTACTACTTTTAAGTCTGTTGTTCTTATTGCTGCTGACTGATTATTTTTTCAGAAAAGTTAAAATGCACAGAAATTGGCCAAGCTTGGAAAGGGGATGTAAAAAAAATTTTGATGTCTTGAAAAAATCAATGGAAGACTGGCCTTTGACTTCATTAGGAGCAAGAGTTCACCAATAATTCTTGTAAATAAGGATACAGAATACTGTTGGAAACCCTAAGGGAAAAGTACTGTGTGCATGCATAACAGCTTTGGTATTTCTATTTCTCTTGCAAATTGGTCTTTTTTTTTTTTTTTTTCTAAATGCCGTTTAAAATTTTAATAGCAACAACATTGACTTTCACCAAAAAAAATTTCTAAACCACCTGTATATTAAAAGTGACAGCTAATCTGTGCCGGTTCTGTAAAGGAAAGCAGAGGCATGCTGAAGTGTATGAAATATTAAGTAAATCCCGTTTCTCAATGTTAAAGTAATTTGCAGCTTTGCTTTCAGTGGTACATTTTCTGAGTGGGTTGAGCTTTCCCTAAGTAATTAATAACTCTTAAGCTATCTGAATAGTTTCCCTTGAGTTGCATCATATAATGTGTCATATGAAAACAACTTGAGGCCTAATGTAACATGAAACTGTATAGTGCATCTTAATGTGATTTGAGGAAGATGGATGGGAAGGAAGTTATTTCTTATTCTGGGTAACAAACAGCTGTTCTTAACTATTATTTTAAAAGGCTTTAAAATACCCTTTCTAGGCAGAGATTGGTAAATTGTTCTAGTTAGTTATTTCCCCTTCTCTTCTTGTACCAGCCAAGTTAGGCATAAACCAAGAATCAAAAATATAGTAATTTGATGTAGAAATATTGAGAGTAATGTGGAGATTTTTTATAATTTGTCACCTGAGCTTTACTTTTTTTATTCGTGATGGATCTCAGGTTAAATCCCTTAACAAACATGAAAAGGTTAAGATTTCGGTGTCTCTGACGACGTAGTGCTGAATAAATCATTACCCGCTGTAGGAAAGTTGTTTAAACTAACTCCTTAAGCTCTGGTCACCAAATTACTGTAACATTGTCATATTACAAGTGACATATATCAGGTAATGGTATATGTCAGCTGGAAAAGATACGTCTTGCCATAAACTCTAAACTTCTCTCACTTCACCCTCAGGAAATGTAAGTTGGCTCATCTGTCTCTTCTTGGAAGCCATTCAGCAAGCTGGAGGCTTCATTGATACTTGTAAATACGGAAGTTTATCATACACTGTAGTGTATTCTCATTTGATATGGAACAATTAGAGTTCATAAGATTTAAAAATAGATGGTGCTTTTCCATTAGGGCTTTTTTAAAAAAATAAAAACAAAAGGTAAATAAAGGATTGCCTTACTAAATTTGATAGGGGTAACTCAATGCTACTTTACAAAGATAGAACTAAAACTGTTTATAGCACAGTGAATACACAGTTAATTCATTCGTAATTACTTCTTTTAGCATGGTAGCACTAGGAGAACCAGCTGGTATCTACATTTCAGAAATTTTCAGAACTTTTAAGGAAACAAATGAATACGAAATATTTTGCAAAAAAATCAGTCTATACTTATCATTACAAACAGCTGAAGGTATGTACAGATAGGGTTGTAAAGTTCATGCACAATTCCTAGTGAGCTCACAACATACAGCCTGCGCTGTGCTTGGGCTCCGGCACCTGTTTTTAGGAAAAATTGTGGCTACATTTAATCCAGTAAAAAAGAGGTGAATGGAACTTTGCAAGTCTGAGTGTGCATATGCTTTGATAGAGTGGCACATAGGTGTTGTAGGAACATCAGTGTATATTTATTAACATTCTGTGCACATCTGACTGACACTTCACCTTGTGGAACATTAAGAGATCCCTGAACGTCTGGGTTTGTGACCTATACATCTAAAACCTTGTATTGCTAGAGATCTCCCTGCTTGTTATCTTTTGTCTCCTCAATCTGTGAGGTGGGGCCTCTACCATTTAGAGTCCACCTAAGCCCAGCAGGCTGGGGTGCTGGAAACCCAAGCCTGTGTATTCACTTCATCTGCTTCAATTCCTGCTATTGTTCTCAGCAGTTTCCGCCGAGGGTGTGCTTCGCTTCGAGAACACAGTGCTCCATTCATCAGCTTGGATTGTTTTACTGTGTACTACTGACAGCATTGACAGAGAGAAAAAATCACACTCTTTAAATTCCACCTAAAATAGAAATTAGTTAGACTTTGGGCACCTGAGACTCAGAGAATGGTTTGTATTGCCTACTGTAAAGCACCACCTAACCCCTGGAGGCACCTAATATGAATAATTTTGGACAACAGATTTCCCCTGGCATCTGAACATACATTCCAAGGAAGCTCCATGCTGGGAAGCGTGGAATCACCATGCCTTAAGCAGCAAGGCATGTAACTCCCACCCAAGTTTCCCTGTGACTCAAGGATGTGTGTAGAGATGCCTGAATTCTGCCTGTGCCCCCAGAGGTGCCTAAGCCATTGACTGTGCTTAAAACACACATAATAAGCTTGGACAGCATTGCATTCAACACAAACCACAGCAGTCACAAACACTTTCAGTGTAGAAGAGGGAATCTTATAAATAGGCTTAAAGCTTCCAGCAGTCATCTGGTTTGGATTGTCCTAAGCTAAGGAAGCTCATCAGGAATGGGAGAACTTGACTGTTGTCCTAATATTATGGGTATTTCCTGGGAGAGGAAAATCTCAGATTCTTTTTTTTTTTTTTTTTCTCTCAAGTCTGATTATGTATTTTAGTTAGACACTTTTGGCCAAGAAAACATAAGCAACTTGTAAGTGATGGGGGGGTAGTGATAGTGGAGTCTCACAAATTGTACTTACTTAACTAAACTGATGAATTTGCGCGCTTATTAATTGCTACCCATATTTCTGTAATGTTGGGCTTTTTTAAGACCTTTCATTTCTCTTACTATTTTTGACTTAGACACCATGGTGTAGTACCCTAAGTTAATATGCTATACTTGTGCTTTACATCTGTAGACTATGAAGTGAGCTTGGTATATTATTCTTTCTCCTTTTGCCATGGTTCTTTCCCTGTTCTGTATGGAAAGGGTAAATACTCTATGAGGAAGTACTTGTTGAACTACGAACATGCGGAACAACTTCTCTATTTCTGTTAAAATTTAATGCTGCTTCTTTACTGTTTTTACCCTACCCTACAGGTGACATCTCGTTAGTTTTCTCACTAGTTTTTAAATGCTGGTAGATGCAACCAAGTGAAAAATTTATAATAAATGTTCAAAAAACTCCTGAATTTCAAATCCAGTATTCTGGAGTGTTTTGGTTTGGCTTTTCTCATGTTCTGATATGAGGTTTTATGTTCACATTTCAGTTCCAGCCTTTTTTTTTTTACCCCATCGAATGTCATTATATTTTATTGTTTAAAAAACATACTTTGCCTGTCTCTGAGGAATTTTTAACTGAGCTTTACCGAGTATAAGATACCATGGTAGTAATACTTAAATTTTGCTGTATATCTTACTGATCGTCACTTCAATGCATGCTTTTTATTCTGTTAGGTTCAGTTGAAACCATTCAGGGAGCAAGACCATAGGGGAAACTGTGTATAGTAGTAGCTAGTATGCTGATTTTCTGAGCATTTTATACCTTCATTTTTCCTCTATTAGCCTTCACCATCGGGCTGGAAGGGGTTGAGTGTTAAGTGCATACTTCAAAGCATCTGTAAATGACTTTTTGGTCACCAAGGAATGTTCATATAGTTACACAATTAGAACTCTTCCCAGAATAAAGACAGTGCTTCTATTAGCTTATGTCTTTGGTATACAGTAGATGTATACTAAATTTATGCTGTTTGTTGGCCAAGTTTCGCAGAGGGTTGTGGAATAAGGTCCATCCTTTGGGGGCTTTCAGAACTCATCTGGACAAGACTTACGACCTGATAAAACTTTCAGGTTGGCCCTGCTTTGAGCAGGGGGTTAGATCCATTGGCCTCCAGAGCTACCTTCCTACCTAAACTATTTTGTGAATCTAACTGAATTTATTCTTGGTCCAATTCTACTTGCATCTTAGCTTTTTAGTTTACTTCACTGAAATCAGTGTAATGCCCTTAGGAATTATTTGTCTGCTTTTCTCATTTCTCCCAATATAGTTTTCTCTGTCAGTTCAAAGGTAAGAAAAATTGGGTGAACACCTGCCCTTTTTCACAATGCTGGTCCATACCTTAACCCTTGAACTGTTTCACAAATAGTTTGATAGTCACTTAAGGAAGATAATTTTACATCACACGCACTCACACACAATCAAACTTTTCTGAGAAAAATCTGAAAGAAACAAAATTTTAGAAAACTAATATTTTAATTTGTTTAGATAGCTCTTGAGAGTCAACGAGGCTTACAGTAACAAGCAACTTGGGGGGAGAAAGGGGAGAGGGAAGAAAAAATGCTCAATGCCTACCTGCCATGTCTAGAATCTACTTCTGTTTGTTTGACGGACTTATCATACCAATCACGTATTCCCCTCCTTTCGTTCCGTGAAGACTTTTGATGTTTCACTTCCACAGTTGTGGAACTCCCCTGCATCTCCCAATGTGGAACTTAGCTGGGAAAGTGCACTGATTTAGGGGAGCTAATCAGGTGCTCCCACAGCCAGACGTCCTGCCTAGGGTACAGCTGTAAACCTGAGATGCCATGTCCTTTGCTTGGTTGGAGCGCTGAAACCATAGGGCTGATCACACAGATAGTTTGCTGCTCTGCAGAGACACACTCATCTGTTACTGATGCCCAATGAATTTATTTTCTTTATAAACCATAAGCATATTCTTTATGCTATAATTAAAATACAGAGTAGTGTGAAATCTAGATCTGAGTATTTCAAAGCCTATTTACTTTTCCCTTGCTTTTTGACATTTAAACATCTATAGCTGTACAACAGAGCATATGTGTCCACTGACAATGTGGGACAGCAGCCAATTTGGTCCAGGGATAAAAGAGGAATCAGCTGTGGGAAATAAGCGAAAGAAGTGTCATTCCCATATAAGGGACTTAAATAGGTGTTAGTCTGTAAAGAAGCTGTTTGGCAGGATTTAGAGCAGGCTTCTCTACACAAGAGGCATTTTTTCTGAGATCCTAAGTTAACTGAAGTGTGCTAATTTCCAGGAGGGCTGTGGGGTTATTGTCTTGTCATCTGGTGCTTTCCTCTTTTATTTTTTTTCCTTTGTTTTGGTTTGGTTATAGGTGTTGTTTGGCTGTTGTTGGTTTGCTTGGTTTTGTTTTTTCTTAATAAAGCCTTTCTAGCATATAGCTGTGTAATTGTACTCCCATTGGTAGTTTTCTAGAAACTATTTACTTAACATGACTGTGAGAAGAAAAACGGAGGAAATTTTTCTGCTGTTTGGGGCCCTCAGGTTTCCCCTGCCCTGGTCCAGGGAAGGGCTTTTGCAATGCAGCTTGTTGGGCAATCCTGGCAGTTTTCAGGGAACAGCGATGTTAACACTTTAGCTACCCATCTGTTGTGTAGTGTTTGCATCTGTGGTTTTCATTTGTCTCACATCTGTCTTAGAAAAGAAATAGTTTGAAATGCAGAAGCTTCAAAAGAAAAAAAAAGTTGATTGTACCATCCTAATTTGTTTAGTACAGAATTAGTATATATTTAATGATTTGAGTAGAGTGGAGCTACGAAATAATTTCATTTTCTCTGAAACTTTCTATAAACTTCTCAAATAATTCATGTTGTATTGCATTCTGTGACACAGTAGTCTATCTGACTTTTCTTAAAGGTGTCGACAGGTAAGAAAGGAATAATAAAATCAAACAACAGCAATTCATTCATTCAGAACTGCATTCCTAATTTTTGTTCAAGACTGTTAAAGTTCAGCTGTTCTGATACTCAAGATGTCCAAGTCATTGCCCAAGGAGGTCACTGGATGAAAAACCCTGCTCAAACAAAAGCCAACTTCAGAGTTAGATCAGGTTATTATGAGCCCTGTCCAGCTGAGTTTTGAAAGTCTACAAGGTTGGGGATTATTCCACAAATCCTCTGGGAAACTTGTTCCAGTGGCCCAAGCCATAAATTGGGAAAACCAGAATTTTAAAATATGTTTATGTGTGGCATTCACTTAGCAGCAGTTCTTTTAAGACTCCTATTTACAGTAATCACAGACTTTTAAAAAGTTAGAATGAAATATTAATTTGTAAAATCTTCAGCCATTTATTATTATAAATCAACTAATTTTACTTTTGAGAAGAGGCACTTCTGAACACTGAAGCCCATGAATTTGTATGAGTGAGCATTTGGCTTCTTGTTTTCACCAGGTATTATTTCTGTTCATTTGTTTTAAGCAGTGTTTTGTCTGTATAACAAGAAATCTTTTTTTTTCCTGCTCTCCTATTGTAGTCAAGTATTTCCCAATGGGCTTCCTGAAGAATACTCTCTAGTTGCTACGTTCCGCGTACGGCGAAATACCAAGAAGGAGCGTTGGTATATATGGCAAGTTTTAAATCAGTATGACACACCTGAGGTTAGAGTTGTCTTTGATTTTTTTTTTTTTTTCATTACATTTCTTTTCTTTTTCCCCATATAATATGGCAAATATAACTTGGTGGATGTTTCACCACTGGATTTAGCTACAATTTGGATGGGATAGACAGACTGCCCTGAAATAATTGATGGTTTATCATAGGAGTGACAGAAATTAAGCAAAATGTGTTAAGATTGCAAACTAGGATAGATAGGTGATATGTATTTACAAAGTTACATAGAAGAGTGCAAGAGTGCTTCATAACATAATTCTTGCCCAATCTATGTAGTCAAAGTATTTTTATTATATATAGTTTACATATGTGTTTAATTCTTATACTCTAAGATGACCACTTCTTTATTTTATTTTGCTTTCAGATCTCTGTCCTTCTGGATGGTACAAAAAAAGTTGTGGAGTATATGACCAAATCTGCTCAGGGAAATATACTGCACTACACTTTTAAGAGTCGAGAAGTTTATCCGTTGTTTGATCGGCAGTGGCATAAGCTTGGTATTAGCGTGCAGTCAGGAATCATTTCCCTCTATTTGGATTGTAATTTAATTGAGAGAAAGCAGACTGATGAAAAATTCACCATCGACTTGCAGGGGAGGACTCTGATTGCTTCTCGTGCTGCAGATGATAAGCCTGTAGATGTGAGTAGTATGAAAGGAAAACCAGATAACTTGAAATCATGTTTTAGCCATGCTTTTACTAACACCATCATAAAGAATTGTGAAGATAAAAGGTTCAAAACTGGTTATTAATTTCGAGTGTGTCTTCTTAATTTGAAGTACTTAAGTCTTCTTCTCTAAAAAATATTCACTGCTGTAGCAACTGCCAAGGCAAACCTTCTGTTACCAAAGTAACTAAAATAACTTAGTCCTCATTTCAGTTTATTTTTCTGCTTCCAGTGGTAATTTTTTTTCTTTCAATTTCTGTGAGCTGTTTCTAAGTTTGTATCAGTCATCTGATACAATTTGTCGCTCTGTGATAAAGGGAAGACACAGAAAAATTAAGGATTACCTCTGTGTCAAGATTGCATCGCTCCAGGGTAATTCAGCCCTGCAGAAATAGGGGAGCACGTTGTCCATAACTGTCACTCCCTCCTCCAAATGATAGGGATTAGGAAGTGGCTGAAGGTGTGCTTTCCTGCAGCCTTTGGTGCAAGAATCACCCAAGGCAACCCCGTAATATCCTGGGCTGTGATTTGTCCCGGAGATGCTCTCCTCTGTTTCCTCGTGCAGAGAGCTCACGGCAAGTCATTTGAAAGCTCCAGAAAATGTCCGTTTGTTTTAAGTATGCTGACATCCAGTCACCAGGTTTGAAACTCTGGCTTGGAGTTTATAGTGACCGCCTGAAAGTTTCCGCTGGATTACGGACACCGTGTAGTTCCAGATGAAAATAGCACATCATCACTGCAAGCTGGTGTTGTGGGAGGAACCAGTCCTGTGGGACGCTGAACCCCTTGGCCCAGACTCACAGCTCTTATTTCATGGGGCTATAAGCTCCTCTTTCATCTTATTTTCTAAGACTGAGTTCAACTTTATTTGAAATGTAGGTACCGTCTCCTCATTTCCAAGTAGCAGGCAGGAGAAGGAGCAGATTCTTTTTGTTTTGTGTTAGTTGCATGGCACAGGCTGGATAATTCTGACTGGAAGTTGTCAACTGGGATTTCCACATTTGCAGCAAAACATTATGGGCATAAAGCTGAGGATGGCAGCAGAGCAGATCCTGTGCCGAGAGTCACTCTCCTCAATACCAAGAGGAAGGGAGAGAATAAGAGGATAAAAAAACAGATGCAGAGAGAGAGGCACAGAAGGACAAGATTAGCTAGTTAAAATTAGATGCTGTTCATCTCGCCAGTCCACCCAAAATCTCTGAGACAGAAGTTTTGTGTAGAGAATTTGTGATTTTTGCTCTTCGGGTGATTTAGTGGCCAGGTCCAGGCAGAGGTTTGTCCAAAGCAATAGAAGGTGTATATGAGATAGAGATTATCAAACCTTTACTCTAGTTCACTGCAGGAGAAAATTACGTTCCTGAAAAGGTTTGCAGAGGAGGTCAGAGGGCTAAAATGCCTCTGTAGCACAGCAAGAGCAGTACAGAGGAATGCAATTTACATGAAAATAAATTAAATCTAAGATGTGATTTACATCAAAGTAATAGACTGCACAATTTGTTCCTTAAGTGAGGAGCTGTGTAATTGTTTTGGCTTTGTCTCTTTTTCCAGCTTTTCAGAAATGTGCAGTGTTTCAGAGAAAGCTTATTATGCCAAGAATATGCATGTCGTAACACATTATCTTTCACATTTCATATTAATCTCTTTTGTATTTCTTATTAGATTGAACTTCACCACATAACAGTTTATTGTAATCCAAAACTTGCAACAGAAGATACGTGTTGTGAAATATCTGCAGACCTGGTAAGATATTTGTTAAAATGCAAATGATACTACAAAAGAAATTGCTTCATTGTTTCTTATTAAAGAGTTGTAAAGAAATTTCAATAGAAGTGTTAGTTACCTCCTAAAAAGCCAAAGCAAACCCTAATTACATATGAAAGCAAAAAGATCAAGAATAGGCTTTATTAATAGCATCTTAAAAATTCATGTGACTATATAGCTAAATGCACCATCAGTTTCATTTCTATGTTGAAGATTTAAAAAATGGACTACTTGTTAATGGTTTTCATATTGAAACTAGCATTATATTTTCAGATTTATTTTTTCATGAATTCCTTACTAACTATAAGGGCTACATTTTCAGTAATGTAAAGGAACTAATTTATCCTTGGATACAAATTTCTACACTAAGCTGTAAATCCCCATGGGAATTCCTTTGACAGAAGGTTTGCAGGAGACCTCATTACATCTTAATGAGAGCTTCTGAAATTTATCCGGTTCTGTTGACTTGTCCTGTAATTGGCTCAGCTCTCATAAGTTATAGACAGGTGAATATTGGCTGCAGGGCTTTTTGTTTGTTTCTAAACTGTGCATGCCCAAAGTATTTCATTACAAAAAAAATGACAGAATTTTCCTCACACTCGCTGTGACATTTTGCATTTTGGGGCAAGGGGTGGAGGACAGGATGAGACTGAGAAGTACCCTTTTTTTTTTTTCCTCTCTGGGTATTTTCTTCTTCACTGTTTTTAGTTTGGGAGACTTCATTCCTCTGTCTGACTCTTTTGGAAGAAAGAAGTGGGACAGTCAGATCAATTTTAACTGGCATTGGTTTTAGTTTTCAGAAGGATCACAAAGTCTAGACTTCATTTTACTACCACTTTTTCTTCTGTTTGGCAATTTTTGTGACTTCTCTGTAATATGCTGTGTACAGGATTGTTAAAACAGAAATTAACTTCAAAATAGTGTATGGATGGTATTTAGATAATTAAGCAAAGTGGACCAAAAAATCAGGAAATTTTCTTTTTATTTTAGTGCCCACATGAGGAGAGGTTACTTGCTACAACTTCATCACCGGTTACTGTTCGTGCAAGCAAAATATACACACTTCCAGGAACGCAGCAGGAATCTAGAGAGAGATGCCACTGCTTTCCAAACAAAGTACGAGGTTTTCCTGTTGCTTTTTAGTGCATCATGCCACTAAGTATTAAAAAAATAAAAAGGTTGATTTTTTTTTTTTTGTAGTTATGAAAAATATCTTACTGGTTTGTAGTGTTGTGATGTACTTACATTATATTTCCCAGTTAAGAAACAGTTTATTTTAGATTTAGTTAATTTAAAGTTAGAGTTGCAGAGATCTAGAAGGATTAGTTGTTTGAACAGACACCCAAAAAACGTCCATGGTAAAACTAAGAATTATGTTTAGGCATTACATTTAGTGTAAATGTTTTTACTTGAGAATAAATTACTTTTTACATAATGTTGGCTATTTTTAAATCCTTCTCCTGGGTGTCACACTATATTTATTCTGAGTCATTTGCTTTGTTAGGCTTTTGCGATAAAAACAAGGAAACCAAAACAAATACATATTTTGGATCTGCTTCTGTGTTGATTTTTGATTTCTTTTAAAATCAGGGAGAAGCAGGATTGCCAGGAGTGGGTGGTTTGCCAGGACAGAAAGGAGATAAAGGTGAAAAGGTAAAATATCAATTGAATTCACTCTTTCAAATCTTTATCTTTGGCTTACCTTTCTTAAATAGAATCTGTATGGATTCTGCTAGTCCTTAAATGACTCTCACTGTACACAGGTTAAATCCTTTATCAGTCAGTCTCTGGTTCTGCCCACGGGCTTCCTGCCAGGCAGCCGACAGCTGTATCATTTTGGGGTCCCCCATGGACTCCCTGGAACACAGTTTACCTGCCTGCCCAACCTGTCAGCATGTTTAATTGCCTGCTCCCCTCATCCAAATAAAGAGAAGCCGTGTGTGTTGTCCGTGACTGGGATTTTCCCCTGTCATGTGTGTGTGTCACTGCCACGGACGGAACCCCATGCTGTGGGTTCATCCTTGCAGCCATCAGGAGCAGGGTATGAACTCACCTGTATGGCCTCAGCACTGTATATTCCTCCACACCACTCTTAGCTGAAACTTTCTTAATTTGGAAGAGAGAGGGACCTGACTTTGGCAAGCCCCTAGGACAGGCCCTTTCCTTGGAGCTCTTCTGCATTTTTGTTCCATAATGCTCACTGTGACATTCCTGTGCTATTTACCCTGGGGGGTTCCTAGTAATAAAGGTAAACATATCAGCTATTTTCCCCTCACGCTCCACTCCCTCAATTTGGTTGGAGGATGCTGAATTGGGACATCTCTGGGAATGTGTTTTTCTTGTGCTAATAGAGGGGGGACCTCGAATAAACTATTGCAGATTGGCCAGAAAGACAGTAGAGAGGAATTCTGAGTTCAGGGAATGCAGTGTGAGAGGAAGACACCTGGAATGTCCTGATCCAGAGGTCAGGATGAAGGTGTCCTCACCCAGCATCCTCCCTCACAGCACAGTGTTTAATACATGATCTGAAATAGGTTGTGATAACAGCCAGCACTGCTCCTCGGGCTGCAGTACCGGGCTGAAACGGGTCCAGTTCTGAGAGGGCTTATCCACACAGTTGGATGAAATTAAATAAATTCCTTGACAGTGTCTTCCTCCTCCCCCACACCCTCCACCCCACCCTACCCTCACCCTTCCAATATATATTTTACTTTTCATACTAGCTCTGTCTTTTCTCTCGGTAGAAAAAAAAAAAATAATAATCAGTCCCATTAGTTTCTCTAGCCCTGCAGAACCCAGCAGGATTGCTGGCAGTTTCCAAATTCAGTCATGAATTTTTGGTAACCCTAGGTCTGAGCATATAAAGGAATTGTCAGTGTAAAGGTCAGCCTACGCTAACCACATAGGGAGTTTCCTGGCATTTATTTGCTCTCCTGCTCCTGACAAGACCCATTTCAACTATCACTGCTGTTAAGATGAGAAAGGAGACTTCAGAGGTCTTATTGTTTTGCCGTTCCATATCACAGCCAATTGCCAATATCTACTATGCTAATCATAGTAGCTCTAAATGAAGCATGTGGGTGCCCATGGTCACCTCCATTTCTGTTCTCTTGTTTCTTTTACTAAAAAAACCCCACGTTGCATTGTTGCATTGATTCAAAAACCAACCAACAGTCAAGGAACTCTTTCAACTTCTGTGCATCGCTGATAGCAAATTGCACAAGGCTGTGTGTGACGTTGTTAGTAATAGTATATTAAGTACAAAATTTCTGGTTTAGTAGTAAAACTGAAAATTATTAGGCTTAAGATTCATGAAAACAAATCTTTCCAGATTTATACAAATAGATATTTTTTTTGGTAGTGGCCTACAGTAAGTCCAAATTTGATGTTTATTACCAGCCTCTCTGATACTATATGGAATATTTAGAGCCTGAGCGGGACTGTGTGGATCCGGCAGCCTAGCCTAATGAGAGTAAATTGACATTTGTGAACATCAATTCACAAAATTCAGTGAATCTTCAGGTTAAAATCAGAGGTAGTACAGCAAACAGCTAGAAAGAGGCTTAATTTGAACTTTCCTTATAACTGACCGGTCCTTGCTACCTCCTGGCTTTGGGGTGGTTTTTTTTTGGTTTTTGTTTGGGGGGTGGGTGGAGGCTACATTACCTTTGGCTGTGATTGAAAGGATGTTGACCTTTGGCAGCAAATGAATCCTGCCTTGAGTAGTGCCCATCCTGATGGAGTTGAATGGCACAGTGTGCCATGGGGCAGTAACTCTTGCTCTCCATGGTGGCCTTGTCACATCAATAATTAGAGGTGAAAAAGGAGCAAGACCCCAGACCATCCCAGACATGCAGGACATGTGATTTATTGCCAGATTATGGAAAGGAGAGTAAAAGACTGTGGTTGATGTTTTGTAATGTGTTATACATTAAATCGCCGGCTTCTTAATGACTTTAGATGGCCGTTCACAAAAAACAGGATTTCTCTAAGTTCTTCTTAGATCTCCTAGGATCTTCTAAGTTCAGATGGTTCTTCAGCCTGTGTTTCCCACTTTGTGAACAGCTCATTGTTTTATTGTTTTCTTCTAAATATTATTTTTAGCATCCAACTAATTATATTTAAATATCCTTGCCATCACAACATTCCTTATCCTTTTATTTTACGTTGTACAATTCCAACTTCCTGTCTACTAATTGATTGTATGACTGAATTTACATGTCTTTTTGTTGCTGTGGAACTGACAAGAAATTTTCTACATATACAAGTTGGTGTCAAACTGTATTCAAGCCCCCCAGAATTACCCTTCTTTTCATTCTAAAGTAGTTGTCACTTAATGTCAGACTGCTTTTCCTGGTCAGGAACATCTAAGCTATCACCAGAACAAAGCATGATACCTGATAAGCCATTTTTAAGGCATTTTGAATTTAATTACTAGCCTGTTTCCACTGCCTTTCTGTAGACTTGGCAGTACTCTTGGCAGTCCTGTACTCCTGGCTCACATTAGTACCTCTGAACAGCTCGGAGCCAAACCGTGTTGTGGGCCCAAATGGCTGAAGTGCCATATTGTCACTGGAACGGGCATTCATGCAAATATTGATGCATTCTGGCACTCTGTCTGAATGTACAGGAGCATCACTGATCAAAATTATTCCATTTGTGTGAATGACCTTCCTATTTATATACCTGGCCTTCCATAGTGGTTTCATGAGGAGAGTTCTTCACTTAACAATAGAAGTATTATCTCTGGTGCATTGGGGGTGAAGAAGCTGCTCAGTTTCAAGACTGTCTTCCTTCTTGAATGACCAGACTATCCAGTTTGATACCATACACCCCTTAATATGTAGCAAAAACAGTAGTCCTTGTCCCTTTTGTTTCCTGTGCAAGCTTGGATCTGGGAGTGTTTGCTCTGCAGGATTTTATTTGCTGGGAGATCAGCTCCTGCAGCAAGGGACAGCCTCCTGTTCTTTAATTTCCGAATAATTACGGCTGCCACCTGGTTCTTTGTTGCCTCTGAAGCCAAACACAGCGGCTGCTCACTGATCTCTGCCCATGAAACACCCTTCTTGGGCTGGCTGGTAGCTTCTTCCCACTGGATGAAAGCTGAGAGGCAGCAGAGGCCAGGGGTACAACGTAGGTTATCCCTCGATGATACACTGTGTTACTGATATCGCACCAAGAACCCTGAATTTCACAAGGTTCAAGTGCCAGGGTCAAGTGGTCAGATGTCAGGTGGAAGTCTCCTGTGATTTAACAGGTTTTGATATCTCTTCTGTAGAGCTAGGTTTCCTATTCTGCTGAGCTGAGTGAGAAATTGTGATTTGTTTTCTGTTTTGGAAGCAATTTCTACTACTTCAGCATGGTATATAGCTACCCAGATTCTTACAAATATATCCATTGGCAAATGTCTTTTGATCATGATGTGAAGGTTCTCAATGTGTAGAAATTATTCAGAAAGACAGAATATGGATCGCAGTAATTGGAATTACTACGTACGCACTGAACATACAACCTAATCTTCTATATTTAAGAGGCTAAAAAAATAATTTTATCTTTTTTATTTTTCTTTTAAGCAAACTTAGTGCCCATGAAAGATTTTAAATTTAAATCCAAAGAGAATTAAATATTTTGATACAATATTAAACCATCCCAAGCTGTGCTAGTAGGTCAGTGGTTAATGCTCTAAGTACAGCAGGGAGCAAAAAGCCAGAGGCCGAGCACTCTCAAACATTAAAGCAGCTATTGGTGCACGCCATGGAGGAATTTATTGCTATTCAAGTAGGCTCCATTAATTTAAATTTTACTTAAGGAAAAAGATGTTTAAAAGGCTATTTTAGGACTGGTAGAGATAGGTTTATGCAATATATTGTTTCACTAGGAAAATATTTGTAATAGAGCTGTAAGAAAAAAGAACCCCTGTAGAACAAATTAGGTGTTTGACTGCTCTTTCTGCCTATTTTCCTGGCTGGTCTTCCTTTCCTCCTTCTCTGTCATTCCTCTTATAGCCCAGGTCCACCTGATTCTACCTAAGGCATATCAATCATGTTATGCAGCCTTGAGAATGGTTCCTTTCTGGTTTGATTTTGGTTACAGGGGTTATTGATAGGGGACGTAGAAGCTGGAATGCATGAAACAGAAAGAAAAACTGGGCAAAATACAGCAGGGTGTCGATGATAAAGTCAGGAATTGCCAGTGTATATGGTAGACTAAAATCTTACAATGGGCCAAAGGGAACACTCCACATCTGCGGAGCTGAGAAATTATTGGTAGTTTGAGTTAATGTTTTAATCATTTAATAGTTTAATTGGCTTTCTTTTAAAAAAAAAAAAAGTCTTAAATAGATACCTGTTTTCTATGCTACCATATTCACCCTCCAAGTGTTCAATTCAGTCCTAAGAATGGCAGTTTCAGTACTCTTCAAGAGGGAATGGAGATGATGGCAGTGAGTCCTCAGCACTGACCTGCTCAGAGAGTTGGGGGGTGTCACTCCCCTCCCTGGAGTGATACCACTTTGCAATGAGTTTTCTTTCTCACCCTTGGCAAATTCTCCACATTTGAATTTATTGTATTTATCAACTAAAAGTCCCCAATGAAGTTGTTTTTTTTCCCCAGGTCTAAATACTTCTATCACCATTTTATCATGAGAATCATGAGAACTGTTTACCTGTCTGTACATCGAAGTTTTAAATTTTAGCTTGCATAATTTCTTATAGGGACTGCCTCTGACACTGATCATACGGATGACGGATCTAGTATAAAGGTTGAGCTCTCTACATTATCTCTTTCACTTTACACTTTATCACTTTTGGAAGCCCTGCCAGTACCCTGTCTGCTGGGAGCAACTCAGTTCAGAGTGTGCTGCTATTTCTTTCTTGATAATAATACACGTTTTTCTTACCTGGACATTTCTGATGCTATTGACACACATAATTATGCAGAGATGAAAACTGAGAAAGCTAACTTACTTCATCAAATCTTATAAAACTAAAACTTATTTTGTTTAAACAGTATTTTGAAAACTGATGTGGGTTACTCATTTTGTAACTACTATGTCCTTATTGTAGACAAGAGTAAGACTTTAGCAGTGTGTGTTCTAGGCCACATTAGTGTCATTCTTTCTCTTTATTAAGTGCACTTGCACTTAATCTTAGTATTAAAATCATAATCTGTACCTGGTTAGTCCAAAACCCTGGGAGAACATTTTTCTCTTCTAAAAATTAATTATAGACTTTGTTTTCTAGAATAACTATTAATGTATCAAGTTGATCCCACTCCATATCACAATGTAAATACATTTTAAATAAATCTGCTGTTTAAGAGATGAAAATAATGGGTTTAAAGAATATACTTTCTTAAAAGAAAGTTTTTTTGGTCTATACATGAAAGGATTGTAATTTGTTAACTTAAATAATTACTGCTTTGTCATTTTCTCTCTATCACCACATTTGGTCTTAGGCTGTCTTTGCTGTACATGATTCTTAAACAGTGATGTGCAGCAGAGGAATCAAGGCACTGTATTTTGTGTTTGCTAGTAGCATATCATTTCTACTTCTACAAGTGCATTGAACAAATGCTGAATGGAGCAAATGGGTAAAGGCAAACACTTCTGAAATTCTCTGAATCATTAACATAAAACAATGATCACAAGTTTAATACTTTGGGTGGTCTCAGATGTGCAAAACTGTTTCGACTTAGATAGAAGGGTGGCAGGTTTCATTCAAAAGAAGCATGTTTGCTGTCTGCAGTCTCTTTTTAAGAATTTAGTTTGGCTTGGCTTTATGGAAAGTTGGCAGAAGCTTCTTTTGTTTTGTTTTCATTTCAGCCTGTTGAATTTCCATCCTGTCTTATGACTTTACCAAAATAAACATTGTCAAAAATATAGTAGCCGTCCTATTGTTTGCAAGAGACCACCTTCTGAAAAATGTGCTATGGCTTACATCTTTTAATCAGTAAGTATCTTGTGCTCAGTTGAAAAGAATTTTCACTGGTACTGTTAGTAGAAAATCCTAGAAGTAGACTTAAAACTCAAGAGTATTACCTTGGAATGCTGTTGCACTGAGTGTAGCTCGTAACCTCCCAATGCCAGCACCGTGCTGCCAGTGGTCACCAGGCTACGAAAGTGTTCTTCTGGCAGCATGTGTTTCTGTTGGCTTTGGTGGTTCTCAGCAATTGTGATTCTTTATTCTAATTTTTACTAATTTAGTTACTTAAACTTAAAAAGCTCAATTGTCATGTATATCAGGAGCTAGAATACTCTTGTTAAGGCGTAAAAGAGGTGAGGTAGATGGAGGCCAAACAGTCAGGAACCCTCTTCAGGAACCCCCCTTCTTTCATCTCATATACTTTTGGCATCTACTGTGTAAGAAAGAGAAGAGGATGCTTTCTCACTTCTGTAAAGGACAGAGTTCTACAGAATCAAAGGAAAATGCCATTATGAAAAATAAAGGGCAAAGCCCCTTTTAAAAATGCATTTGCCCATTGTTTTTTCCTTTTTATTCTGTCGTGCTGCCTGTGTGAATACTATTACAGGTTGTACAACATATAGTAGCTGATCTTTAAACTCATTGAATAAAGACATAAAAAGCTAGAATCTCTCCGACTGTGTTTATTAAAAATCATAATTACAAGGCAGAAGAATAACTTCACAGTCTAATTTGCAGCAGACTTGTCTTCAAGGTGGGAAGTCTGTCTGTGGTTAGTGGAACTAGAAATGTAAACATACCTTGGTTAACTGGCTAGTATGTCATATATGCTAAAGGCTTCCTGGCATGTAGCAGGCTGTGTAATTTTAGACTATACAGTATATAAAAATACACTGCTGAGTGTAACAAAGTGGTTCTGGTCTATTAAAATACTGGCAAGTGGCAGAAGGGAACAGAGCGTGCATAGATAAGGAGTCAGTCTGTGGGTGATGAGATAAGGTAACCGGGGGCCAGTCCTGCTGCTTTATCTCTTGTAATGCCAGCGGGTTCAGATTGTTTGCCACGCAGGATTTTGGTCTACTTTTGAGAGAGAGCTGCCAGGACCATCCCAGTATTTGAATTAAAAGGACATAGGAGATGGCACATACGCTCCTCTAGAACATTGCTGCTTCTGAGCAGTAGTTTAAACTTATAGCTGGAATGGCATTCTGCACCTAGGAGTCATTCATTTTGGTTGATTTGCTTAGCTCTTGTGGTATAAAAACGGGGTTTTGAGCCAGGCTGTGCACATGCAGGTATCTTATGATGGTTTCTGTGAATAGTTGTTAAAAAATTAAAACAGGGGTGAGAAGCAGCAACAGGACTATTAGGGTATGACAGCTTACTTCAAAAATTATGGTGACAGTCATTAGGACACATCATTCTGCTTTTAGGAGAAGGTAGCAAGGAAACCTAGCCTGCAGCACTTTGATTTTGAGGTTGGGGGGGTGTCTTTTTTTTCTTTTTTTTTTTTCTTTTTTCCTTCGCTAAATCTTGAGGCTAGAGACAAAAATAGTGAATTCTCAGGACTTAACTGAGACTGGCATCCAGAGCCCTGGGTCCGAACCATGGGCTCCCTGGGTAGAGCCTGAGGAGAGGGAAGCACAGTGTGCTGAGTCAGCAGCTGCTGCGCCCCAGCCTAGAGGGAATGCGGAGGAAAAAGCATAGATTGTAAATCCTTCCTTTAACAGGGATTAAATGTTTTATAATGACTGTTCTGGGATATAGCAAATACTGATGTTAGGTACTCCTTCTTGCCAACCTTGCTCTTTCAGATCCTCGGTTTTGTGGAAGTTTCTGTTTTGGGTTTTTTTGTTTGTTTGGTGTTTTTTTTTAAAAAAAAACAACTTTACAGTAGTGTTTGTATTCTGATAGTGAGTTCTAGGATACCTAGCTGATGTTACTGTACCATAACTATGTTATTTAAAATCACTTTAAACCTGATGGAGGGACTTAGACTGTAATTTAAGAAGTGGTTATGCATTTTACATCGGGATGTTCTCACATAAAATGTAGTACCAGTCATCCAGACAGGAACCTGGTCTCCTTGCTCTCGGGAAGGAGACCCGGCTGCTGGGCTGCCAGTCACTTGTGCAGTTCCTAGTGCTCCTCTTGTGAAATTTGGAACAACCTTAGATCCCATGAGCAGCAGTTTGCTGGCAGGCACCAGCAGTCCAGGCAGGCTGGGGTACGGGCTGGGAGCACTCACAGGCTGCGGAGGGCACAGAAGATGGACCTTCTGTGGGCCAGACAATGCCTTCCTGCTCTCTGTGGAGTTCAGCAGTTCCTGTCCTATTTATAACAGAAGAAGAGGTCACTGCAGCACCATGTCTGAATCCCACTTGGGAAGACCATGAGAAACTGATATTTTTTACTGCAGAGGGAGTTTATTCACTAAACTGATGAACTCTGCCTGCTAATGAGGAGTTTCTGCATATGCTGAATATCAGAATTAGGAGTTTTCAAGATCCTGGTATTTAGAATGTTACGCACTTTGTGAGTTTAGAGGTCTTGGGCACTGACTCTCAGCAGCGGCTTTTGGGTTTGCAGTTTTAGATTTGGTCTCCAAATGTAAGTTTGCAACCTATTTTAGGAACCAATTACTTGTGTAGATGTGGCTCTTCCGCTTCTTCGTGCAACCCTTTCTCTCAAAAAACAATTTTTTGAAAAAAAAAAAAAAACTGGTGCGTTTTCTATTTGCTAGAGAAAGTTCTCTTCTTTGTATAAGTAGGCAAACCTAATGTTTTGGTTTTGTTTTAAATGAAGACTATAATATGGTTCCAGTGCTTTCATTATATTCCTCTAGCACCCATCTGATTTTTATTTTAAACTTTATAACCATTATACTTGACATTATTAGGCGAAATTGCTGTGTTTGATGTTTCTTTCAATCATTTTTAAGATCAAGGCTGCTGGGAACTTCCATACCTCTCCTGATCTGTTGGGCATTTGTCTTTTAAACTAAAATTTCCTTATTGCTCATGGCTTGGGGTTTGGTTTCTTTGAGGGAGTGGCAGGGAGGGAGAGAGGAACTGCATTTAAATAGTGTCTTTTAAAAGTGTTGAGGGTGCATGACTTTTAGACCAGAGAAACATGTATTACATGTTGGGCTTTCTCAACCCAGTGAAAATGGACCTACTTGGCACCACTCTGCTGTTGCAGTGAATTCCCTTAAGGTCAGCAGACCTGCTATTTATGGAAATGTGCAAGTGTTTGTCAGATGAGGGTCTTAGCTGATGTTATAGGTGGCTGAAAATGTATTTATTTTGTCTAATTTTAGTATTAAATGTAAGGCATCATCCTCCATGGTGGTGACATTACTAAGCATGGCAAAAACCGGGTAGAGCTGCTTTTCTGTTGAATCAGATATGATCTGAGTAATTGTTAACCTCAGAAGTCTTTAGAACTTCTAACTGAATTATTTGTTTTGTAGGGTGAAATGGGTGCGAAAGGACAGGATGGCGTTGCCGGGCTTCCGGGCCAAAAGGTATGTCCGTGTCTATTGATATGTAATTTGACTCCCGGGAAGTGTTCATTACGTCAGAGGCTTATCTGTAATTATGTACAGAAATGGGAGAATGGAACCCTTCTGTTAGAATGTTAGAAATGTTAGAAAATGAGCTCCTCTTCCCTGCACTGCCATGTGTTTGCAGCACACTGGAAAAGCCACTGGGCCCAATAGTATTCTCTGCAGGTGCACTTATTTGTTGGTGTGGGGTTTTTTCCTAGGAGTGAGGACTGCCATGCAGAACCCAAGGCTCATTCCACCCATTCCACTCTGCAGCTTGTGGTCTGCAAGCCTAGGCAAGAGCTCTTACCTTCTCAACAGGCCATGGGGTGGAGCTTTGAGATAAACACCACTGACCTACAAGCAAAGAGTTAGGAATAGCCGTGGCTAAGGAAGCCTGTCAGCCTATCTCTGTATTCAACAGGATAAGTTTCACTGGATTTCAGAATGTTAGTGTGTGAATTAAGGCAGTTGTACAGGTTTACTGAGCTCAGAGCTAGTTACTGGTACTAGGGAAAGTCCACCAGTATAAAATCCAACATCTTCAGTGTAGAAGTCAGTCCTCATAACATTGAGGAAACAGTGTTGCTAGAGTGGCTAATCATTTGGCCCTTTGTGATTTTTATTTTTTTTTTTTCTGTTCCATATTAACAGTTGAAAGAAATAGTGGATTTTCTGCATATACATGGAAGCTGGTTAATACATAAATAAATACAATTCTTAGATACAAGTGTTAGTGAACCTCACTGTGTTTTTATGTTTATTCTTTTTTAATTTCAGTGGTGTCTTTAGCATTGCTAAATTTAAATCCTCAGTCCTCGATTCTGTCAGTCTGGGTTCTTTTTCATCATATAGTTCAAGTTTCTGTTCTTTCAGTCCCATAAACAAGCATGCCTTTTAAAGGCAGCTGTTGCTGCGAGAGTCTTAGAATTTCAATATTGCACTTTCTTGGTTGACATTCTGCTTTCACATGTATGCAAAATTTTAGTAATGGCAGAGGGTTTCGTTTATTTTGTAATTATCGAAACTTCTGAGTACTGAAAGAAGTAGACCTTCACCTCAACCGTCAGGTTTAAAATCTGTGATTAACAGAATTATGAAACTATCTTTTAGTCTTACTGTTTCTGTCTCAAATTGTGTTATGTTAAAAATGGGAGGTAGATATATAACATTACTAAAGAGATAGGTTGAAATAACATGCTGATGCTAAGGTCTATGTGGTAGAAAAATGGAGAGCAGGCTGCAAAGATGTTCCAAGGACTTTGCAGTGTTGAGGGACTGAATTGTAAAGTGCCAAGTAAAACTCAGAGAAAGGATTGGTAAAGTGATGTAAATGAAGAAGAAAAAGCAGACATTATGTATTTCATAGACACTGACTAGGTAATTACAGAATTGGAATTACAGATCAATGAAAACACACACTCGCTGTTAAGTACTAGTCAAATAAACAAATAGAATTTTGGAATGATTAGGGAGAGCATGGGGAACAAGGCAGAAGCATCTTAATGTCACTATTATTAGTGAAACTGTATTGTGCTGCATCTTGAATGATGTCTATGGTTCTGGTTCCCATGATCTCAAGGTGGACCTAATGGTACTGGAAAAGGTTCAGAGGAAGTGTTCAAGAGTGACCAAGAGCACTGGGCATCTTTCAGTTCAGGTGTGACAATGTGGACTTCAATTTGAAAGAAAGACAACTGAGATGAAATATGCCCTATTCTGTGCTCTATATAATCATGAGTGGAACAGAAAAGGTTAATAGGGATTTATTTATTTATTTTACTCTCCTTTTCAGTGATGAACTAGAGCATCAAACCTATCTGATACCCAGTTCAAAAAGGGTAGAAAGCGCTCGTTCTACCTATTACCTGATTCAGTTTGAACGCTCTGCCACAGGATTTAAATGGGTCTGAAAATTTATTGGAAATTTGGTGGAATAAAAATCCATGGAGTGTGTCAGACAGACATTGTTGCTTGTCTGAAAGTCCTTGAGCTCTAAGATGCTAAAGTCTGGGAAACCCACTGGAGAAGTCTCTACTGTTGCCCTGTTGTTATCTTTTCTGTAGACATCTGCTGTTGCCACAGTTGTATTTATATACTTGACGAGGGAAACCTTTGATTTCATACAGCTAGACAGTTTTTGCTTTACTGTACTCCCAGATGTGAATTAATGGAAGGAGTTATTGTAAAACATTGTAGATTGAATGAGATTTATCTAGAATGAAGCTGTGTTTTCCCTTGGCTCCTTCTGCAGTTTCTTCTCTGATGTTATCTTTCTTTAAAATTGCCAGGCTACATTGCTTTTCCACTACAAGTTATTACTACAGTTTCCATGGTTAATACTGTTTGGGGTTTTTTTGCTTAGTGCCTTGCAGATCCACTGCCAGGCCAAATCCCAAAGCTCCTGTTAGTTTATGTAAGGATCAACAGTTAGATCCTATTTAATAGCAAGACACTGTACTTTTCCTGAACATTATAAGTCTTTTAATTCAGACTACATAAAAGCTATACTGTTGTTGCAAATTAAAAATTGACTACCATGGAATCTGAAACTGGCAAAACCAAAAGCTGTTTGAAAAAAAAAAAGAAAAAAAAAAAGGCAAACAAAATACTTGTACATGCATAGCTAGATAGAGAAACTGAGATCCAGCCACCCAGCTTCTGCTAGCTGGAGTTGTCATCCCTATGCAGAGTAGTACAGTGGAATTATTAGCTCCTTCCTGGAGATAGAATCACTTTATTTTCCCTGTGTTGTGAATGGTGTTAACATGTTCTGTGTCTCAGTGGATGCATCAAGAGCTATGTCAATTTGTGTGCGTCCGTTATTTTTTTGCTCCTTTTTCTGGGGTGTTCTGGATGCTAAAAATGTACATAGATTCAAAGACAACTGAATTAAGTAAAGGAGTAAAAATATTCTGAGCACTGTTATGTACAAGGATGTCTCCTACATTTCAGGAAGTGGAGGTATAGATGATGCAGTGCTGGGAGGGCGTTCTCAGGAGCTTCTCCTGCTCGTTAATCCTCCTAAACCCCTCAATACGCATTATCTTTTGTTGGAAATGTTACATTTGTTTGACTGGTATGGCTATTTTTTTTTATTTCTGCATTGAATCTTTCTAAGCTTGGTGCAGATATGCCCCCTGAATCACTAATTAGAAATAGGGAAAAAAGAGGCAATACAATTATTTTTATGCAAATGCAGTTTGAGGCTTCAGAGAGCAGAGGGGCTCTTTCTGATACACCCCAAAACTATTCACTGCAATACTGCATTGCTCATACTTTCTTCACTGGGAAAGGTTCAGAGAAAAAATACATGGCAGATCTTGCTCATGTTGCTGTGAGTAAAAAATGATATCAATTCATTTGAACCTATTTTAGAAGTTTAGCTTAGAATGAGATAAACTTGTCTATTAAAAGGCCTGTAGAATTGATTAGCTCAAACATACCTGACGTAGTAGTGAAAAACTAAAGTTAGAATAATCCTATCCAATATGCTTTGTTACTTGAGAATCTTACCAGGAGAGTCTCCCCGGAAAATGCTCTATGGTAGTATACTTAATTTTCAAGATACGTGTAAATGGTGAGAAATCTGTAAGGCTTCATGTATGGCCTTAACTTTCAGGGAACTAACATTTGAAAATAGATTATGCACCTCGCATATCTTCAGTCTGTCTTCAGATAGAAATGACCTTTGGCCATCTGTCATTTGTAAGGCATATTATAGCTGAAAACATAATTTCCCAGTCACTGAATGCTGCAGTGGTTTTGAAGAGCTGTGCTAGCGAATCGGTGCAGATCTAAGGGGTGTAGACTGCTAGGAGGCTCCTGCCATTTGAGAGTTTGGAACTGCTAATACAGAGAGCAAAGTTTAAGTCTTGATGACTCTATGGTGACATACGAATAGCCTTAACTCTCAAAAGAAAACAGATGAGTGTTCAGACCATGGTTCTGCAGTTTTGCTGATTTTTCTGCTGTGGTTCTTGTAAGCTGCCAAAGTAAAACATGAGGTTCCTACTGACTGGCAACACACTATAACGTGCCTATTGTCTCATCTACCTTCAGGGCAAAAGCAGTCAGTGTGATAGTGCTGATGACCCATGCAGAGAGTCAAGAATCAAATGCAGTTCCTGTGGAGCCCTGCCTCAGGCACCCAAAGTCACACCTCAATAGATTGGGGACACCATCACATATATAACACTCTCTTTCATATCTAACTATTTAGTTTCTTCATCTCTGTTCCCCTTTTTAGGGAACTGTCTTAAGAGATACTTTTTAAACAGTAGATCATACTTAGGGCAGCAGAGGAAATTCTTGAAAGTATCAGAGAGAGTTCTGTGGTGTTAGTTACAGTTCTAAAAAATAAGAGGGTGGTAGTCCTCTCTTGGAAGGAAACTTGCTTCATTTGTAGACTGCCAAAAGATATGGAATATATTGCCATGGTCCTCTTCCTGCAATCAGGACTGATATGTAGCTCAGCCTTCTGGGGATGCTTCTTCAAGGTATCTATCAAATCATGATACAAGAACAACTGGAATGTTGTGGTAAATCAGAATCGGTATGCATGCGAGACCTTATGCCTTGGCCTTCTGGAGGTGTTCACCGAAGTCCGTGAGGAGAGAAGAAACCCATGTTAAGGGAAGCACCGTGTTAACCTAGTTTTTAGCGGTTAGAAAGTGAAATTGTCTTTGGATACACTTCTGGAGCCATTTAGTATAATTGGATTGCAGCCAGAGTGCTGGCTGTATGGCCTGAGAAATTAAATCTGTCCCTGAAGCAGAGATTTGAGATGACTGGAATGCTCTAAGGTGTAGGATGACAGTCACCTATCGGCTGCGAATCAGGCTTCACAAGCTCTAGGCAACCCTAATCCAGCAGTTAGACTAACCTCACTATGACAACAAGAACTGATTGCTCTGCCATTAAGAATGGTCTTCATCGCACCATTGGTGCGTGCAGGGTCACACCACTGGTGTAATCTGAGCAAGGTTGATACAATGCTGGAAAGTATTCCTATTAACAAAGTTTGATTATTTTCCTAGTGATCCTATCATACAGAAATGGTGAGAAGACAGTCCTGCTGGTGAGACCCACAGGTTTCTCTTTTACTGAAGTTGTAGTGTTTTATTCCATACAGGTTGCACGTGTGCAGGGCCTTTCCATAGCATCTACTGGGGGACTGACTAAGGATGGTCAAGTCCTGCGCTGTGCATTTTGTATTGGGAAAGAACAGGGCTAGTCTCTCCACTCTTCCAGCCCAGGAAACAATTAGACTTTGCATGAAGCATATTGTGTGTTGGATCCTCCTGTTGTAATAAAATTACAGGCCTTCCAAAGAGTCTGACAACTTAAGAAGCTGTACACTTTGAACCATGGCTAGAAGGGCAAGTATTCCAGCCTTAAAGCCACCGGATCTTTCTGTTCTCATTTACAGGGAGTTCATTCTGTCCCTTTCCTTTCCTGAGCTTTTTGTAAACTTGAGCAAGCTGGGTTTGATTTGCTTCTGTACAGTTGAGATTTTTCTGTTTCCTGCACTTTTTATATCACTCCGCTGAATGCCTCAAGTCCTTTTCTTCTCTTTTCTTCTGGGTCTATAATGCCATGACAAATGAAGTTCCAAATTGAAAGTTATTTATGTGGTGGTAGGTGATGTAGTCCTGTTTGGTTGGTTTGGGTTTGTTTTTTTTTTTTGGTTGGTCTGTGATGTCTTGGCAGTCAAAATAAATCCCTCAACTGTTTGGCATATCACTTTCTAGGGGATGGAGACAATTTCTGTGTACATGAAAAGTTTAGTGGGAGAGTTTCTGGTTGTGACAGATAGGTTGCCACCATAGCATGTACTTTGACATAAGGTACTAAGCCTCTTGGGGAGTTACGGCTTATGTGTTTTATGGGTCCTACTAGCCAAAAAACTCCTCAGCTTCTGAGAATGTGCTGATGGCAGCAAGGCTCGAAGGACTCAGGCTGCTGAAGATGAGCAATTGGCTCTGATATTGGCCATTCCATATTTGTCTGTATTTTCCAATTATGAAAGTGCTTTTTCTTCTTTCTCTGTCACTACCTTCTGAAAAATAAAACTGTTGTGGCCAGAAATGTAATTCAGAAAAGACTTACCAAACTGTTTGTCAGTTCCCCTTTATCCAAACCTCCATAGTAGTTGCTTTCTTATAGTTCATTATATGTATATATATAGTTCATAGTGATGAAGATGATGCATGTTTCTTAAACTACATTTTGTGTAATACTTGTAACACCATTCACTTTTAATACTTGACTTTCAAATGGCTTAGCTTTACTGTTGTAGTTTTTTGCACTAATTTTTTGCAATCTAGGTTATAAACAGACATCCTAAAATATTAAATACATTGAGTAAGCTTTTAAAAATAGCTGGTTTTGCACAGTAAGCCTGAAAAAGTAGTGAAATATTCAATATGCTGTGCATTTGTTACTGCCCTGTATGGGTGCTCCGGCAGTATATTAATAAAATAAACAGTTTAGACAGACTGAAAGGAGAAAGAAATGCTTATGTGAATAAAAACAGTGTTTATCACTGAACAATTTAGATTTATATTCAAAGCCAGACTAGACAAAAAAACTGAGTGTACATTTCCAGAGTTATACCAACTGTACGAGTGCTATTTGTACTTCAAGAGTCATGAAAATGAGATTGAGTTTACTTGAAACTGTGCAGTAGATATCTGCAAAAGAATTGTTCCTCCTGTTTTTTAACTTGCACATACTTGTGACAATGGCCTAACAAAATGTATGTGAACTCACATATTTTGTGAGCTAGAATATAAAAGGACTAGAATATATAATGCTGTTTCTGGTGGTGTTTTTCTCATCTAGCTGTGTGAGATAACTATCTGTAACTTCAGTTTTCTCAGGTACATAATCAGTATGTTGTCTTCAGTTTTAACTGACTCTGAAACCTAACACTGATGATTTTATTCTTGTTAAATTTGTTTACCCTTTTGTAATAGGGTTCTCTTTATATTTGGTACAGGTAAGGAAATGATTAGTAAAAGGGTCTCCAAAACGTGATATAGATACCATTTGTGGTACGTGCACTGCATCAAAACGGCATGTTAATACTTCCTGAACAGCTTCCTTTGCCTTACCCGATGGGAAGAGCTCTCCTTCCCCTAGTGGTATCTGAGAAACTGAGTTTGAAAACTGCTGCATTATCAAGTTAGTTTTTTAAGAAGTGGTATTCAGAAGCTCAATATAAAGCATGGCTTAGAAATGTCCAGTTCTTTGTTTTCCAACATGATTTAAATATATATACATTAATTAAAAATTTTGGAAAAAATTATAAATTACATGCTAGTATAGCACGTGACTTCAAATTCCTTTCAGAAATGCTTTTAATACCCATCTCCATACTGAGTTACTGCAGGGTAAGGTCCTCAGGGCCAGCTATGTCATAAAATCCACAACCGGAAACTTGTTAAATCGTGTCATCGTGAAGATCCTTGTGACCATTGACTTGCTTTTCCCATTGCTCCAGCTGGGCCATGGAGACACTGTCTAGAATTTTCCAAGGCATATTTGACTTTGCTGAAGAGCCATGGATATATGGCCTATGATGCCAGTTCAGCATATGCTCCTAGAGCATAAATCACTCATGCAAATACACAAATCTGAGGAGACATTGGTGTTGAGCTTACAGTAATGCAGTCTTTTCCTTGCAGCTGTCTTGAAAGATCTCTGGACACAGTGCCTTCCACATTTCATGTGCTGTATGGATACTTGACAGGGGTCAAGATATTTCCGAAGTAGCTCATCAGCATCTCTGAAAAAGCTTCCAAAAATGTATGTGGAGCACTGGATAGGTACTGCTTAAAGCCGTCTTACTCAGTTTGTTTGTCTTTCATTCAGTGCCATCCAATTTCTGAGCTGCTGTCATTGCTAATCAGTTATATTTCAATATTTTTAGATCAGGTAGGGACATAAATTGCGCCAGTTATGCAGCTTTTGAAAAATCTTTGTACTGCTTTACTCTGGAGTCTTCAAAAGAGATAAAAAGAGTATAATCACTAACACAGGAAAAAGATATATGGCAGCAGAAAGCTTTTCAGTGTAGGAGAATTGTAAGCTGTAAGAATGTAAAGCTGAAAAAATATTTTAATAGGAAATATAGTACAAATTTTATAAAGTAGAGTTTTATGGGTAAACAAGTAAATTGATTAACCTCAAAAAGACAGACAATGGTTTTCCAATTGGAAAGTTTATTACTAAGTTTAAGGTCTTGAGTTTGAGAATTGCTGGCCATTGGAAATCAGGCAGCTGGGCACTATCTATTACAGCAAGAAATTTGGCACGAGTTTTGTATTCTTTTTGTGTACAATTAACACATATCTGATTTTAAGAGATGGATGAATATGAAAATAGTAGCTCTGGATAGCATTCTGATCCATAAATATGCTTTCTAAAAATTTTACTGGGCAAATATACTTTAGACCATTACGTTTTACAAAACTTGCTTCATTGCTTCAGCATGTATAGTTCTTGCTCGCTTGCTCTCACTCTCTCCTTAGCATTACAAGGAAGTGTTTTGAATAGCCTTTGATCATAAATTTGTTTCCAGAGAGCTGTCTGCTGTGCTGACTTATTTTTGCCTTATTAGGTGATTTTTGCAGTTCACAACTCCAGAAACTGTTGAGCTCCCTGTTTTTTCTAATCCTCAAGCTAAATGACAGCAGTTCAGTTCGGTTCTCGACAGAAAACTCCACGGAATCAAATTGTCTTGTGTGCAGTGACACTGCTGGGGTGTTACTTCGATTCCGGAGGGAATGGTGTTGGTGTCTGCTGTAGGTTGTCTACTGTTGGTGAGCAGAGACTTGATTTTTGATTAAAGATTCATTGCTTGTTGAGGCGGGGAGAAAAAAATGATGCTTCAGTCTGTCGGCTAAGCCATTTGAGGAAAGTTGTGGCATTGTCTTCTGTCCTTGGTGCGGTTTCCCTCAAAATCAGATTGGCACATCTCAGTAGAACAAAAGCAGAGCCAGACGCTGCTGTTGGTGTTGCTCAGCGTCACAGCCGTGGGCTCCTTCAGGCACTGGTGAGATAAGAGTGGGGTGGAAAGGGCATGCCCACTGGTGTCAGAGCCAGCAGAAGGCCGTGGTGGCCGCGGGCACTGCTGTGGTGTGAGGTGTGGCTGGAGGAACCAGAGGTCACCCTCTGCCTCACAGGGGCCTGGGCTGCTGGGAGCACAAGGCCGGCCGGCCCGCTGCCAGGCAGGACAGGCTTTTGTTAGCATCTTATGTAACGTGGAAGTAAGAAATAATGCGGCTGTTAAATAATGCGGTCGTTAAATGCAGCTCTTTGTTCCCTAATCAGAGATTCATGAATAGTCCAGCTGTGAGCCTGCCTGGCTCTGGGATTCCTGACTGTGTTTGAAAAGCCTCAGTCAGGACCTTATGGACTTGGGAAGGGCGGGGGGAGGCTTGGGGATTTTTCTTCAATTGTTCTTGAATTATATTTATTGGGTTCTTTCTGTGAGGTCTCTGTGGCACACAGATTTGTTTTGTCCTTCGGTTGCAAGGGCTAGAGACTGTAGGTCTGGTATTCAAAGCCTCACACGTATCATCAGGAGGTACAGCTTTAAGAGAAATTCCCCATTGTTGCCAGACGGAGTGTGTTGGCAGCGAGGGACCTCCTGCAGGAGGTGGACGCTTTGGAGAGGAAGGAACTTTCTCACTGTACTGCAGCGTTGTAGGGCTTGTCTGACACGTTTTGCTTAGTTTTGTTTGTTTTCTTTTGAGGAATTAGATGTTGAACCTCACCAAATACCAGATTTCAGACCTGATGAATCATTGATCTGTATTAGGATCATTTAGAAGCTAATAACTCCTGTTACTGCAATTTATTTAATCTATGTATAACAGTATTTTCTCCTACAGTATTTTCTCCGTGGCTAACAACTTCTATTACAAGCAGTGCATAAAATTTAAAAAACCCCAAAATGTTAGCCTCATGTAATAGAAATTGTGCATGTAGTACAAAGTGTACAGAGGTTAAAGATAATACTGCTGGCTGCTGTGACTTATGACCTATTAACATTAACTCTTCTCTGCCCTTTTTTTTGGTGGGTGAACCATATTAGTCATATAATTATTTCAATAAATCCAAATAAGAAGTGAATTTGTAATGTCAAGACTATATTCTTCCCTCAAAACCCCTTAGAAATTATAATGTAAGTTTTATCTTCCAAATTCCTTGTAAATTACTTTTTTTTTTCATTTGTAGATTGACAAAAAAAAAAATCCTGCTTTTTATTCATATAATAAAATCATCCATAGGCATTGAAAAACGGGATGTTGTGGATTTTTTTTAATTCCCACCACTAGCCAGTATTTATCAACCCCTAATATTCATACTGCGTGTTTCAAGTCTGGATCAATTAAATCAATGTGACACGCTGAGGCCAGGCCAAGTCTTGTCTAATCAGCAGTCAGCACTGTTACTCTGGCATGAGGCTCCCAAAAATAGAAACGCAAGAAGTTAAACAAGTAAGTGGAAGGGCACTAAAAGAAAAAGTGCTGCTAATTCCACTGTTGACTTTCTGTCTAATGGATTCTTGTTCCCAGGCCATGCTAAGTAAAACAACTGGCGCAGGGTGTGTTCCTGCAGATGGCTCAGCAGTGACACACGCAGCCCAGCTGGCTGACAGGTGTTTGATTTGTATTTAACAAGTACCCCACACAAGCCAGATTTTTTTTTTTTTTTTTTTTTACGGATACTGAGAAGCTCGTCAGCTGATGCTTCCTCTTCAGAATTAGCACCCCTTTCACTACTCTCCCTTTTTGTTGTTGAATGGCAATTCTGCTGATATTCTCTTACAAATGAAGATGGTATTGTTGTAGTTTGTAATAAGGCAGATACTAAATAGGAGAAATTAATCCATAGTTAACTTTATTTAATAGTTGTAACCTGTTAACTTTATGTGTGAAGATACACAACGTTTTATTTATAGCTATTGAACATAAGATGTCAAGAAATGTTTATTCAGCTCTCCCCTTCTTAGAACAAAAATTGACTTAAAGAGTATGCATGGAAGGAGAATGGCAGACTGCTGGGGTACGGCTGTCACACCCTGTGCTCCTGTGTCGTCCCAGAATGTGAGACTGTCTTGGGACGTCCTCGTGCAATGTAGCACAAACCTGGAGTAAAAGAAATTCCCTGCACAGGGGAGCGTGTAGTATCGATAGAGATGCACCGAAGGCTGCGAGGGAAGAGCGAAGGTGGGAAACTGCTTAAGCTAATTAACAGAGGAGAATAGTGCCTAACGCTATTCGTTATTGATTTTTTTGGTAAGCTACAGAGCATTATGCTGAGTAATTGGAGAGGGATTTTCTCAATAGTGGCCTGTTTACTTAATTACACTTTTGGTGGTTTTTTTTGTTTTAATAACTGAGTGGAAGAAATAATGACCTTTGTGGCATTTGTTAGTCACTGCCATGATAGCAACTGTGCTGTCAAAACCAGCAGTGGGAATTGTAGAGTATCAGGATGCTCTAACAAATCATCTTTGATGAGTTTGGCTCTCAAAGCCAGAACCAGCCATAGGATGCGTGATGTAACAGTGACTATGGCCAGTTTGTCTTCCCACCCGTCCGACTCGCCATCCCCATTTCTTCATACTTTAGTCTGAGCATCTTTCTTTCCTGGTATCAAATCCATGAAGCAGAATAAGGTGGGATTTCAGGAACTGTTAACAAAAATGTGGGACTCTGCAGTGACAGGGTTATAATGCCAGTTGTGAAACAGCCAGAAGAAATATCACCCTGCAGAATATAGGGTACTGGCAGTACTTCTGCTGAACCTCAGAAGAATGAGAAAGGAATGCAGCCGGAGAAAGGGCTGTCAGAGTAGTGTTGATTCTCTAAATAAATACTGGGTTTTGGTGAGAGGATGATTAAAAAATTATGCAGGGAGCCTGTGCCCCTCAGACAGTGGACTAGCTTCTTTCTGTCAGGCACCCCAGATGTGGGATATTCAGTAGGCTAGTAAGCCTCTAAGAGGTTAAGAAAAGGGCCTGAAAGGAAAAATTACAACCCTACTAGGCTGAGATGTCACTGTTCCCTACAAAGCTGATCAGAATTGAGAGTTATGGGGTACACTTGGAGACTTACCTTTAGGGAGCAGTTCCTGGGGCTCCTGTGCTGACAGTAGATCTGCTCTTCCCAGATTCACGGGTGGGGAATTGTCTGTTGGAGCACTGGATACATGGTTGGTATACCCTCTTTATCCAAACACTAGCCCGTCTCCAAAATACATCAAATGTCAAAAGACATTGTTTTTGAAGTGAGGAGATATATTTCTTGGGAAAGTCTTAGGCTTCCAAATGTGTGTGTGTTCAGCCTAGAAAAAAACGGAAGCTGAGGGGAGACCTTATCACTCACTACAACTCCCTGAAAGGAGGGTGTAGAGAGGTGGGGGTCGGTCTCTTCTCCCAAGTCACAGGTGATGGGACAAGAAGAAATGGCCTCAAGTTGCACCAGGGGAGGTTTAGATTGGATATTAGGAAATATGTTTACATGGAAAGGGTTATTAAGCCTTGGAATGGGCTGCCCAGGGAAGTGGTTGAGTCACCATCCCTGGAGGTTTATAAAAGACGGGTTGACATAGTGCTTAGAGACATGGTTTAGTGATGGGTTTTGTCAGTGTTGAGTTGACGGTTGGAGTAGATGATCTGAAAGGTCCCTTCCAACCTAGACAATTCTTCAATTCTATGATTTGAAGTGGAGACATGGAAACTGCATCTTGAACTGCTTTATCTATTGATAGTTGATAGGAAGTTTGCAGCTACACAAGCACACCAGCAATATGATATTTCAGAAAAAGTACTCATCCTATATTAGAAATTCCAATCTATTTGTGGTCAATTTATTTTTGATTCACCTTACATCCTTAGCTTTGCTACTGTTTTTGGTTTTTTGCATTTCATATCTGTGTGGTTACACACTAGACTTAATAGTGTTTAATGGCCTGCGGGACAGATCTTTCTTAGTGTAAACTGACATTTTTAACAGCTGAGAATCTGCGTCCTGAATCTTTAGGTTATAGAAACAGATGATGATGACAATAATAATAATTCCTGTAGTTAAAGAACAGCCTCTGACATCTAAGAGGTTGGTTGTACAAACAGGTTGATCAATGCTGTTTACCTTGCTAATATAAACCTGGGGCTACAATTATTATGGTGAATATAATAGTCATATTTTACTATTTTGAAAATACCTCAGCAGTTCATGAGTATTGGATAATGCTTTTAAATTTATTTTTAAACATTATTGTTTGAATATGGTTTTAGCAAGGCCAATTATATGAATTTCCAGTTCTGCTGAAACTTTAATAGGATTTAAATTTGCTTTAATGCCCTGTTATGGCTGGGTTAGCAATAAATCAGTAGACAGTGTGCAAGTCAGACAATTTTTCTTTTGACAGATCTACTGTAAGGGAAAAAACATACTTACAAAAACCTATCAGTTGTCCGTGAGTATAAGATCACTTCAAAATTTTTTCTACTGTGTTGCTTCGGATGATAGAAATATCCAACTGGCTAGACTTAATTTTCTAAGCTGTTCATCCATGAGACATTATGAATCTTTGAGAACCTTTTGCAACCAGAAGCCAGTTTGCCTGTTCTCAGTACTCTACAGGAAGTATTCTCTCAGTTTTCATTCGATTTTCTTTATGTTCTATGTATGGTGTTGTAGGTCAGCTGAACTGGATTGTTTTCAAGCCTATGTTCAATTCATGTCTACATGACATTTTTAAATAACAATCTAAAAAAATTAGTATTACCCACTTCTATGTAGTAAAGTGTAGTGTGTGTCTTACCCTCCTTACCGAACAAGTGTAACTGGGGAGTGGGCCATTAGAATAGCTGTTAGTTGAGATGCTTGACTCAGTCTGAACAGTTTAGGAAAAAATTGTAGAGACCCTTCAGGCTCTAGGACACAGTGAGATGAAATGAGGAGAAGATATCCTGTTCCACCGCTCTTCTGCATTGCCTAGAACATTCCCCCTGCTTGTAAAGCTCTGTCATTACAGCCCGAGGGCTCCACAGAGGCTAATTAGTTTCCTCTCACAACTGAGGAACTAAAGCCAAACTACTCGAGGTCCTGCTTACGTGCTCATAATATGTTCTGCCTTAATTTTTTCTCCTCTGTTTGCTGTTCAGTTCCTTGCAGTCCAGTTGTGTTCCATTTGAAATCAGTGGCATTTAAGAGTGGAGACTGGAAACATGACTTCTGGACTGAGTCGTAATTCTTGACTAAAGAGGTCAAGAAGGCAGCAGTTGTCACTTCTTCAAAGACGTATGATAGCTGTGAATACCTCTTGTATCATGCAGAAAGAACAGCAGAGGCTCTGCTCTTACTGATATATTTTTTTGACAAGATAAAACCTGCTCCTTGACATCTATCATAACGGCTTCGGTCAGTTCATTGTCAGTTCCTGAAAGAAAAAAAAGAAAGGCCATATGCAGTTATAGAGAAACAAACCTTTGACTTATGCACTTTATTTGTGAAATACGTCTGCTTTGTGTATTTGAATATAGAAATTGTATGAGTTGTGTGCTTTTTAAGACATGCTAATAGTGAAAAAGGAGACAATGCCAACTACAGAGAGTGCAGTTGGAGTAAGGAGCCCTGTGGCCATGTTCTCTGGAGCTCTGAGCTGCCTCTGGCTGCTGATACATTAGTTTGCATGCAACGCATCGAAACCTACATTTTCAAATGTTGTTTTGGAGTGTATTAGCATCTAGCTGCCTGAATGGATAGGCAAGTCAGACTTGTCCCAAAGACTTTGGAGTGTATTAGCATCTAGCTGCCTGAACGGATAGGCAAGTCAGACTTGTCCCAAAGGATATCAGGAAGAGTTGGGAATGTGGAAAAATCGATGCGTCCTGCACATAGGTTATGTTATGAGGTGCAAATGAGAACAGAAGGGCCATTCTTGTTTGCCTGGCTCTTGAGCAGCTACAGAAAAAAGCCACGGGGGCCCTGATCACAAGGATGCCAGAGTCCTCTGACTAGGCCTCACTCCCTGGGCCAAACCATGGCATACCTGCTCTGCTGGGGCTGCTGTGGAAGCAGAACAGAGCAAAGGAAGCAAAATATTTGGCTGTCAGAAGCTCTTATTTGTCGGATTATTTTAAGGGGGGATTTTATGCTTGCTCCCGTGAGTCAAGTCTGCATCGAGGACAGCACTGAGCACTGTAGTTCAGCGGTAACCAAGTGGGAGCAAACGGAGCAGTAGAGGCGGTGAAACCACAATGTCATAATATTTAACAGAAACTTCCTGACGTGACTAATGCAGGAGATTCACGGGGCAAGTCTTAGTAAATATCAGCTGAATATATTTTAATGTAATTAATATTCTATCAGGTTATCCTAACAGGAGCCTGTTTAAAGAAACAAGGAAATATTCCAGTAGGCTAAGGAAGGTGTCGTATAATGAGGTATAATTGTTGTGGGATTTTCAGTCGTTAGAAGTGCAGCTCTGCCCCCACCAGTGGCTCTGGACTGGCTCAGTACGTGCTCCACGGGGGAGGATGCTGCCCAAACCCTCTGACAGTACGTTGTTGAACATTCCGCTCCATTTCTGTAATGCTAAAAATAGTTGTCCTCATTTTAAAACACTGGGCTATTAGATTATTCCAAGGGTCTGTCATACTCAGGGTAATGGAAGGCACGTATCCATAAATTATCAAAACAGTAAGTAGTGTTTGACCGTGCTGATTATGCTTCTATTAAGATGAGTTTTCCGTGCTAGTAACCCTGGAGTACCAAGTCTATTCTGTAAATAAAGTTTCTGAGAGTGCCCTAGTAAATTTAAAAATAAAAGGAAAAATGTTTTGTTTTCATATTGAGGATGGAGAAGCATCTGACTGCTTCTTGGTGGTTTTGGTTGGTTTTTCTTTAAATTTTGCAGAATCATATCTGCAAAATGCCTAAAGTATTTTACAGTAATTGTTTCCCTTTCCCAGCCTTGAAGAGAATCTCACGAGGTTCCAGCATGTTTGCCATTATAAATCATGTCAATGCCTAAAATGTTCCAAATAGCAAAATGCATTCCAAGTGATTGATACAAGTTTCTCTCAACTTTTTTTTTAGTGATTAGATAATGTGATGCCTAATTAATTTTTGGCACCATATTGTTTGGTAGTACAAGTAACCAGTGCACTTAATAAAGTTCACACACTTGTATGTTAAGATAGCATCTCCTTTATATTTATCTTTTTAATGTGAAAGTCTCTTATTTTTAGGGATAAATAACTATGTGGAAGTCAAGGTATAAAAAGTAATGTAAATGCATTCTAAGGAAGTTGCTATGTTCACAGATACAAAGTATCTTTCTCTGTTTTGAAAACCTTTAGGTACAAATCTCTAATTTTATAGGGTGTTGCAATGCAGTTACACGCTGCAAAATCAATGAATTGTAAATACATTATATTTACATATAATATTATTTAAATATATATACATATATACAGCCATTTAACTACATGATTATAAATACACTGCATATTTCCAAAATAGTTAAAGCAAACACTATATTAATCATTTTAGATTTAATAAGAACCAATATTGATGTAGGAGGTTATTTTTGCATTGCTGTGTTGAAGGGATAATCATTTGTAGCACACTGATTAAACAGTGCAAGGCAAAACATTTATGGCTTGTCTCCACAAAAGAAACCTGTGAATGTGGGATATTTTTTCTAGCATATAGGGATTCAGTATAGCAGGGAAGATGAAACATTATTATCTGGTAACAGTTAGACTATGAAGAATTTTTCTGAATTCACATTGTAAATCTGGAGAAAATGAATGACTAAGGGTTACTTGTAATGATTAATTAGAATTTTTCCCCAGCACGCTAACATCTATTTTTAGAGAGGGATGCTAGAAGATGTTGAAAAGTGTACCATGAGTAGAGCTAGAAATATACCATTTTAACAAGATATTTTAAGCTGTATTTTAATTGTTGGATATCATGAGTGCTTTGTATTTATTTGCTTAATTACTCATATCATTTTAATGAGTAATTGTTCTTTTATTGGCCATTCTGTTGTTGTTGAGAGACTCAATTCTTTCGTTTGTCTCTGTTCTTTTTTTGTGGCTATGAGACATTTGTCTTCTGCTTGGCTTGGAATCAAATGAGTGAACTTTCAAAACTTTCTTTTGTTGCTGTATTCTGGCTTGGCTAGAAGGCTGAATTGGATGGTGTGCGGGTTACTATGGCAAACTTCTGTCAAGGAATTAACACCCATGAATGGATCAGATTCCTTTAATAAGTCTCCTAAGCTCTCACTCAAGGTCAATATGAGCACGGATGCATTCTTCTAGTAGAATTTAGCTCAGTAACTTTAGATTTATTGTGACTAAACTTAATGTACTTCATGGTGATGTGTTTCATGAACCTGTAAATGGAGGGTGGTTCTTAGCATTGAGTGGCAGAGCCTGGTTCTCACTCGGTCTGTAACTGTTCAACACACTTAGCTGCTAAGTAGGAATGGAAAAGCAAACCGCTGCAATATTTCATATTTTAATTCTAAATGATATATTACTAGGTTTTTAGCTATACCTTTTCCTTGGAAAGCCCTATATTAAATGCAGAATTGAATTGTCTGTAGCTTTCAACTCAGAGCTATTGATTTACTGTTTTTATTTTACCATGTTACTCAGCTTGGATAGTAACCTTTTTAAAAAACTTTTGATTAACAAGGTGCTTGTTTGTACTTATGCTCAGTTGCTGAGCGTAACTTTTAAGCATCTGGTTTCTTGAGTGGAATTTGCAAGCCCAAATCAGATTCTTAATTTTCATGGGCATTGCAAGGAGAAAGGAATTTGAGAGGCAGGGGTGAGTAACAGTCAACTGTACAGATGACTTTTTTTGCTTTTTTAAAACATGGGGCAGAGGCGGCAATAATTTAACAGCATAACAGAGAACATTCACTTAGGAAATAGGAGAAACAGATCGAAAGGAATTTGAGAGGCAGGGGTGAGTAACAGTCAACTGTACAGATGACTTTTTTTGCTTTTTTAAAACATGGGGCAGAGGCGGCAATAATTTAACAGCATAACAGGGAACATTCACTTAGGAAGTAGGAGAAACAGTTTTGTCTGCCTGATTGATCAAGATTTGCACTTCTTCCTGCTGAGTAGGCTGTGCACTCTCCTGGAGATGGGGGAAAGATCTAGAATTCTCCTTTGAGCCGAGCCTAGAAGCCAGCAATCGGCTTCATATGTACAACTGCCTGGGGGACCTAGTGTTTTAAGTGTGGGACCCTGTGGGCTCAAGAACCCAATAGGTGTTAGGGAGAGTGTGCAAGCTGGGGCACCCTTCTTGGGATTTTAGGTACGTGGGTAATATGAAAGTGTCTTCTGAAGTATTTTTTTCTGAATCAGGGCATGAAACAAAACTTAAGAACTATTTTCATGTGATCCAAATACTCTAATCTTTTTTGTTGTCCGGTTGTCTGATCTACAGCAATATTTAGACATTGCTCATTCTAAGTTTTTGAAAGTAATTTAGAAAACACCATATGCTTTATTTTGGAAATTTTCCAGTCTTTTCATCTTTACACCTGTGAAAGTCATGTGCTTGTACTGAGGCAATGAGACTGAATTCTAGAGACTGGCAAAGACGTGCAAACCGTATCCTGCTAGATGATTTGAGGGAGAAAGAGAATGTTTAGGGGGGTGTTTATTAGGTAGTTTTTGTGCTACAAGTTTATAATTTTGGCTACATGTCTGCTGTATGTCTCACAAAACATCATAAGTATACATTAATAAAGATATAAAACAGGTGTTATTCTTGTTACAACAGAAGAATAGCAAACTGCAGTGAGTGGATTTAGCATCAATAAATAGCTCAGAATTTTTAAAGCCAAGAAGATCCCTAAGGCTGAATGTAAAAATGGCTACTGTTAATTGACAAAGCTGTGGAAAGCTGTGTCATTTTTTTGTAGAGATTTCACACTATTTTGAGTAAGAGTTCAGTATCAAAATAATTTATTCTATTCTAATCTCATAATAAAAATCCAGTGTAATAGAACTAATTTAAAGAATGCAATTATTTGAAGAATGTTTATGTTTGAGATTTTTATTTTATTGTTTTGTGTTCCAGGGTGAACATGGCTTTGTGGGTAGTAAAGGTGAAGAAGGTGAAAAGGTAAACTGTTCTGTCCATGTTATTTATTTTTTTGGTTTAACAGCTTGATATATGGCCAACCAAATAGAGCTTTTTTTCTGAAGGTCATGAATAAAATACTTTTTTTTTTCCCCACGTAAATGATTCTTGAAATACTTAAGAATAAGAAGATTCTTATGTGTGTTAATCAGTGTCAACAGTGGTTCATTAGAAACAACTTTTTTTTTTTTTAAGAAAAGATTTAATATTGAAGTCTAACAGAACCGTAACCACTGGACTTCAGCAGTGTTTACTGCTATCTTATTTCTATGGTATTTATACAGTATGGAGTGTACGCTAAGATGACATGTAGGTGTTTATAGTACTGAAATCTTGCTTTTATGCACTACAAATTCACTTTTATAGAAACTTATTGAGTTGATCATAACTACTAAATGTTTTACACACTTTTTTTCCAAGTACGTACATTTACTGCAGTAGCAAAATTTAACATTTGCTACATCATAACTAAGTGCTAATTAAAAAAGCTTAATTTTCATATATATACTTCTGTGTACCTAGACAGCAGTTGATATGAGTATTGTCTCCTGCACACATCTGACTCAGAGCAAGTTGGCTTGACTGCCAGTGGCCAAGCTTAGTGAAGGTACATTTAGCTCTTCCTCAGCCTGGAAGTTCAGTCTCTTTGCCTGATGGACTGGCACATTGCCCTAAGGATTTTCTTAGTCTCCCAACAGCCATAAAACATTTTGAAGTGTAAATTCCAGGAGAAGCCTTTCCTTGTTCTTCACTGGTGGGTGTCAGAAATGGGGCTTGAAGCAGTTAGTCCTAATTGCAGGTGCTCTGTAGCAGCCAGAAAGAGTTCAAAAGCTTGTGCATGAAAATGGGATTTAATAAACTGGCTCTGTGAAAGGCTGTCTTGACTGACAGAATGCCAGCACCAGTCACTCTAGGTGTTGCAACCTAATCTTCTTGTGTGGCTTCAGACAGGTAGGTCTTCATAGGCCATCAAAGGCAAGTCTGTGTTGAGGGGCAAGAGGAAGGAAGAGCCTGTTCTTAGCTAATTCCTGATAGGAATTAAAGTTACAATGATGACAGTTTATGGTTGAAACTTCAGCTCCTAACCATGGTACTGCCTGTTTACTGCTTTTTCGCTAGTTTTGGCTGATTTGGATTAGGCAACCTGAATTAAGAGTCTTTACTTGGGTCGTAGATGGTTTCTCTGTGTTTCAGCTCACTGTCTGAAAAAGGTGTAGAAAAGCAGTTATGCTGAATTTATATATAATAAAGATGAAGAACGACAGATACTGCTGTTCTGGCAATATTCAGACTGAAGAAAATGGAGAGTAGGTGACAGCTTCTGAATTTTAAAGAGTGCAGTATATTTGCGAGTTAGGCTGCTTTGGACATGGGTATGTTTACTCACCCACCATACCACCACTTCTGAAAAGTGTCAGCCAGCTTTCCAGTGGTCACATTTTAAAGAAAGCATGCTGCAGATTAACAGCATTTAAGCAGATTTAAAATTGTGGAGGATTTTATGAAGAATTCCACTAACCACGAAGAAAGAAGTGTCAGAAGTAAAATACAGTATCCATAGCAACTAACATTTATAATGTGAAGATTCAGCCTCTAAAAAAAAGTACTTGTTAAGCTTGAGTGTTTCTATCTCCACCAACAGATCTTATTCCCTTGGTGGGATTGTTATTCTGTTATAGTTCTGAAGGGCTTGTGAATTTTTTTATTTATTTATTTTCCCCCTGTCATAATTGCTTTGCAGCTGTGCTATGCTTTTCTCGAGTTTTATGAATAAATTGTGTTTGGACACAGGCATGTAGTTCCAGCTGTTGCTGACACTCTCTTTGCTTGATTTCCCTTATTTTGAGGCAGTAATAAAATGACCCAACCACTGATAGTCGCATTTTTCTTATGTGAAAGCTGAGTCAGCACATTCTTTTGTAACTTTTTTCTTGTGATTTCAGAAGTTAATTAAAAGATCCCAATTAAAAGATTTTTCACTGTAACTATTAACAATGTATTCAGCTGTCCTTCAAATGGAAGGAAATATATGAGCGAAAGGATCTTACCAGTGACCACTCAAAAATAATCTGGAACAGTCTCATCAGAAGCTACACATCATGATTTGTGAGGAAATAATGTGTTTTAGGATTATGGGAGATAGGTCTCAGCCTGAACTTTAACAGTTAACTCAATCTAGCCTTAATTCAAATACTTATTGAAGAACAGCAATGCTGAGTTTCCAGTTACTGAACTCCAGCATTAAAAACGTATCAACACCTTTGCATTTTAACATAGTGTCATAAAAAAAAAACAAAACACAAAACCACTTTTACCTATTTGTGCACAACGAACATGATTAAAAAGCCTGGAACTTAAAATCTGATTTTTTTTTTTCTCATAGAAAAAACTCTGCCTCATCTTGCATATTAAAGAATAAGGTAGTGTTTGTGCATTCAGTTTTGCATATCACCTAGTGTGGGACATAGCTGCCTGAACATGGTGTATTTGCCATTCCAAACTTTTTCCAGAAGTACATTAAAAATGAACAATCCTATATTTTTGTTTTGATGACCAAATCATTCCATAGGATTGAATACCTGAAATGAACTCGGCCTTATACCTCACCAAATCAAACCAGTTGACTTTGGCTTCTATTGTGCTTTGTTCTGCTTTGGCAGAAGAAGCTCTAGGGGGGACGTAGGAAACTGAGGTGGAAGTGGGTGAGTAAAGATACAGGTGGCATCTGTAATTTAAACTATAGAGGGAGATTCTTCGAGGTTGTTTAAAGGTTTTGTTGCCACTCTTGGGTCTCCTTGAGGAATCCAGAAGTCTTTTTCTGCCTCCCTTCTTTTTTTTTTCAGTCTTGGTTGAAATTGATTCTCTCTCACAGAAGCCAGTAGTACTGACTGTGTGCAGGTGTTATGCTGCAAGATTTCCCTCCATGGGAAGTATACTCTCATTGTAAATTTGTTTTAATTACCCTTTGTATTCTATTTTCTTTGTGTTACTTACATAATTACATTGTCTCAATTACAGTAATTACAGCTGCAACAAAAACATTGTCTGCCCTTCTATAGCATGACTAAAAAAGTTTATGCTGAGAGCAATTTTAATTGGTTTGCTGGCAGACTATATCATGTGGATCCATCCTTGTTCTAACACTGTTCTGAATTGTCATTTTACAGTATGGGACAGAAAGTATGAGTATTACACTTTATGATAATAGGAAGTCAGGAGGGACTGATAATAACTAGAGAAAAGCTTTAAAATCCAGAATGTTCTTGGAAAATCAGAGATGTAGCCTGAAAAAAATGGGATCCAACAACAGAAGGCACAAGTGCAGGGAACTACCTGCAGGGGAGAATAAATCTGAGCTGCAAAAAACCAAATCAAATGGTATCGATCCAGAAATTAATATCTGAGGATTATTTGGATCAGAAGCTGAACACAGGTAATGAAGTCAGGCAGTTGCAAGTGACTCTTACTAAGATGGTTTAAAATGGAATATTGTCTGCAATGCTAATTAAATAGTCCTGTACTACTTGGTATTGATAAGGCTTCAACTGGAAGGATTTTGGAAGGAGAACACTGAGAATGGCTGGTGCTCAGGAATGCATAACCTTTGAGGAAGGATTTCATGAATGAAGATTACTCAGTGTTGTAGAGTCAGCTGAAAAGAAATATGTAAACAGTCTTCAGATACATAACACTGCTGGAAAGAGGAAGGGAATGGTGTATTTGCTCTGTCCGTAGTGCAATGGGCTGAAAGTGCAGCAAGGGAGATGCTTTGTAGCCACTAGGATAGAGTTTTTAACACTGTTGTTTATTGTAGAAGTAATTTCACCTTCCAGTGGTCTGCACTTTTTAGCCTGGTTACAGAAAAGGAAAAAAACTAAAGAAAGACTTGCTTCATGAACATACAGGTGATCGGATTATCTTAAATGATTGTACCATTTTCTGTTTCTGAGACAGAGTTCTAACAATCAGAGATCTGATCATGGTTTTTATACCCCTGGGAAATAATATAAATGCAAAATGGCAAAAAGGAATACATATGGAATAAGTTGATACAGCGGATTATGTAACGCACCCAGAACTTGAGCCATATAGAGATTGTAGTGCAGTGAAGTTATGTGTTCCTGCTGCGAGTGTGTCACAAGCCTCCTTGGAATAAAGGAATGAAAATAAAGGAATAAAAAAGGAGTGAAAGAATAAAAAGCACAGAACCCCCAGAGTAACAGATTTTAAAGCTAGGGAAAACTGTGGTAACAGAAGTGTCCACAAAATAGGCCTCCATTCTAGCAACAGAGCTGCTAGTTTTCTTAAAACATATGCTTAAAGTTGTGTCACAAAATTTGGTGCATAATTTAATGACTATCAGTTTAAATGAAGAAAAACAGAATCTACCAAGCAGAAACAAAGGGCAGTGCCTGAGCTCAAGCACCAGTTGGTTTGACTTGCTTTATTGCAGCCGTTGGGAGGCGGGGGAGGAGATAAGTTATCTAGATGTACATTGTCACTAGCAATTTTTGAAAAATTCATTTCAGAAATCTCAATACTTAATTAAACTGTCTTATGTGTCTCTCAGGTAACCCTTGCCTCTCCAGCAGTCATCTTTTCTTTAATCTGTAGCTTCTAAATTTCCTGAGGCAAGATGATTAAGTGCTTCAGTTCAGATGAGTGGGCACGTACAAAGTTTTGAGCTTGGAAGCTATTATGAGCTTAACAAAAAAATAAAATCTAAGTTAGATTTTAGATCTTGAAACCTAAAGAGGTTGAATTCTTATTTATTATTATTTATTTTGATACCTGAAGTACATGCATAGCTTGGGAGTTGGAACTGGCCCAAAGCCGGTTAGGTAATTGGGCAGATAACGTCTAAGATCTCTTTTTCCTTTGTCAAATTGGTAACTAATTCTTTTATCTCCTGGGTCTTGCTTTCTTTAGTTACTCTAAGGTCACCCTTTACCCAGGCTTCCCATTTTTCTGTCATCTTGTCTACCTTCTTGGTTATAATAAGTATTTGTGGTAGTATATTTCACAGATACAATTCTTTCTGTAATTGAGCGAGAACACTGCTAGGACACATACAAATAAATTTCATCGTAACTTGGCAGCATGTGTGGAACAAATCTATATTTTATTTGGGATAGTGATGATAGAAGAGCCAACACATTTACATGTTAATTATAGCTGTGCAAATATGACTGGGTTGTCACTAATAGATAACGGTGATTTCACAGAACTGGGGACACCTAAATTCTTTGCCTTGTTTAGCTGCTTCAAAATACTGGTATAAAATCCCCATTTCTACTTTAAGTCATAGAGGCAAGGTATGTCGTTTTGTAGACTAAATTGCAGTACTAGGATATCTCAGAAGTTGTGAGTTTCCTTTATAAAGTATATTCCCCTCCCATCTCACATTTAAAATAGAGGATTTTAAAAATGGATATCATTGGAGCTGAGCTATGTAGCAGTATATGCACTTGTAAACACTTGATCTTTGGTAAGGTGACTCTTTTACTGCAATTCTGCACTTGATATTTCTCAGTAAAATGATAAAAATAAAACATTTACATGTATTTGACTACAGGAAAGTTTGAAACTAAAATTATGATGATATTAATTCACTATTTCCAAAGTTTCATCCTTTAATCTTTACTTTTTGCCTGTTTTGATTGGGCTTTTTGCTTGTGTGTACATGTGAGAAGAGAGAGAGTCTGGGGCTTGTCCAGCTTAAATATAGAAAAAATTGTATCTGCTTCATTTTCTTCTAAACGCAGGATGTTCTTTGTATATATTTACTATTTTGTGAAGTACAATTTGAATTATCCCAGGAAATAGGGTTTCCTCTATTTCCTTTAGAAGATAAATCCTAATAGATCTTAGTGTCAAGAAGATTTCCTGGAGGTTCGAGATTTTCTGCTTCATCCTATCACACCTAATAAAATACTCCTCTGTCTATCTTCCATCCATTCAGAAGACACAAGGCTACAAACTTCCAGTCTGTCCCCAGGTGTAGTCTTTTATTTCACAGCCTTCAGTATGCTTTTCTTAAATAAACATAAATAAATGAAGAAGGAATCACCTTTTCTTTCTAAGATGCTATTTTAAGTTAGTAATTTTTTAGTATTTCCAATATTTTGATGTCTGTACCATAAATCTCAGTGATGAAACAGGTCCACATGAGACAGCTCAAGTACTGGGGATGCTTCTGATCTACTTGAAAACTAGAAGCTATTACTCATGGATAGAAGACAGTCATGAACCTCAAAGGTCTATAATTAAAAATACTAAAAAAAATGACAGTTAAGAGAAGCAGTTAGTAACCCTCCTGTGTAATAGCACAATGCTTCTATTTGTCAGCTGTAGATGCTACTAGAAATGCTTCAGTCTAAACAAAAGACGAGAAGAGTAAATTCAGTAAGCTGCAAGTCTTGGTGTAACTGTGGCCACTGCATGTACAGACCTGTTAGTCCAGATGGTTTTTGGAGTAACGGAAGAACATGCATTATGGACTAAGGGTCCAAGTCCCTAGTCTGTTTGGAAGGTGGAGTCAATGCCACTGTGCTGAAAATGTGGCTTCTTACCTTTGCTAGCCATCAAAACAGATACTTTATTGGTGCAGGGGGAAGATTTTCTGAAGTCCTTTAACTCCTATTTCATGCAATTAAGACTGGGTGCTTTACCATCTGCATGTAAATGTGAACTTTTTCATACTTTCATACTACTATATGAAAATATGAAAAATAAAGTATTAAATACTCCAGTACTGGAGTTTTCTGTTACTCATCTTGTAACTATTAGCCACCTATTTGCACCTTTTAAGCTTTGGGGTCGGGGAGAATGTTTTTCTTTACTTTGCTTGTGCAATTGTTCTGCTCTGACATTGTGGTAGCACTTTAGAATTTTTTGTGTGAAGTCATATGAGGTTAAATGTTGTTTACAAGACAGCCGTATTGATGAATAGGTATGCAAGTGTTTTTATTTGACAGAGTTGTTTTTTATTACCAAGCAGATCAAAAACGATCACAAAGAGAGGCACCTGTACACAGATATTCTAGGGGAAAAGGAAAAGCATATTGTTAATTCTACAGGAAGTCTCTACCTGGAATAAAAGCAGTCACTTGGCATTTATCCTAGTAAGCTAAACATTACCAGGGATTATCCTGTCGTGCTGTGGTATTTGGTTTGATCTGGCCATCTTCATACTGTTTAACTCCCTTGCTCTTTGAAACAGGCTTAACCAAAACTACCTGTTGGGAGTAGTTCCTAGTGTATGCTCACTTTTGAACTGTGTCTGGGAATTATACAGGGAAATGCTAATTAGACTCATTGAAATGTCTGCAAAAGACCTTCACAGCTGGGGTCTGTCAATTTGATGATATAGATGACCAAGTTCGAGGTCCCAAGCTGTATCATTGTTTAATTTACTAACACATACCCATTTGGTCAGATTAAAGGTTCATCAGGCTCGGCATCCTGCTTCTAATGATAGCCAGAGTGGTGCCCAGGGAAAAGCATACGGACAACGTAAGCAAGTACAATGCTTCTCTCCATGTACTCTTCCAGCCTCTAATTAATGGAGACTGCAACCTCAGCCGGACGTGTTTTCTGTGAATTTAGTGGTTTTCAATGGACTTCTCTCCCATTAGCGAGTGCAGTTTTCCCTTCATGTAAATGAAATTTGTGTAAACTTTGAGCATCTGCAATATCCTGTGGTGAGGAATTATGCCATTTATCTTTGTGTTTGAAGAACCACTTCCTTTTGTTTGTTTGGAACCTGCTTCCTCAATTTAATTTAGTGCCCCTTACTACTTCTGCTGGAAGTCCTGCACGTGGGTTGGGGCAAACCCAAGCACAAATACACTGTGGGCGGTGAATGGCTTTGAGAGCAGCCCTGAGGAGAAGGATTTGGGGGTGTTGGTGGATGAGAAGCTCAACATGAGCCGACAATGTGCACTTGCAGCCCAAAAAACCAACCGCATCCTGGGCTGCATCAAGAGAAGCATGGCCAGCAGGTCAAGGGAGGTGATTCTGCCCCTCCGCTCTTTTGAGACCCCAGCTGGAGTACTGTGTCCAGCTCTGGAGTCCTCAGCACAGGAAGGACATGGACCTGGTGGAACGGATTCAGTGGAAGGCCACAAAGATGATCAGAGGGCTGGAGAACCTCTCCTATGAGGACAGGCTGAGAGAGCTGGGATTGTTCAGCCTGGAGAAGGCTCTGGGGAGACCTTATCACACCCTTCCAGTACCAAAAGGGGGGCCTACAGGAGAGCTGGGGAGGGACTCTTTATGAGGGAGTGTAGCAATAGGGCGAGGGGTAGCGGTTTTAAACAGAAAGAGAGCAGATTTAGATTAGATATTGGGAAGAAATTCTTTGCTGTGAGGGTGGTGAGGCACTGGCAGAGGTTGCCTGGAGAAGTTGTGGATGCCCTATCCTTGGAAGTGTTGAAGACCAGGTCAGATGGGGCTTTGAGTGACCTGCTCTAGTGGGAGGTGTCCCTGCCCAGGGCTGGGGGGTTAGAACTTGATGATTTTCAAGGTCCCTTCTGACTCTAACCACCCTATGATTCCAAGATTCCTGTTCTCCTTGTCAGAATCAGTCAAGAATCAATAAGCATCTATCATGCATTCCTGAGCTGTCTCTTCCAAATTGAAGAATACCAGCTTCCTTAGTATCTCCTACTGTGAAATATGTTCTTTATTTGATCATCCTTACTAGCTGCCTCTTGATGTTTTTGAGTTCTGTTGCAGTGGTTAAAGATGGTATAGACAAGAACTACAGTGTATATACTATCACAATTAAATTCTTCATTTCTTTATCTGGGCCTTCCTAATATGTCCTCACATGAAATTTGCTTTTTCACTATCTCTTTAGCTTTGGGTGTGGCCTTAAGCTCTCACTCTTGGTCCTTTTGAACTGACTATTAACAGTCGTTGCGTTTGGGAAGCTGTGATTGCGTTCACAGATGTTATGGCTACGTATGGGACATAAGGATTTTACTGTCTTCATCATTTTATGTGTACCTACAATGAACTTAATTTGTCCTTCTTTTGCTATGTCATTTCATCTCATCATGCCTTTATTGCTTTTTCACAGTTCATCCTCATCTCTTTTATCCTGTATAATTTGGTATCGTCACAAGATTTAGCCGTGTACCTCAAAATGGTTTTCTTTATGAGGTTTGAGTGTAAACAAATAATGTCTTGCTGAGAACAAGATTAGTAGAGAAAAGAAGTAGGCCAATGCCTAAATGCTGGTGTGAACTCTCTGCCTTGGATAAGAAATATAACATTTGACAGGTGCATTTTTTTGGTGTTAGAAAGGTATCTTTATCAGTCTGACTTCTCTCTCCCAAGATTCTGTGTAATCTTAAACTCTGAAAATGGCCATTTCACATATTGAGCACAACATCATCCTCTCTCTGTGTAGACATGTTGGGGTCCCAGTTTTCATTTAACAGCTCTGAGAGTTGTGTAGCAGCAATGGGGTGAATGCTGGGGCTTGGGTCAGGACAGCTGCGTCCAGCAGAGAAGGTAGACATGGGCAGGGACCTTGAGTGGGCTACTTGGCGAAAACAAAAAGAACGGGCAGCATATGTATGTGTATTTCTTAGAGAAATGGAAGAGACTAAGAGTAATTCAGAAGCCAGAGCGGGGTACATCAGTACTAATGTAATAAAACGAAGATTTCTAGTGTGTCCTAGCTCTTCTGTCTGACTGTGCTGCTTTCCAGAAGGTATGTGGTCTGAAGTTATCTGTAAGTAGCAGATCTTACTCATTTTCAGAGTCAAAAGTAGAATACAGAATTTCTTTTCATCGGCTTGTCTAGTGAATTGTTTGTATTCTGTGATGAATGGAGGGTGTCCCATGTTCAGCCTGTGCTTTTGGTTCATCAGAAGAGAGGGGTCATCTGCTGCTGCAGCTACCTAGTCTTTTAGCTCAGGTGATAGAGCTTTTTGCTGTAAATGAAAATATTCTCTCTTCTGACTCCACAGATGATCTTTGGTGAAAGGCCTTATAATTCATTATGACAGATGATTTTTCTCGTTTGCCGTTTATTAATCTGAACAGACTGAATTTTTAAAAGGTGATTGCTGAGTCGAAAGATAAGAAATGCCAGAATAGAATTAATTTGCAAACTAAATGTGACCTCAACTGGATTAGAGAGAAGCCTGGAAATAGCCCGTCATATGAGTTTCCCACAAGATAGTCTCAGAGAAAGAGGTCTGAGTGAAGTTCAACATCCAGTCATTTTTGTTCAAACTTATTTTCTTATCACTGTTTCTGGATTATTATTTTTTTTGTCTGCTTGCCATTTTTGTCACGTGTCCTTGATTATCTGTGCCTTCTCTCTTCCCTTTTTTTTTGGGTCATACTTTACCTTTGCTGTTGTGCAGACACCCACCCATACACATATTTTTCCGTTCTTTTTTCCTATTTTACTTTTGCAAAACCTGTTTACATTTCACTAATGCCTTTGCATAATATCTTTGAAGAAAGAGTTGTCTTTAACTGGAAGTGCTGTGGGATGCATTGTAGGTACAGTGTACCATAGCATGAGTACTTCAGCTTCTTACAGATCACGTAGGTTCTGGACAACTTCAGGTAGTATCATTGATCTGGTCTTAAAGTTAGCCAGGATGAGAAATTAAAGTAGTTTCATATGGTTGTAATTCTCAGTATTTTCTGACAGTGTAGTCTAGGTGGGATATATTTTTCTCGATCCCAAATGTAGTGATAGGTTTAACTTTGAGTGAGTGTATTTTCTTGATTTCCAGTTAAAATCGCACATTTGCACTAATGCACTTGTGCGTTTACATAGGCATGTATGTGTGTGCTAGAATAAGTCATCTCCTTCCAGGAAATAAAATACAATCACGAAAATACTCGGTAACATATGAAGTAATAGATTTCTAAATTAAATCGCTTCTGACTGAATTATTATGATTTACTGCAGTGCAGTTATTAAAGGAAAGTTTTCTTTAACAAGAAGTTCAAGGCAGAAAGGAGGCTCTGGAGGGAGGCGGCATTAAAGCAGTACAGAGCAGGCAGAACTGAGTCCTTGCTGGCAGGGGCAGTGTGTAACTCCAACACAGCAAACGGAACAGAGCTCCTGACGTGGGTCTCCTTTCTCCCAAAGGGGAGGCAGTCCTTGGGAGCTGCTGAGCAGAGACACACTGCGAGATGGAGCTGGTGGGGCTCCACAGCAAGGAGGCCACTGCAGCTCCTACTGTCAGTGACATGCTGTATGCACTGCTGCAAAGGATTATTCGTTATGAAAAAGAGAGTACTGACAGGTATCTAATGAGAAAAGGCAATAGGATGATCTAATAAAACAGTATTCATGCTACAATATTACCTAGCAACATTCAGCATAAATTGCATAAATGCTTATGCAGACTTGTAGTTTTTATAATTTAGCCTCATATTGTGACACCTTTTTAAAAATCCTTTTATGTAATATTTCTAAAATAGACATGAATGTGAAGAAGTAAATTTGCAGATTAAATACATGTATTTAACTCAATGGGCTCCCTAAATGGGCTCTTGCGGTTTTAAGTGCGAGCTGTTTGCCATTCAGGTGAGGATCAGAATTCTTGACCAGAGTGTGATAAAAGAAGAGACAACAGAACGGCTACTCGTATTGGTCACTGTAGAACAGGAGGTGACAGAACCTTTGTTCATGAATGTGCTAAAAATAAAACTCTGTGTGAACATGTGAGGGGGGGAAGCTTTCACAACCTGCAAAGACAGATCTGGATGTTACTAATGAAAAGTCAGTAACAGACATGTTTAAGTGTATTTAAAACTCCAAAGCACTTCTTTTCTTTTCTGCACTTAGCAGTAATGTTTGTTAGGTAGTACTGTCAGTGATAACAGTCTCCTCCCCCATCTCCTCCTTTCCAGCTGCTTCTTCCTACCCCTGGTGTCCCTGTGCACTGCTATCCCAGCTCTTTGCGCAATGCCTAGTAAAGTAAATAAATCAGGTAACTGTTTTTACCAAAAAAAAGCCCATGTTCACTGGGTTATACCCCAGCAGATTCTGTTTCTCCAGACTGCCAGTTGGCTTTTCTTCAGCAACCAAGATATTCCAGAAGAATAGGCACATTTTAATGACTGGAAGGTGCTGCAGTCCTATATAGATGACTTTTTGGCCTAGAGAAGAGCAGTATAATTCCTTTTGGTTGAAGCTTAACTGAAAGTTGTATTCCAGGAACAAGCCTAAGGTGTTGCAATTGCTAATGGCTGTTGAGATTATGAAAACAGACTAAAGCTACTCCAAGGAAGGTTTGGAAGAGCTCTAACAAAACACATAGAGGGTGAACACCTAGTACGCTGCATCATTTGGTCTTCAGTGTCACACTCTTTGCTACTGTAGATATACCTAGAAAATACTTACTTTGAAGGAGACCTGACATAGCATGCATGCAAGTCAAGGGTATTAAGGCTATTATCAAAGATCTGCACAAAAGTTAAAGAATGGTAAATTGTACAGCAGTTTGTGTCTAATGTAGCTAACCCAAACAGCAGCTTTATGCTGCTACTTTTTGGTGAATGCTCATTGGTCATATTTGTGTATTCTTAAATTGAAGTTGAGGAACCAAAGAAGCTAGCTTAGAAGAGCAGCTAATTTACAGCAGAAGTTCAGAGTTCCTGTGACAGTAAGGGAGACTGAGTTGCCTTAGGTGTCTACAGGGAGCATATAATTGATCTTCCTTGTATGGTGAGGCCAATATATATTGCGCACAGATGAAGAAGTTTTGCCCTTTTATGAGTTTTATGTACTTATTGAAGGCCAGTGATAATTAAACTTGCTTCTGTTGTCAATAGCCAGCCAGTAGATGCAGCTCAAATTTCCCAGGATGACCTTTCTAAAGATGCTTCCTTCCCTTCAGTAGGCTGCAGAACATTCTCTCACCTGTTTATTCTAGACCCATTGATTTTTCACACTTCACTGCACAGTGGTCCAGCTAGAGCAGAAATATGACAATTGTATTCATGCACGGTACTCTATGGCTGGTTGTATGGACAATCACGAGGGAATTGAGAGCTATGAATTTTTATTCTCTCAAAAAGAGAGAAAAATTCCTGCATTAGATCTGTAATTACTCAATTTTATGCAACAGGCAGCCCTTTCCTGCTTTTCTAGCTGTGTTTTGAACTGGCCTTAGTGAAGTCTGACTGACTAAGGGGTGCTTAATTTAAACACAGATGCAGCCTTGTCCTCAGATAAATATCCATCAGAAGACTGAATACATCACACTTTTACATTGTACCAGGGTCCACAAGAGCTTTAATGAAACCCCAGTTTTGTGTTCCAAAGTATGCTTTTCTATGACCTTAATGAACTACCTACTACAGTCTAAGAAAGCAGAGGTAACCAATAGCACTGTCTGTGTAACCTGGTGAACATGGTTAATAGTTACAGCTACGGAAGATGTGATTATTCTGGTGGTTGTGTGACAGAATTAAAGCCAGAGGTGCAGCCTTTGCAGAAAAGACATAGCAGTCCATCAGCTTGCACGAACACTTGGTGCTGCTTTAACCATCTGCAGAACATTTTTGAGAGTCTAAATAACAATAGCAATAGCCTGCCAAAACCACGAAAGCATGGGTGTCTAAAAAATACTACATGCTGTGAAAGCAATACTATTTGTCAACTGCTGACAAGAGCAGATAGGCTTTAGGTTGCCTTAGGAGACCAGCCATTAAAAGAAACTAGTTTATTCCTCCTACGGAAAAATCTTCATTCAACACTAACACTAAGCCAGTATAAACAGAAACCTCCCCACTAAAAGACAGATGGAATTTAAAACAAGAAAAGTTAAGAATTTAAAAAGAATTTTAAACAAACAGCTGAAAGTCAAATCCATTTGTAGTATTTACTTAAAAAGGGGAAAAATAATGTGCTAATTTAATGAGGCAGCTTTTTTTCTTTTCAGGTTTTAATCTACTAGATTCTAATCTAATAGGTACATAAGATACTTAAATTCAAAATTATTGTGGAGTTTGGTGCTGGAAACTTAGAGCTAAATTCAACTATTAGTTTTGTTTGTAAGTGATGTAAAAGTAAAATTCTGTAAAAGCTCAAGTATTTGTGCAAGTCAGAACATGTATTGTGATTCCTTCATTTCAGGTACAGCACAAAGACAGAGCAGAGCATTTATTTATCCTATCCCAAAGATGTTATAAGTAAAATATAACATTTAACACAGAGATGGATACCTACAGAACAACCAGATTGGTTAATTAAAAAATAAATAATATAGAAGATGATGCTTCACCTATTGAGTAGGTTTTGTGCTCATCGAACCAGAGAAGAATTGGGCTGAAAGGAGAGGTTATTGAATGGAGATAAACGTGTGACTTTGCGTAAGCTTTGCAATGCTGAGTTGTGCACTGAGTTACTTAGGTTACCCAGTGTTTTAGTATGTGAGCATGAGAACCAGCAAACGAGAAGATAAATGATGAACAGAGTTTTAGTGATGATATTCCTAATGGGTAGGTGAGAGCAGGGTGAGGGAGCATTTGTGAAAATAGTGTGATCACATCTGGATGAAAGTGGTAGCTCATGGAGAGCTGAAAAAGATTATGTCTATGGTATAGATGTGGTTTGTATCTGAGTAACTCATGTCAAGATTATTGCAGTTTGTGGTGACCAGTAGAATCAGTGTCTTTTCAGTGACAAAAGAGGAAGCTTTCTCGAGGAAAAACTGTTGAAGGAAACATTTAAAACCAATTCAAATGGTTAGATATCAACAAGAAGGTACTGGAAAGTTAAGATGTTCTCTTGGACAGGAGGCATGTCTGGAGTAGAAGTGTAAATGACAACTCATAGAGATGACAGTTGATTTTTATATTTGCAGATGAGGTTAGCCAGAGACACTGTATCAAGAGAAGAAAACTGGACCATGAATGTACCCTGTATAGCCTTTTCATTGAAAGGTGCAGGTGTGAGTTGTCTGACTGAATTAATGAGTCTTTGTAGTTTGGAAAGCCTCTTGCTTTTGGATTATGAGGAAAGATATAGCACCATAAATGATGAGCAATACACCAATTTTTAAATTGAAGTAATAGAATGTATTGTAGAATTCAGCCAGATGCAGTGAGTAAAGAACAGTCACAATGGAGTTTTTAGAGTCTTTAGCATATATACTATAATTTCTTTCCATGTATGCAAATTCTTGAAATAAACATCATATTGATTTTTTGGGGAAGCTTTGAGCTATTTAAGAAAGTTATTTACATCCACTAAGGCCTCCGCACGTAAATACCAAGTAGCATTTGCAAATGAAGAACACCAGAAAAATCTCAGTGACTTTTCTTTATAAACACATTTTGCCTGACTGATTGTACTTTCTCTGAAGAGAGTGTTAATTATATTCAAGTGGATGTTAAAATTATATATTATCTAGGAGACTGAAACTCTGCTTTTAGATAACTCATGATTTACTTTGCATTATTTTCCTTGTTTTTATGAATAAAACTTTAATCTTGAATAAAGAAGTTAAGTATGGGAATACATGAACAAACTATTATCAAAAAGAGTGAATTTTTGGATGCTGATTTTGCTTTTCCTCCTTGACACTGAAAAGTTTGAAGAAAAAAAAAGTGAAATGATGATGGCAGGATGAGCCATGGCAGGGCAGGAGAGCAGACAGAGTAAAGTTTGCAAACCACACCATCTAAATTTCATGTGGAAAAAACAGCCAATGTGAGCATCTTAAGCATGAGAACTTTCATTAGGTACATTTATTATTTAATAACTAAGCTAAGTGTTATATTGTAGCAAGCAGAAGTTATGTAAAATCTCTGTATTTTTTCTTTGTTTGCTGTCTAACATCTATCACCCAAAAGGATGAAGTTTTGTATTTCTGTTGCATTTGGAAAATGGCGAATGGAGTTTAACCTTCTAAAAATAGCTTTATGTTGCAATCCTGCTCACTATGTGATCCATTATAATCCCCAGATCCTTTTCTGCAGTGGTGCTGTAGGGATTATTCTTTACTTGCTATTTGTGCATTTGATTTCTCTGTTTGGAGAGCACTACGCTGTAACATTTATTGGACTGGACTTTTTTTTGATCACTGTTCTGATTGATCAAAGTCATTTTGCATTTTAAGGTTTTTCTACAAAGAATAAAAACGGATGGCTGCCTCATTCCTGCTGACAGTTTTGGAGCCAGGGGTTGGCCTGGCTTCAGATCATTCTGTGCCCGAGATTTTGGATTCACTTGAGGTGGGAGTTTGCCTCCCTGGCCTAGGAATGTTTAGAGCTTACTTAGAAATGTGATGCATGACACTCAGCAGTACTTAGCTGGTATGAACATCTTCAGTATTGTTCAGTCTGTGTAAGTAAAGCAGGAAGGAAAGATTTTTCTCACTGTTGATTGTAGTTTACTAGAAATAGTAGTGTATTTCTGCAATGTTTTATGCTGTCTCTTTCTCACTTTGGTTAGGTACTGGTCTTATGGGGTGTAGGGTTACAGCCTGTTTGGAAGTGAGTTTCTTGTGTCACTCTTCTGTTTCCTTGCATACTATCTTAAAGATGTGGAAAGTGACATCACAGAGTTTCAGAGTTTCAAAATTTTAAGTTATCCACACTGTTAGTGATACTGTATAGCTTACGTACTTTGGAGAGTATTTCAGCTATTGTTAACAATAGTACTTGAAAACGTTGATAAGGATATCAGGAATTCCTGATTAGTATCATTAACAGGGCGGTGCCGCAAAAGAAACTTTACCTTTTTAGGTAAACTTGTAGGTACGAGTATATTTTATTTCCAAACTTTACTGCCGTAATCAGGAGGAAATAGTATGCAAGGAAAAGGAGGCAGCCTTGAAGCTGACAAGGGAGTTGAAGGCTGGTACTCCGGTCGTGCAGCTGCCACATGTGAGCCCCTGGCTGTAATTAAGGAATGTCCCCCCTGAGTTCGGTGTGCCTGCTCTGACACACCACACACCGAATCCCTCCAGCGCTTACACGGGAGCAGCCCCATCAGCTTGTTCCATTGGGGTCATTGAAAGCAGAATGCACCCAAAGAAAGAGAAACAATGCAGTGTTACATTGGATTAGTTTTAGTTACCTAATGAAAAAGGCATGGTTCTTCCAGAGTGTTGTCATCCTGTTTTTAGAATAAGTAGTCTTTAATTGTCTCATCTGAGTATAGTATAAGCAGGCAGGAACATTAGATATAAAATGGCATTAACACATTTCTCTCTCATTTCTGTTAATCTATGAGGCAAGCCGCAATGTTGATTATTAACAGCCTCCTCTACATGGCAGAGTGACTTCAGCATTCTGCGAATTGGCTAGATTTGAGGCTGTTAATTATGCAGTATAGTGTGCTCCATAAAGGCAGAAATGAGCGTGACTTGGCTTAGTTCTCATGAGAATAAATTGTAAAAATTGGACCTCTGTTTGATATGAATTCTGGCTTCACAGGGGACATGGATGTTTCATATGACAGGTTTGGCGAGGACAAATCATTAACTCTATTAAAAAATCAGAATAGGTTAATAGTAAAATCACATACCTGGCAAAAAGCCCCTGGCTCTTGGGACTCTACAGAGGTCCAGGCTCATTAATTGGAGGTGCTTTTCTTCATTTTGTCTAAGAAACTGATAATCATCTTAAATCTAAATATCTTGTAAATCATAAGGAAGGCAGCTTTTCTCTCTCCCCTGCATTCACCAACCACACTTGTATGTGCCTAGAACTGCCTGCCAGTGTTTTGAAGTTACCATCTGCCTACTGTAGAAGAAAAAGGCATGGTCTCCAGCACGTGCTGCTCATCTAACATCAAGGCAAATGATGAACAAGGGTGAGGGGAGGGTCATCTTTTGGTTTAGGCTCTCTGTTTAGGTTTTTATGTAAATGTAGATGTTGCACAACAAATTATGACAAGATGCCTTTACCTTAGGTTTCCACATATACATCAAAGAATCTACAGAATACTACTACTTCTGAAGCAAATCTGTACATATTTATATAATTTTCTCTTAGATTATGAAAGCAGATAAAGAAATCATAGAAGAAAAAACAGCTCCATAAATTGCAATGATTTTTAAATTTCCTAGATATATCTTCAGATAAAGAGATACAATGTGAAATACATGACCGTACTTTTATAGCTATTGCAAGGTTGTAGCAGTGTAACTGATACTAGTTGAAAGATCCTGAAAGCGGTATTAAATGTCCAGTGTGTGACAGTGATGAAAAGTAAAATGTAATTTTTGCAGTTTCTTCTAAAAGTTTTAAGTGAGCTATTTAAAGAAGAATAGTAAGTTTGGGACTTCAACTGTTATTTTTTTTAAACTGACAAAATTACTGTCTCAACCAATGTCTTAATCCGTAGAACAAAAATAACTTTATAGATTAACCCTACTAAACTAACAAGTGTTAAATTCCTATAATTGTTTGGTGTCATCTAAACTTTTGCAACAAATGCATAGATTTACTGGTTTAATTTTTAGGGTTTTTTACAAGTAAGGAAGGCAATACTTGAAGGAAAACATTAACGCTGTGATGCAGGCTAATGCGTAGCATTAGGTTTGTTATCAACAAGATGTATTAAAATAGAAACAATGAACTAGCAAAGCCATCTTGTGCATGGGATTATTAAATTCAGTTTGCTGTTGCTAACTTGTTGGTAGGCTTCAGTTGTTTGAGTAAGCTCATACAAACTCATTTTGCAAAGCCGATGATTAGATGAAATGCCCTCTGTCGTTGCCACTGGAGGAATGGCTCTGAATCAGGGCTGTGTTACAAATGGAGTTTGCTGAATGATCTCAGGTCAATACCATTTGCCTAACGGAATTATGAAGATGTTGCTGACATAATGAATAGGTTCTGCTCAGACAAATACAGTCCCCTGGAGATAACTGAAATTCAGTGCAGGGCTGTTCCCTTTCTTTGGTTGATATGAAGAGCTTGGACTCTAGTATCAGTCCTCAGGCTTTCATGAGAATTATGTTACTTTTATGATTTGACAAAGTTCAGTCAGTTGATGAAGTATGTGTTAACTAGAATAGCATGATAGTTAGAGATAATACAGAACTGAATCCGATCATGTACCCTACAAAGAATACTGTGTTTTGTAGTCAGTGTTTCATGAGCAAACACAGGAACCAGCCTGTGTAGTCGATTCTGAAGAATCCTTCCCACCATTTTTTTCTTTTGGTTAATAATATTGTTCATATTCATACTTGTGAGAAAATTTTCAAAACAAAAATTGTTTTCATTTTTCAAATGCAATCAGTGAACCATATACCAGTATGAGTTAAAGAAAAATAATAATACTGAGAACAGCTCTGCTATGAGATATTTAAAATAAGAGTTGTTTCTTTAAAAACAGTCTCAGAATGAAAGCAATTAATGTAATGTCAATGTTAATATTTTCAAAAGGAAAACTGTTCCCCAGTGTAAAATTTTGTTTCACCACCATGCTCTCAGAGCACTGTGTGAACCAAGAATATTTTTCCGTGGTGAGTCTTTATGGATGTCCAGTGGCACTGTGAAGTACAGAGAGCTGTAACTCTCAGAGTGCTAGACATTTTTCAGAGGCATTTCTTTGTAAAGAATTTCTGTTGGAGCGCAAGAAATTATTTTGCTTGTGCAGCCAGCAACATATATGTAACACTTCATGTAGAGCAGACCAGAATCTTAAAATATTTTTCCTATTAAAAAGTGTCATGGGTTAGTATCTGTCTTGTATATATCATAAAATAAATGTTCATTCTTTTAGGGTGAAAAAGGAGATAAAGGAGAACCAGGACCAGAAGGCATTCGCGGAAGAGAGGTAAGCTGAATGGTAATGGAACAGTTACAAACCTTTGCGGGGATTGGTTAAGCAATGAAATTCAGAATTTAAGGAGAGTGATGGATTTAGAAAATGCATATGCCTGGAGAGTTAACATCAACAAGATGATGGGGCAAGAAAAAGAGATGCATTCAGGTGAGAGATGAGTTCTTAGGGCTTCAGGTTGGACAGGAGAGCTGTGGGTAAGGATGTGGTAGTTTTATGATATTTCTGCTAAGGGCTCATGAGATAAACTGAAACAAACATGGGGATTAAAGCAACACAATATGGATGAGAAACATTCCTGGGTGGATAATCTGCTGGAAAAGAGGGCATTTCTGGAGGCAGGGTAAAGCTAGGCTTGGAGCCAGGCTGTTAGCCATGCCTGGGTGAGAGCCATGGGTCACTCACTGTGTCACGAGTCTCATGTGGTAAAGAACAGGAGTTAAAATTTCACTTTTTTTCTCTGCCAGATTTCGCTACCTACTTAGTTGATTGGTCTGGTCCATATTTGAGGTAGAACATGAGTCTGCATCTAAAAACACTGGATAATCCTGTTTGAGGACTGAGTTCACATTCAAGCTTGAAGCTGAGCTAGCATGATAGATATGCCCAGTAATAAACCTTACTGTTGCCCAATTTATTTTTAAATTTAAATTTATTTTTTTAATATGGGTGAGAGCCATGGGTCACTCACTGTGTCACGAGTCTCATGTGGTAAAGAATATGAGTTAAAATTTCACTTTTTTTCTCTGCCAGATTTCGCTACCTACTTAGTTGATTGGTCTGGTCCATATTTGAGGTAGAACATGAATCTGCATCTAAAAACACTGGATAATCCTGGTTGAGGACTGAGTTCACATTCAAGCTTGAAGCTGAGCTAGCATGATAGACATGCCCAGTGATAAACCTTACTGTTGCCTAATTTATTTTTAAATTTAAATTTATTTTTGTAATGCATTAAACCAAGATGAGAGGGCAGAAAATCAGATTTTTTTTCAATGCAATACTAAAATGGCCAACCAACACGATTTGAACAGCAAGATTTAAGAAAATTAAAAAAAAATAAAATCAAGCCAGCGGTTTCCTTTATCTCCCCTCTTCCCCTCATGTCTCCTCCTTGACCTAGTTGGTGGTCTACCTTTGTTTAGGTTTCAGTGCAGGATACTGTTGGTTTTCCAATTGCAAGCATTGCAGTTGAAGGCAGAGAACGTCTCACAGAGGCACGTAAGCCTGACTGTCCAAATTCTTTGGGGAATGACTGTCATTAGGACCTGGAATCCAGACACAGGAGTTGGAAAAAACACTCAGCAAAGCTCTTTCAAGCAACTTTACCAAAAGAGTAAAAGGGTGTGTGTTTGGTACAAAAATGCTATGACGGTCTAGCTGGGCCTACTGAAAATGCAGTAAAATATAGTATATAATTACAACACTTCTTATGTCATCTGGCCTCCTATGCATACTGAAACCATAAAAATATTTTTCCTATTTTAGGTTATTATAATTTAAAACTAGATAAATCAGGCTATTTTTGACTAGTAGTGGGTGTCCTCCATATGAAAACATATACTGTGTACGGAGCTGAAACTACATTTAGGTATCCTCTTGTAGCCTGCCTGTCTGTAAAGGTGAACCATATCCTTCTGTCATGCATACATATATGCTGACAGGATGGAAAAAACACATCTGTGTTTCTTTCCATAGCTCTGGGGACATTTCTGTGTTGGTCTTACACGATCCCCTTTACTACATGGGATCTTGTTCCATAAACCTTTTAGGAAGAGTAAGGTATACCGAGTATCTGGTGAACTCTAGAACATATTTGACATAGTGGCACTGTGAAAGTGTAAAATACCAAACCTTTAATTTTGAAATATTTACTGAACTGTTGTAATGTGTCAAGAATGGTAGATTGTTATCATGGGAACTGTCATTAAAACATTTTAGAAGTAAAATTGCACAAGGCAATATAACGTTATATTGGTTGAATCCACACATAATTCCTTTTTAACAACACATATAAAATGCTTCAAATTCAGCTATCACTGTGCATAGACATGCCAGTCATTAAGTTTAAATTTAAAGGGCTGTGTATCATTGACTCTTAGTTGCTATCAGTGTCTCTTAAACTCATTCCACATACGGAAATGTAACATCTGATATTTCTGAAATAATCAAGTTAATCTGCTTACATGGGTGTAATCTGCAGTGCTGTACAAAGAAAGCCCAAAAACACTTAAAGCTAGCAGTATCAGCTGCTGGCAGCTGTTTTCTCTGCCTGGGGAAGTGAGGGTTTCCGTCTTCACAAGTGAAGAATTTGAAAATGATGAATGAATATTTCATCTTGCACAAATGGTAGAAATATATTTGAATTTATTTTAATCAAAATCAAGAAAGTAGTTGTCACAGAACAGTTTTGCTTGCTGTTACTTCTTGTGTTTTCTTAGCTGTACAAAAGGTTATTGCTAGAATGACAGAGGAGACGCCAGACCTGGTTTGGAGACAAGGCTTTCTGTAACGATGAAGAGATACCTAAAAAGTGTAATTGCCTCCTCCCTCCCTGGTTGCACTAACTGGGTCAGTTAAGCTCATTGAGAACCAGGTTTGGGTGCAGGAAATGTGAGCATATTTGACTGCGCTGCATGTCTCCTAGGTTATCAATCCAGGAATCTGAGCCAAGATGTACAATGCCATGTCCCAGGCTGGGACATTATTCAAAATCCATCTGACAACATGAAGGCTTCCTATAACTACTAGTAATGTGTTTGCCATTGTTTTTAGCTTCTTAAGGAGTATTTATAAATAACTAAGTATATTACTAATGTATTCCTTCTGTGGCATGTGTTCACATTACATCTGTAAGCAGGTATGTGCCTGTATAATATGAACAGCCAGTTTGCTTGAATAGCATCTCAGTTTTGCCCCTTGAGCCTTTTTTAGCCACTCAACACTAATAGTGCTGTCATTTGTATCAGTGTAACAAGTGGAGCTTCATAGGCACACTGTCTGAAAGAAATCCTGGCAAATACAGTTTCTTCTCCATCACGCTCATATCCCGTATGGAATAAGGACAAATTTGCAATACAAATATCCATGAAATTATCTGTGGAATAAGATCTATGTTATATTCATACACTTGTCAGTTGAACTGAAATGCGGAGAAAATCTTTACATTTCAAATTTTTAGACTCTTTTTGGAGTTGTTATTTTCTTGATCAGTGGTGCGGGTAGGAAGTGAATACCATAGAATACTACCAATTAATGTTTTGCTAATATAAATTAAATCCTTCTGCAAAAGTAAGTGAAAACTGGAAGTTTTATCATAGCTAGGGGAAGAATAGGATCTTTCTTGTAAATTGCAAAAAAAAGAAAAGGTGTAAAAAATATGTGAAAACATAGTATATAATCTCTCCAACATCAAACCAAGTGATTCACTTTTTTTTTTTTTATTCTGCTGGGAAAGGTGATACCCTAAGTGACTTCTATAAAATTTTCCTACATTAAATTTTGTTATTCTTTATGTACCTGGTGTCAAAGAATGGATTTCTGAAGCTCAGTGAGCAATGAAAAAAATTCCAGGTTTTCAATGGAAAGGTGGAAAACGTATTGGACCTTTTTATTTTGATACTTGTGGGAAAAATGTGGACAGAAATATGAACATTTTTAAAGGGATCCAGTGACTTTGGCTAGGATAGTAAGTCATTCACCTTCACACCCTCGTGGCATCTCTCCCTAATCTTGAACTCTTTTAGTATTAACGTCATGAGAAAATATTTAGATAGGGAGGGAAGAATTTTATTGCTTGAAAGTATGAAGTTGGTTGTGATATTTCATTATATAGAGAGTTTGAGGATTCTGTTAAGACCAAAAGTATAAGGAGACAGTAGGTGTTGCTCAGGATCCAGAAACTTCTAGTAGTGTAGCAATTTGATGATTTTGAATGGCATTAACAAGAAATGAGCAATGGCAATATTTAAAGGTACATGAGACATAAACTGAAAAATAGTATATTGTTTGGAGCTTTGAAAATACTTGCTGAATTAGAAAAGTTATCCCAATGTATACAGCTTGGTGTTGTACAGCTGACTCTGAAAATATTGTTTTAGTTTAGATTTTAAGGCTGTTCTGCAGAGGAAGTGTAGTTCTGTTTTCTTACTCATTAATGTATTTCCAACCTTTATTACTCAGCAGAGATTGATGATTTGATATATAATAATTTGCTTGCACATTGTTGGTTAGTGTGTTGGATTGATTTCTGTATTTCCAGTACTTTAGATAATATGCGCTGTTCTGGGAGATTTTAGTCTGATGTGAGATTGAACCAGATTACTCTCATGCAGGCCAGGTAACTGTAACTACTGAATGGTGTTTTTCCAAACAGGTATCTTTTAGAGTGAAAAAATTGTTCTCCTCAAAAGGTTATGCTGATCTTACAGCATTTTCCACTGCCACGTGCCTGGAGCACATTTTGTGTTGCCCAAATAGGTGCATTCCCATTGGGTGACACTTGGCCACCGCAGGAGCGAGTCCTCTGGTTGAGGTCCAGCTGATCTTTGCATTTCTCCATTGGGAAGAGTACCTGTCATTAGTTTCCAGGGTATTTTACCTGTTTCATCTGTTTTCTGCGATGATGTATGAGCTCTGACTGCTTCTCTCTCTCTGAGAAACTTTTCAGTATATGATACAGTTTTCTCAAGCCTCAGTGAACCTGCTAGGGCATGTTAAGTCAGAACTCATCAAGTAAAGCATTAGGGCACAAATAGCATGTTTTACTTGGAAGGAACACTTAACATAACAATTTTCCTAACATTCCTGAACTCTAGAAAGAGTTTTCTTATTGATAACTTCATGCAAAGCTAGCAATTCAGTTATTTTGGTACTCTTTTTCAGACTTCTCTGATCAAATTTGTGTCTGTTATTATGGTAAACATTTTGCCTCGGGGTGAGAGGTGAATGCACTTTGCTGCGGGTGAGTGAGGAACTGAAGGAGCTGATGGCAGCTGAGAAAAGGCCATGGGCCTTGTCTTCTGAACACTACCAGTGAGGTTTGCGTCGTGGCTGATACTCTCCATCGCAGCAGTTTGTCTTCAGTGAGCTGTTCAACAGAGTCCTGGCCCTCAATGGTCTCCAGTCCATATGGAAACCAGTCTGTCCCGTTGTCTGCTGCCAGGCAGCATAGGCCTTAGAAGCTCTGGCAGCTCTGTAAGAGTTTCCCAGTAAGCTTCCTCTCCTTACCCTGGCTTCCTTGAGGCTTCTGTGTTTGCTCCCAGGTTGGCTCATTGTGAGGCTGCTGCTGCAAGTTTTCCCCAGACTCCCCTGGCCTGTCATTCAGATCCCTTTGTTGGGGCTGCAGCGTTTCCATCACGGGGGTTGCCAGCTAGGCAGTCTCAGCCAGAGAGGTGTCTGCTCATTAAACCCTTACAAATGCCTTATGTGGCTTTTAAAGCAAACCGAGCATCACAGTGTCAAGGTTGAAAGCAACAGACAAGTCTGCAAGAAAATCTAATTTATAGAACCAGACTCGTATGGGGGTACCCACAGAAGGTGTGCCCTTAGTTGGAGTTGTTGCTGTCATTTGGTGGGCAGGTTGGATGGTATTCCTAGGGACTAGGGAGAGGTAGTACAGTTCCTGAGGCATTGCAGGCATGTGGGGTGTCATTCCTCAGCACAAGCAGCAAGCTGTGAATCCTCTGTTCTCTTCATCTTCTGTCCTTGTTGCTAGTGATGGTAGTAGTACCAATTTGCACATCATCACGTTGGCCCAAAAGAGTTGGCCTAGGGGAAAATGTTGTTTGGTTCTCTTTTCTCTCAAAATCTTTGACTGCTCTGATCTTATCCAAATCACCGAAAGCATAGGAAGTTAAAAACTGTTTCATTTTCTCGTTCTGGTTATACCTGGTACTTCTTTTGAGTGAATAAAATGTTCTCAAACTTAGTAAGGAACATATTTATCACATCACTAAGTAAAGCTATTTTTCCCCTCACTGTGAAACTCTGGAGCACAGCAAACCTTGTATGAGATTGTCACTGGTTTAAAAGGAAAATTCAAATAGAAAAACTGTCGCCTTCTATACTAGTAGTGTTAGGACATCATTAATCCCATCTTTGAAGAGTATGTGAAAGCATGGTCCTTTTTAGAGCTTTTTTTAGAGCACAGTTACTGTTTATTAAATGTTTGGGGTTTTTTTCCTAATCTGGTTAGTTTTGTAGGCTGGCTAAGATATCAGTCAACTAATATATCAGAAAAGTCTGGTTAAATATTTGTCAAAAATAGTGTGAAACAATATGGTAACTTGTTTAAATTCCTTCCACCAGAAGAATAGCATTGTCGTTCCCTTCCAAATAAAAAGCCCACCTCTAGTTTAATCTTTCCCCCATTGGCCCCAGTTTTGCTGACTTTACACTGGCATTTGTGGTATATTTGTTACAGTAATTTCTCTGTTGGTCAGCATTTGTGTTACAGTAACACCTGTCTTGTTTATATATATAACATTTCTCATTTCTGCCATTTCTCATGTTATCTTGTTAGCCTTGAGTTGGCCTTACACATGTGTATCCTAACACTGACTTTACATTTCGGCATCGATAGAGGAACTTTAATGTAAGTTTATTCTGACCTGTAAAAAGACCAAGCTCTGGTCCTTACAGAGGAGAAATAGTACCAGCTGAAGACTTTTCATGAACTCGCAAATGTGTATTATTGTATTGCTCCCAAAAAAGCTAGAATTATGTCAGGATAGTATTCAATAATTCATTTACTCTCTGTTATGAGAACTGCTGGATTTCTTTATTTGGTTCCTGAATTCCCAGCAAATCTGATAACAGGCTCCTTAGATCAATAGAAATTAGTTTGCTGTTTTCAAAACTGGCCTCATTCTCCTAAAATATTGCAGAAAACGGGCTTTTCTAATTTAAAGCTATATCAAAAATCATCCAAATTATATCTATTTAGATAACCACATCCATTTTACTGAAGCATCCTGTTCTGGTCTCTGCCAGAGACAGGATACTGTACTGTACTGCTCTAAAAGGGGCTACAGATTTGACTTAGCACATGAATTCTTACAACTTGCGTCATTTCAGAAGCAGTCAGCAGCAGCTAAACCTCTCAGCAGCTCTAAAAGGGTGGCTGTGGGGAACAATAGGCCTGGTACAGTACCAGATGTGTTTTTGCAAGCATTTAGGGTCTGGTACTTATAAAGATGATAGTATTTTTTTAAAGATGTATAATATGTAGAAGAACAAGAAATGCTTCTTAATGGGGTAACCTTTTAAGCATTTTTTTTCCGATATTACTTTTCTTTCTTGGGGTTATAAACTACAAAAGAAAGCTAATTTGAGTATTTTAAAGTAAATGCATTATCTATGAAAATTTCCTGGGTACTCAGAAATCCTACTTCAAACACTGCAAGGCTTGTTGCCAAATATGTAGTTTCCCCTTGTCCTTTTTGGGCAAGGTTGACCTGTTTGGTCGTCGCCTCTGCAGCAGATGTCAAACTGCATACATCACTGGAGGAACCCTTTAAAGCCTTTAAAGCTTTAGACACACCAGCTAGTTAAAAATGAGGTTCACAGTTTGACGGTGCATGGCTTGGGTTCAGTATCTTTCCCCTGCAGTTGTCCTCTCTGTTCGGTAGAGACGCACACAGATACATCACTTTCTGTGAGTTGCAGATTTTTTTACCTTTTCTTTTCTGTAAATATACAGCCTGAGGCCTACTTATTAAACTCAAACCTATTGCTGATTTGCTAATACTGATTTTTGAACCAGACCCATACTGTTTGCATACCTGATAAAAACCCTAAAATGGCTTTTTAGAATATGGAGTGGTTGTATTTGATGGAGTCTTTCAGAAGGAGGTGAAAAGTAAGACGTAGTAAATGGAGACAATATTAAAACTATGTCATAAATATGCAGATTGTAAAAAGAAAGCAATTTTTTGGCTTGGTTTATGAATCCATCTGCATATTACATTTTTTAAGTTCAAACAGCAAAACTACTTCTGATTCAACTATTGCATATTTGGCAAGCTTAATAAAGGACAAATCAAAGCTAAATCAGGGGTATTTACAACAACCACAAATTTAATCCAAAGTGGGTACTTAAACGCTCATGTAGTTCTAAATGATGTTCCTTCCAGATGGTGAATTAATGTAATTTTAGCAGGAAGTGAAGTTGCACAAATATGCAGTATTTAGAACACTCACTGATTTAATGTTTCTGTACCCACCAAGGCACAGATGTTGCTTATAATTTGCGTGCCAGTTGTCTCCATCTTTCCAATTATTGCAAACTGAGGAAGAGAGTTTGCAAGGGCAAAAAGAGGGCTGGGAAGAACTTAAGTTAGTGAACCCTAATTCAGATGTAGATAAATCTTCTCTGCCCACGCCCTGTTTAACCCCCACAATAGTAATGTTGGCCACCTGCTTGTGGAATATCTCATGATCGGATCCCGTATTGCCTATGTCACTGCCATATGGTTTCTAAGCAAAATCTTTGAACCTGTGGAACTGTCTCTGACTTACAGTGTACTGTAAGTACACTTACGTGCTCTCCTGTTGAATGTCTCTAAAGCAGCGATCACAGGGAAGGCACAAGTCAAATCTCTTGGACTAACCAAAAAGGAGTTCCTGTTAGGTTGGTCCAGCATCAGATTAGGTTCGTTGCTTAGTGCACAATGGTTTGAATTTTCAGGAATATTTCAAAACCTGTCACTTTCCCATGTATTTTACAGCAAGGAGAAAACAACAAAGATTATGTGCTGAGTGCTAAAGATTTTTTTTTTGGGGGGGTGCTTCTGGTGAGACAGATTAGTGGAAAACAAGTGCATTGTAGATATTGTAGATGGTAGATTCAGGTTCCATATAAAGAAGAATTTTTTTATGGTGAGGGTGGTGAAACATTGCAGCAGGTTGCCCAGAGAAGTTATGGATGCCCCATCCCTGGAAACATTCAAGGCCAGGTTGGATGGGGCTTGAAGGAACCTGATCTAGTTGAAGATGCCCCTGCTCATTGCAGGAGGATTGGACCAGGTGACCAGGTCCCTTCCAACCCAAACCAATCTATGATTCTGTGATTGTGAAATTGCTCCATATGTAATTTGTAAGACTAGGTGGTATTATCTGCTTCTCCAGCTGAAGGCGGAACTAAGGAGGGAGGTATGAAGGACTCAATCATTTCTCTAATTGCTTTTCAAACACCGGTGAAGATCAGAGTGCTGGAGGATGTGTAGCAGCTCTGAGCTGTACCCTGCTGCAGCTCACCAGCTCAGCATTGCTACTTGAAACACAGAATCCCCAGGTCTCTGTCCACCTCTGTCTCTTTCCCAATGTTAGCATGGGTTAAGTGAATATACTACTACTTTCTCTAGTATTTTGTTTTACCTTTGTTGAGCACCTAAGGTATAGACCTGCTGGGACTGCAAAGGAACGTTACATTTCTACACACTACTTGCCATAATAGGGCACAATCAAGTACATAGGTAGGCTTTCTATGTTTAGCTATGTGTTGAAGACACTTGTGGTCTTCAATAGATGTTTCTCTATTAAAAAAATAATGAAAATGAAGAATTATGAGATAGTAGTACTAATAATGTGATAATATTTTAAGGCTTAGCCAGTTAGTATCTACTAATTCACAGCACTACAAGATTTTGTCCAACGCTTTCCACAGCTGACAACAAATATGTATTTCTCTTCTTTGTCCAGGGACTAAAAGGTGACTCTGGTAGTCCTGGTGTGGCTGGTCCTAAAGGAGAAAAGGTACTTTTTTATCTGTAAAGTATGTACATGAGTGTGCATGAAATTTCTTCAATATTGAACACACTGCCTTAACTACTTGTGATGAATGCCCACTGCTGCCGTTTGTGTAGCTTAAGGGTTGAAGAATATGAATACAGAATAACTGTAAATATGGAAGACAAGTGCTCTTTATCATGACAAATTTTGAAAGGAGTTCAGAGCAGGAGCCTAAATTGGATGTTCTGAATTGCTCTCTGGGTGCTCTGCTTTGCTGCCCTGGACTGAACCTGAAGGTCTCGCAGCACGATTCGTACCTCAGCAGCCTCGTTCTGTGAACGTTTTACACCATCAGATGTCTTTACGTATGTGAGCTGTCACACTGACTTCGGTGGCCACCTCATGCATGGAAGCTGCAGCTTGTAATTTAACATATGCAAATGTGTTCTGAAGGATTGCTTTTTTTAAGCTGTGGTTCATTGATGCAGAGGCCTGCCATTTTTTCCCATTTAACCTATGGTGAACTGTGTACGTCTATGCCATTACTGAAAAAGAATATTGCTTTGCTCATACATTTTCATAATCGGAGCATGTTTGATGATTATGCTGAATTTACTTCTGCAGTGGTGCATATCCTCTAAAATGCCTAGAGGTTAAAAATGTGTAACTAAAGAGATTTCTGATTTATTTACTCTCCTGTCTTTAACTAGGGAGATGCAGGACCTCCAGGACCAACTGCCTTGAGCGTAAGTACATGTAAAACAAAAACAGGTGAAAGAAAATCACTAAGAAATATTGCAGATGTTAGTTTATTGCAATGTAAACATTTTCTACTTTCATTACAAAAGAGCCAAATCCATCTCTTTAGATTGCCTCTGTATTTCCTATATGAACTATGAAGCAGGGAAAAGGGAATTTTATAAATATAAAGAAAATAAGTGTATTTAAAACATCTTGTTTCCCACTAAATACTAACAAAACTATTGGTTTTTTACTCTGTGTATTGATAGCATAGGCTGATTAAAGCAAAAGAATTCACTTATGATTTGTAGTGAAAAATATTTTTCAGTAAAAGCGTGCAAAACTAATTAATGTTTTTTAAAATATTCTAAATATTCTATTGTCACAGGAACCCATGGAAAAACACGTGTGTACACACACACACACACACACACAGATACATGTATTCTGTCCTGTATAATAATACAGGACCCTGCTTTCAGAAAAGTAAGGGTGTGGGGATGCACCCAGCAGCCAGATAGATGTGAGGCTGCCACAGCTCCTTGCCATGAGGTCCCACTGGTAGCAGGGCTGAGCGTGCGTTCCCAGTAGGCACACATACAACACATACACGTCAGCACAGAGGGACACACTCAGCACTCCCACAAACACAAACAGCACCAACAGCCTCATCCCATTACCCTCTCTGGCTGATCATGATGATGGTCTGGTACTGGGAAATGTGTGTACACACACACACACACACACACAGATACATGTATTCTGTCCTGTATAATAATACAGGACCCTGCTTTCAGAAAAGTAAGGGTGTGGGGATGCACCCAGCAGCCAGATAGATGTGAGGCTGCCACAGCTCCTTGCCATGAGGTCCCACTGGTATCAGGGCTGAGCGTGCGTTCCCAGTAGGCACACATACAACACATACACGTCAGCACAGAGGGACACACTCAGCACTCCCACAAACACAAACAGCACCAACAGCCTCATCCCATTACCCTCTCTGGCTGATCATGATGATGGTCTGGTACTGGGAAATACAAGTGCTGGAGCGTGTCCAGAGGAGAGCCACCAAGCTGGGGAGGGGTCTGGAGAACAAGTCCTACGAGGAGAGGCTGAGGGAACTGGGCATGTTTAATTTGGAGAAGAGGAGACTGAGGGGAGACCTCATTGCCCTCTGCAACTCCCTGAAAGGAGGGTGTAGAGAGGTGGTGGTTGGCCTCTTCTCCCAAGGGAATAATGACAGGAGCAGAGGGAATGGTCTGAAGTTGTGGCAGGGGAGGTTTAGATTAGATCTTAGGAAGAATGACTTTCCTGAGAGGGTGGTCAGGCACTGGAACAGCCTGCCCAGGGAGGTGGTGGAGTCAACATCCCTGGAGGTAGTTAAGAAGTGTGTAGAGGTGGCACTTCAGGGCATGCTCTAGTGCCTGAGATTGTTGGGGTGGTTTTTTTTGTGTGTGTGTGGTTGGACTCGATGATCTCAAAGGTCCATGAAGATTCTGTAATTCCGTGTTATATACACTTATACAATGTGCGTCCCTGCAGGGGCTGAGCTGACACACAGCCTAACCAGTAGATACCCCTGCTGCTGGTTTCTCCAGTTACTGGCACCCGGATCTTCAGCCCCCTGAGGCTCACAACCCCATTGCGCTTTCTCAAGCAGACCTGCTCACTCACAGCCACCCATGCAAAAACACATGTGTATACACACACACACACACATATATGTATTCCCTTGGCTTCCAGGTCATTTCACCTATTTCCCAGCCAGTCCAGTTGGATATTCACTGTTGATCACACACACACTCACCGCTGTGCTCATTCCATTTGTTGGTACCACAAGGGCACAGACCTTTGTCTTGTATGAAATATGTCATATACTTCTGGTTCCATGCATTACATGATAAAGCTGCTACCGATAATAAAAATAATTAAAGTAATTTTAGTATTGATTTAATTATAGTACATTTAAATTTCAGTAATTGGACACAACAAATAATATTTGAGAATAACATGCTTCTCTATCCAGAAAAAGAGGCTGAAAAATTCCTTTCACACGGAATAGAAAATTGTTTAGATTTTGTCCTTTCAAACACCTGCAGACCACTTGTGTCACGGCCTTGATATCTATATAATCTTTTTATCTTACGTAATGACCTGATATGCATAACAAACACAGACTGGAAAGGAAAAAGAAATGTAACATTATAATGATGGAAAATTGCTTACTAGATTCTTACAATTTTCTTACGAAGTAAAATATTTCAATAATTTAGAGGGGTTTATGGTTCTACAGTTCTCAGAGGAAAAAAGCCTGACAGGTATTTTTTCCTTTCTTTTTTTATAGAAAAAGTCTATGTATCAGAGACTCGGGAAGTTGCAAATTTGGTCACTAATTCACTTATTCCCTTTCCTGTAATTTACCTGCAAAAAAGAGTATGTGAGGCCAAACATGATGATAAGTTTCTGTTTGCTAAAGTTCATGTCTTGCTAGAAGTAAACATCACCAATTATATCCTTCAGCTCTTGAATATACAGTCAAAATGTGTGTTTAGAGAGTTAACAGTGAAATATTTTTATTAAGCCACCTTGATTCTAGGGTTGTTGCTGCAGTAGGAGGATTGGATTAGATCTCGCTTCAGCTGGATTCTTACAGACCTGGAAGGAATCCCTGAAATAGAAATAGGATACTTCTGAAGATAAGACACAGGAAAAAGAATTGAGGATGCCTATGTTCTGTGTGCTATAGGACCATAGGATGGTCCTTTTGAGCATTTATTGTGTAAATGATGGAAAATGACTACATCTATTCTGATAGCAGTGCCTGGATATGTTTGGCCTGATTTGCATTTCATTTGCAGTTTGGACAACTGCATTTGTTCACTTGCAGTTGTGGACACTTATCTTTCCTGAGAGTTATACTCAGATGTTAGTAGTATGATACCGAAATTCGGAAGCTGCTTTCAAATTGACTGAACTTTCTTGTTCTAATTTCTTGTTCTAATGTAACCTAATTAATTCACTTTCATAAAATTGACTGTCAAAGAATTACATTTCTTTGATTATAAAATGCTGTGCAAATGTTTCATTTCAGCTGATTCAGGCATAGTAGGATGTCTCTGCATTGGTCTGTCCACTGATGGTCGCCTTCACGCTTTTTGAAAGGAAACATTTACATTTCAGGAAAGCAGGGACTAGTTTTCAAAGGGCTGTTACTAACTGACGTGCTGAAATGGGCTTTCTGTGCAGCTGCTGACTGAGGGAAGAGACAAGAGTGAGTGTGAATTGGTTTAGCAGCTTGAAGACAGATGACAGCACCACAGGAATATATGGCCCAGCAGGAAGCCGTTCTCCCTCCCCCACTGTAAATAGTCATGTGTTTCTGTTGGCAGGGACTAAAAGAGGATGCATGATATGAATGGTGGTGGCTTGGGCAAAATCCAGTCTTCAGAGCTGTTTTATTTGTATGACTTCTATGTGGCCGTGACACTTATGATATGTAATCATGAAAGGAAGATGCCGTATCTCGCTGTGAATAAGTAGCAGGTCAGATAATATCAAGGTTCATGTGTCACTGACTGAGAACTTACTGTGTCAAGATCATTCATGCTGTTACAGCCAAAATGTGACATCAGTGTTATAGTTACAAACCCTGATAAAAGAATTTTAAAATGTCCCATTCATTTAGGACTCATGCATAATGTCATTGTAATGATATATACTTATAATCTTTTTCAGTTTTTCCTAATGTGGAAATTGCTCGTTTCTTTTTGTTAAAATGCAAAATGAATTGTTATGCTGGGGGGTGGGCAGGAAAGAGGAGTGAAAATAATGACACTCTGTTAGAGCTAATTCCAAAATCTGTTTGGACAGTAAAGGTGGAAATATTCAAGGCAAGTTGGTTTTGCTCAAACTGGACAACTGGGCTTGGGTCACCAACCTTCTGCCCCAGTGCAGTTGCATATTGAGACGGGTGGGAAACGATGGCATTGCAGAGCTCTATTGCCCCTGTGCAGCTCTTCCATTCCTGTGCCTTTCCATAGAAATCATACACCAGTGGAATAAGGTGGAGAAGGTCTACTGAATATGCCATCTCCGTATAAACTAGAGCATCTGCAGTGTTGTGCAGGACCAGCCCGTTCTCCCCACACGCAGACCTGCCCCAGGTCATGTGGTGAACATGAAGCAGCGTGGGGAACATGAAGGTTGCAAAAGGCTGAGACTGCTCCACTGCAGTCATTCCCAAACAGCTGGCTAGTGGTCCTTTGGTCCATGGAGAGTTGGCCATATGTAGTCTACAGAAACATGTAACAACAAGTGGTAGGAACTCTCATTTTTTCATTTTTCTGTGCTATTGGTACGTGTGAAAGTCCCAAGGGTATCAGTGACCTTGTGTCTAAAAGGGCTCAGGCATCCCTGAGGCGTCGGACAGCCTGTGCTGCTCAGAAGCACAGCAAGTGTGCTCTGCCCTCCAACATGAAAAAATACGAAAAAGAATGAAGTTATTGGTACTTTGAGGAAAAAGCTGTGGTTTTGAAGGTGTTCGACTGGCAGGTATAGCCGTTACAGTCTCTGTAAGGAATGAGGGACACCCGGAGGTGGTATTCATAAGCAGAATACCGCAGAATTCATAAGTTCCAAACATCTGTAACAACAGCCTATCAGGTGAACAAGCGTATCCCAAACTGAAAAACAGGGGGAACTGTACCACTGCTTTTTTAAGATCTGAACATTTGAAATGGAAATTTCATAGGTCAGGAAGTGCATTGCTCTGAGAAGAAAACCATAGAGCTCTCAATACTGCTGTTTGCTGTCTGTTAACAGAAAATCTGTCACAAAATCCTAAAGCATGCACACTTAACCAAACTTCTCACTTGCAGCAGTTGCAGAGAATTCAGAAGAAACACAGTGTTACCTGTGACTGTATGTTTTGCAGTTAACAGCGTTAGGATTAGAATTGCAGTCCATGTGTTTCTGTACACTTCATTAAGGCAGGTACGGAAAGCCTTTCTAATACAATTTCATCATTCTTGCACAATGAATCAGAGGAAAAAAGAAATAGTACTGCAGTGAAAAATACACTAAGCTGCAAAAAAAAAAAAAAAAAAAAAAAAAAACAGTTACGATCCTAAATGATGTAAAGTTATTCCACCATTGATATAAACTTACAGCATATTTCAAGTCTTATACATTTTCTAGCATTAGGTGCATCATTCTTCGATGGTTCCTGGGTAATCATCAAAAAAAAAAAAAAAAAAAAAAAATAGGGTTTACACAGAATCCTGTTGAAATTAGTAACACCGGTACTTTTAAGTATATTTATTTAATTATTGCATTATACATGTAAATACATCTTAGTGGCTTGGATCACTAACTTTGACGTACATGTGCATGTCTAAGCACTTTTAGTAAGGATCTAAACTTTTTGTACGTTTCCATGGAGTCAGTCAACACTACACAAGTCAAGATACATGTATTTATTTTGTCTCCTCAGTTATCGTGGTAGTTTTATGGGAGTAGTCCAAAATCATGATTGTTTCTCATCATTTGTTTATGCTATCTTTAATTTCTCTGGTATGTTAACTTTCCGAATTGCTCTGTAAGTACTAGATGTCTCTTTTCTTCAGTATTTTTCAAGTGTCTTACACTGGGAGTATATTTTGAATTTTTCTCCCTAGTTATGCCCACTCTATGCAGGGATATGTTTATTCTTTAAAAGTTTAAGCTCCCTCATAAATTGTACTGTAGCTGGGGACCCTTAAGAGAAAAAACAGGAGGGGCTGTCTGTACAGCTCTGTCGTGCGGTTTTGTCAAAATGTGAAATTGGGTGAGAGAAGCTGGGGAGTGTTTTCTGCAGGGGCACAGCTGGCTCCGGAGCTCCCCGGCTCTGGCATCCCCAGATTAAGCCTGTGCGTGCTGTGTCAGAAGAGTGACAGGTGAGGGAAGGTGGTGCAGCCATCTCTTGTAAAATATATGATAAGTATTCCTCCTGACACTCGATACGCTGCTTCTAGTTCCTGAGGAAAACGAGCGTCCATCCGTACGTTCCTGTGAACCTATCCCTTTCAGGAGTTATAAAATAGTCATCCAGATGGCACCAAGTGTTTATGCAGAAGCTGAGGCTTAAGTTGGTCACAGACAGTCGTCCCCAGGACTTGCTTACTAAACAGATAGTTGGAATATTGTCTCCGAGGTCCGGTTAAATCGAGCCGAAGGAAGCTGGCACGCAAGTGCGGCGGCGGGAGGCTGCAGATTCAGGCCTGGGCAAGCTCCCCCCTGGCTTTTGGCTCTCCCCTCCCCAAACAAACACCAGCAAGAGGTTCTGCAGCACCTTCCCCCCCAGAGCTCCGGCAGTTATTGGGGGAAAGCTGAAATGGCGACTGACTTCCGGCAGTGAGGCCTAAGAATTTCACAAACTCCTTTGGTGTAGCACTTCCGTCATAGTGTAGTTATCCCTTTCCTGTCTCAAACTGAAAAAATAAATCATCTGAATAACTTGTATAAACTTGTAATAAGAGGACCCCCCCCCATTAGTAACCATCTCAACTAATATTATCCTCTCTTTCTTTTCATGTAATGGCATAAACTAAACGAGGGCAATTCCAGTTAACTATAGACTGAAAAATATACTTTTGTTCTAAATTTCTTTTTTTTCATATATGTCCCTCTAAGAAAAAATCTGAATTTTATCTACTTGAGCTTTTTAGTGGAGATGTATTAATTTCATGAATGTACTGAACGGTTCAGTTGTTTTGCATCAGATATGGTGATCTTATAACTCTCATAGTATAACTTGCAAATATTCTCTTATTTAAAAAGTGCTTTTTAAGTATGGAAGCAGATCCTATTAAGATTACTCTTTTAGTGAAATAGAAGGTGTTTTAGCAGTTTCAGTCTGTTTTTTGTCTTCTTTACGTGGTAATATTGAAACTGAAGGCACAGCTGAAGATTGATGTCTTAGCCGTAGAGAAAATATATTTTTGAAAAATTTGCAGTCTGCTAAATGGGCATAAATGTGATTTACATGTTCTTCATTAGAAGAATGATTTCAGAATAGTCCGGTATGCAGTATATATCAATGTAAGGAATAATTTTGAGTTACTCCTCAGGATTTTAAATGACTTTTTTTTTTTTTCCTTAGAAAATAATCCTGTCTATTAACAGTACTAGGTTCATAAAGTGTGAACTGCTGTGAAATTACTCCCCAATTTCCCTTTGAAATGATTGCCTCTGAAGCAAAGTAGATTTCAAGTTAAGTTACCAGATAGAGCTACAGAAATGACCACATGCAAAGCATAATGAGATCGCTGAGGAACATACTTTCTGTTTGCTTCAGTAATAAATTATCAGGGAAATGTAGCTGATCATGTTTTCTGGCAAAACTGAAATGCTTCTGCTAAATTCTGTCTCCTTCCCCACAGAAGTGGATTGGCAGCAGTTTTGAAAGCAAAATTGTGGTATATTCCACTTTGCACTCCCAAGCAAAACAGTACGATTGCTGCAGTGGCCATACACAAACATGGACCAAATCTTCTCCAGACATAGGGTCCAAATCTTCCAATTTGAAATAAGTGGTAATCTAATTTCCCTCACTAAAACAGTAATGCAATGAGAACTTAATCACCCATCTGTGATTTTCCTGTACCATTTTTCTCATTTTAGCAAAATTTTGTAACAGTAAGGTGTTCCTGCGGGCTGTCTGGGTTTCCATGTGGGTCATGATGGACAGTCTTGTGGAAAAGAAGAGGAAAACGTCACAGTTGTATTTTAAGATCTCTCTCTTCCTCACCCTTCTGGTGTGAGCTTTGAGGTAGGGCAGCAGGACAGTTCAGCAAGTAAACTGGCTTGAAGATATCTGTGCCAACACTTGATTGTGGGGAAGGTATTTATATTTCAGCTCCTTTACTTGCCTCATCTTACATGAGAGGAGGCCACTGATTTCCCAAGGCTTTCGTACAAACAGGTCAAAGAGGAAGATATACTCAGAAAAGGTGAGAAGGATCATGGTGGCAATCACAACTTGCACAGCAGAACCTCCTGTCTGACAACGCCTCCAGACAAGTAGATGAATTTAAGCCTTCATTGAGCTGCATCCTGGCTGTTTTCCTGCCCAGCTGAGGCATTCTTGCATGAGTGCAGCCACAGCAGCACCATCCGTCCCACAAGCAGTGTCTGGGTGGCTGGGGAATGCTCCTCAAGCAGGTTACCATGTGTGTTGTGTCAGGAATCTGGAAGTCAGTGGTCACTTTTCACCTGACTGTTCGTTGGTGTGATTCCGTGATGCCCTACTAGTGGGCTTTAGAGAGGGATCATTGTATGGAATTCATCCATGTGCGGCTTTTCTTCATCCTGCTGAGAACGGTGTGTTGAAGAACTAGCCCAAGGCCCTCCAGCGGGATTTGCCCGCTAGTTTGCTTGTAAAAAAAAATTCTACTGTTGATTTTGTTTCAGTAGAGCTGTACCTTTTTGTTTATAAACATATTATTTCCAAATCACTTGGCCAAATGTCTATTATAGATGAGTCTTTTTATAGTAGCAAGTTTTATCATTATAAAAGCTCACCTCTTCAAATGGTAAAAAAAAATTACCTCTGCTTACATTTCCACACGGTATTCCTGCATACCTGATTTAGACTTTGTCTCTTTTTTTGCTTGGCTTATCTCACTAAACTACTTCTCCCTGTCTAGTAGCATTTATTCCATAAAAATTGAGGTCGTACATTTGCTGAAATTCATAGTGAGGAAAAAACCAGATGAGAGTAGTTTATGTACAGAACACAGAAAACAGCCTGTAAACTGTGCCTTAATTAGACCTGCCTTATTATTGTTAGCATTTGTATTATATTTCTTATTTGTATCTTATTTGTATCTTGTAAAGGAAAGGCTGCATTGTTCAGAATCTATTTCAGCAATGTTACCTGTGAGTGCATAAGGCAGCTGTCTAGCCTTCTGCTTCGAAAACTAACACCTATGTTTTGAACCAACTTTCAGAATACCAAAAATATACTTACTTGTCTAACATTTGTTAAACACGCTTTTGGCATCAGCCATAAGCTTCCAGAGGAAGTAATAGAAATAATATTTTTAAGTAACTTCACTCTTCCACTTCAGCTGGGATTTTTTTGTTGGTGTTTTTTGTATTTTTTTGTTTTAATTCATGAAGAAGTCACAATAAATGCTTTGCTTTTGTTCAGAATGTCCTTTAGGCAGTTACTCGGCTATTAAATTTATGAGCCAGGTCTCCACCGTGTCTCTGAGGATGCTTGTCATGATATATCAGGCATTTTAACATGTTTTTGTACCCGCACGGTCACATGACAGGATTTTAGCCCTTCTGAAATAAATGACTTCTGATAGCTACATGCCAACTAATACACTTTGAATCAATAGCTTATGAAACTTAAAACAGCGTAACTGTCTGAACTGTTAGTTGATTTTTCTATCACTTCCAAACACATTTTTCTTCTACAGTTGTAGCTTTTCTCTCCTGATACTTGCAAAAAATATTAACTGTTAACTATTAAAATGTTAATTCCTGCAGATATTTTCGATGAGATACAAGTTGTTTTAAAGCTCACATCTTCTACCATAGCATTTTCAATATGTCATTTTTCCTGTGTTCCCTTGACTAAAGCTGAGTTTAAGTGTCAATGATATTTTGTTTAAATATCTGTGAGTTTGTGCTTCACAACCAGCATATTTTCCCTTGCCACATCTTCCTTTCTGGTTTTACCTCCTATAAAGGAATTCACAAGTTCTGCTCTTAACTTAATTTTCAAGATTTTGTATAGCTCTCTTGTGCCTGCCTGTGCATCACGTTTTATTTCTTTTCATTGCCATCCTCACTCATTGTAATAGATCTTCGAAGCTTCAGATGCTCTTGAGCCCATCTCCAGCTTACTGACTTTTTTCCTCCAAACTTCATGGTAATGTTTGAGACCTTTCCACTTCATGTTCCTCAAGCTCCTTCAGACACATAAATCCAAGGGTCTTGTCTGGCCCATGACAGATGCAAACTTAAAAACTGCATAGGTTATTTTAGGTCACTTCTCCATGAAGAAGGTAGAAGGGTACCATCTTCCAACCTCAAAGGTGGCCTGAAGGAGTCAGGAAAATCCTGTGCATATTAGGCTACCTGGAAGAACAGACTGTATTTTCCTGCCAGTCTGGTGTGACGGGAATAGGCTGTTCTTATGTCACTTTGCCTTGTGCTGTTCCTGCACCTCCTTCTGTTCATCGCCATACTCATCCTCTTGCCAGCACAAGACTATCAGGGTGACACATAGGGAATCTTTGTTATTGCTTCGGATGTTGTCTACCTGAGGAGATGGTACATGTAAAATAGATTGCCTTCTGACATGTTTTCAACATAACTGACAGCATATCCCATGAGGCCACTTGTATATATATTCAGTCTATTTCTATCCCTTTCTGTCTGCGGTGCGGTGCTCCTTTGGTGGAATTTGTCTACCCACTGTGCCTTCCATGATTTGAGGGAGTCGAGAATCTGGTCTTTGATCTCCAAAGGAAATCTTCTGGAATTAAGCAGGGATAAGTAGATACTTTGGTCTGCCTTCCTACAAATACATACTTCTTTTCTGTGCTAAAATGTTATACCCATTGTCAAATTTTATAGGAGTTCAACGGGGCATTTTTTTTTCATCCCTTTAGAGAGATTTCACTGTGGAAATGTTTTCTTTTTTATTCCTCCTGCAGCTTTGTCTTCAATTGTTTTTCCAGGATCTCATTCAGTGAATGCTGAACAGGGAAAGCATTACTAAGTTGTTACCGTTGCCAAGTTATTACAGTTTTACAGCCGTGTTAGTTAACGTGGCCCATGTTGTCCTATCACTTTTAGACCAAAGATCCCGCTGAAGTTAGTGTGAACTTTTACCTCAGTTTCAATGTCAGGATGTGGCTCCTTGTACAGGGTAGTCCTCCCTGCCTCGTTACCAATTGTAAGCTGCTCTCCTCCCTTTCCTTGAAGATAAACCTCCTTATCTGGTTTCTTTTCCTTCACAATAATATTGTAAAGACAAGAAAAAGGATGAAAGTAGGTCTTGGACGAAAATGTTGGGTAATAATTATCTTCATTGTGCAGTTATTGTGTAATTGTTGTCCCTTTGGAGCCTTATTGTACAGATATATGGGGTGTATATATATATATATATATATTTCCTCCTCCTTAAAACTGACGTTACAGGTTCTTGCCTCATTCCCCTGCATAAAGTTGTCACTAGAAATGAAATATTAACAAAACAAAACTCCACCTCTTCCTGCATTCCTGGAATTTCTCTACAAAGGTAGAATATTGCTAACAGTTGGACAGACAGAATTCTCTGCAAGTTCAAAATTACCATGAGGAAAAAGTAGAGAAGGTTGCAGAGGTCACATTCACAAACTGTGGGTTTGTGCATGTATAAGCTATGTAATGGCACTGTAATTAACTTACTGTGATATATTTGTTGGACACAACATTGTCATGCATATTCTATTTCCGTAAACTTTTGGAGAAGGATGAAAATGGTGTGCATCGTTTTGTAAAAGATCCTAAACCTTATCTTGTTTGCATCGTAAACTGAAGTGAAAGGAGAAATGCACTGTAGTGAAACACTGTCTGAGGTACTCTTCTAGCTTTAGTATTTGAAAGTAGAGAAATGATAGGAACAGAAAAACTCTTGAACTGACTACTTTTATTAAAAATTGAAGTCAGACTTCATTCTAATCAACTTAAAACATCACTTGAAGATACATGAGCTAGCAGCTTTGGCATGCCCACTTACTTTCTCAAGTTTATCTTGGGAATTAGAGATCATAAATGAACTTTTAAAATTAATTTCTGAAAATCTGGACACCTTTTAAAAACCTGGTTGTCAGGGGGCTTCAGTTTACCCTTATTGGGGCAATAAATGTGTGTAATTGATTCTAAATAAGGAGTTCAGAATTTCACCAAAGACATAACTCAAGCTGAAGTAATACCTGAGTCTGAGTAATTTAAATGGTTAAGAATTTAATATTTTAGTATTTCAAACTCTTCAATAACCTAAGTATAATTAATTTTGTGATACCCTGTAAGAACATGCAATATTACATTCAAACATTTTTTTGATTATACAAACAAGCACTGTTCAGTGCTCTTTGCTGATTACATTGAAAGTGATTTCGTATTTCTTGTTGCTATAATGGAAATTGGATAGCTTCCTCAAAGTGATGTTTTTTAATTGTGTTCCAAGGTGACTCATAAAGTAAAGGGGAGAGGCACTCTTCTAAGTACAGAGCTGGTATTTGAAGGCTTTATGATTATATTGCCCACTATTCAGATATAAAATTAAAGCCCCAAAGCATCAGAAACAGTCTATGATTCTGTCTGTGACTGCAAAGGGGTCTGAAGGGGTTTTGAAAAGCCAAGCCAGGCACTGAGGAAGTTGCATGGGGCTGGTTCTTACAATGCAGTGAGCATAAGGCCTTCTGCTAAATTTAGTCCCCTTTCCCTTTCCCCTTCCCTTTCCCCTTCCCTTCCCCTCCCACTTCAGTGCCTATATTTGAATTTGGGTTGTAGATTAAGTTGTCATTCATTTAACATAACTTTTTTTTTCCTTATGGCATCCCAACTTTACAAGATGGGGTAACAGCAACATAAACCACTTTTCTTACAGCCCTGTAGTTAAATGTAGTGATGCTTAAGCAGTGCTGACTTACTTCCTATTTTCCAAATGATTCAGCCTTGGTATAAAGGAATGTGATTAATAATTATTGTTTGCATTTTTTTTCTTGCATGTGAATATAACATTATCCTGAAATAAGTTATTATGAATAGCCTATTTTTATTAGGAATAATTGTTTGGTCTTGACATCTAGCTCTTTGGCTTGATCTTACTTCTATAGAAGTGGGTGAAAAAACCAGTAAATGTTGCTTGTTTAAAACATTTGTTTAATGTTTAATTAACATTTGTCAAACATTTGTTTAATGTTTGTATTTTCAGGGTTTGCCAGGGCTGGAGGGTCCCCAGGGTCCACCTGGCAAAGAAGGTCAAAGGGTGAGTAAACTGGTGAACAACTGGTGAGTGTGCTAACTGACCTTGATGTGTGACTTCTTTCTAAGCACTAATAAAAAATGGGAAGGTAGCAGCTGAGTATGAAGCATGCTGACAACAAACTGAGCTTTGACATTTGAGGTTTCTCTTCAGTTGAAGGAGATTTAGCAATTTCAACTATCTAAAGTGTTTTAATGACTGGCAGCACAGATGTAGATATTGCCATTTCTGCAACAAGTTTCTGCTGTAATTTTAAGTTAAAGAATATTAAGATTGCTCAGAAATTTTCATTTTATTGTGGGGATAGACCATACCTACTATTTCTAAAATATATAAAAATATTAATTTAGAGTCATTATCTAAGATATTAACATAAACCAGTACTAGTGACCCAAGTTCTGTTGTAAATGCTGTTATGCAAATGTCAGAGCGTAACATATATATATACAAAGAAGAGAGAGACAGTAAGGGGTGAGGGGAAAAGATTATACCAAAGACACAAAATAAATGATTGATTATTCATATTTTAATATAATGAAACAGCTGACTGACTGGTTTCTCTGTGTTATGCTTTTGTTTTCCCTGACTTACTGAATTTGATAGTTCAGTGGAAGAGATAACAAATATTTATGATTGTGGTATCACAAGAAATAATTCCCTTTTGAGAGTTTATAATCTAGTCTGCTCCTAAGAATTTGGGAAGATATTCAGAATCAAACATTTCAATATTTTTATGAATTAAATTGTGAACAGGAAAATTTGAAAGCTGTTTAAGTTTCTTAGAAAGGAATGGGAAGCCATTCAGAAAAATGTCAATATAGTAAGGGAGAACCCAAAGTTATGTGGTGAATATGCTATTGAAGCATATTTAATAGCATATTAGCATGCTATTAAAGATATTATAATTACTATGACTCCTACTGTTAAGCAATAAAATATCCAAGATACAGAAAAGCTATGGCTATCCAGTTTTAGCATATTTTAGAGTGCTTTTCTGTGGAGTATTGAATTTGCTGAAACACACGATTTATTAGTTTTCCTTTAGGAACAGTTATAAATGTGGCTGCGTTTTAGAGACATCACTCTGAACTTCTTAATTTTTTGAGGCAAAGATTCAGAGATAATACACTATTATATATAATGGTGGATAAATGAATTTGGAAATACTTTTTTTTTTCCATTTTGCAGTGGGAATTAGGGGCTTGATACATTCATCATGGACTTTTCCTCTTTGCACACGAAGTTGAGCTGCTGTCTCACTCCACTATCTATAAAACCAGGAGCACTGACGGGTTTATAATCGTGGCCATGCACACAGTTGCCCTAAGCCAGACAATGGAAACAGCAAATTGTAGAGCCTCAGCATCTGTCTTTATCTTTCTACCAGTGAGATGCTCCCAACAATGCTCTTTCTGCTGGCCACCCCCACCCGAGCATTAATAACACAGTTTGCAATCTTAATTCAGCTCTCATGTGCGTTTGCATTTCCAATACATTTAATTACACAATAATATACTGTTTGTAACAAGATCTCTGCTATGTTTGATTACAAACAGGACAGAGCACATGTAATGGCTATTAAATATTCCTTTTTATTTAATTATAAATATCGTGTTCCTCTGCTCTACTTCCAGCAGATCCTCCAAATCTTTCACATTATATGAAGTTACTGGTTTGTCATGGACTGTCTTTGGAAGATTAAAGCATGATATTGAGCGTGTAACTAGCTGATGATTTTTCTTCAATATATTGTTCAGCCGTAAGAATAATATTATGCCAATTTTGCAGACTGGAACTGTAACATATTAGGAAAAAGAAAACAACATTCCAAAACATTTGAAAGTATCTATTCAATTTGTACGCCATACGTTAAGAACCTGAGTTATTTTTAAACTTTCCACTCACATTGTACTTATTATATTCAAAGTTTTAATTTCCGCTTACCTCAGCAGCATTATTTAAGTGTTTAACTTCTTTGAAAATTAAACTCAGATTAATAAGGAGTTGAGAGGAGAAGTCTGTAAGCTAGAGACCTCTCAACACACATTAAAGCAAGATATAAGGAACTGAGGAAAATGAACAGTCTTAATTATTATACTGTCAAAAATTCAAAGAAACATGTGGAAGGCTCATGTTAGAGCTAGTGACTTAGGTATGTGGCAGTACAAAAGGAGATAGAAAGGGAATAAAATTGTGGATTTCTTCCTTCTTTGAACTGGCCTGAGCCATGCATTTTCATTTTCAGAGTGTTTTAAGTGGGATTTTATCCTATCATCCAACATCAGAGTTTAGTATTAGAACTACTAAGAAACATCAAAGGTGGGACCCTGTCCCAGAGTGGCCACCCATCTCCCTGTGTTCACTATAGAGGGAACTAGGACAAATATATCCCTATTAAGAGGAATAAGTCTAAGTAGCAGGATTTCTTTCACCTCACAGGAATAATCTGCATCAAAAATGACGTAGTAAAAATACATATAATAATAATTATGGAAATAGAGTAAGTAGAATTATATATCATTGTGTAATTATAATAAACAAAGATTAAATGAATTGCAGATTTTTAGTTCAAAGTTATGCCAACTTTAAAATACTTACTGACGTGTGAAATTGGCTCACAAGTGCAAATTTACATCACTGAATGAGCTGATGACTGCAGGTTATTCATTTCAAGAGCAAAGGGGGATCAAGACATTTCAAGATGGGGTAACAGCTTTTGTCCACTGGATACACTGTGGATAGAGTTGTGTGGTATCATTTGAGGTAATGTGTCATTATTAAAATAATAAATACGTCACTTTCTCTGGCTTGGTGACCCAATGCATTACTATTGTAAGATCATGCTGGGTTATGATCTTGCTCCCACGTCAAAGAGCAGGTTAGGTTCTTACGTGTTTAAATGATGGCACACAAATAAGTCAGCCATGGAACTTGATGTCAGATGTGTGTGAAATGTCTTCTGTCCGAGTTGGTCTCCCTGGATGCTTTCCAGATATCCCGAAGGACAAAAGAGTTTGCAGAAAACAGCATAAACTAAAGTTCTGTGTTTACAGAAATAAGTTGTAGGGGGGGCATTCAGAATAAAAGAGATGAAGCCTTGAAAGCTCTTTGACTAGATCCATGCAGCATTAAAGGATCATGTATGAGCGTGCATGCTCTATTTTCTGGCTTTGCTTAAGAGAAAATTCCAAACTCACTAAAAAATTGAAGTAGTGCAGTCACAGAGAAGAACCAAATAAAGAAATAAAAATTGGATTCTTATGCATATTACTTCTTTCATACTGGTGTAGTAGGAAAACACAAAAATATTTTTTCTGAATAAACAAACACATTAATAGTCCAGCATTTACCAAGTGTATTTATGTTTATACAAGTAAACTTGTTAATTCCCATTCTTTCTCCACTTATTGTGGCACATTTTCCTCTCATCTCCTTTGTTATGTCTTCTCAATCTGCACGTAGCTGGCTTATGCAGGAGAAGAGCAACCTTCATGAGTAATGAGGTAGTACAAATAATGAACTTCAGACACATATAGCTTGTTTCCTTTGCAGAGCAATGAAAAAGCAGGAACATAGTTGTGAGCTGAAGTGAGCTGAAGGTCAGGGGAGATATCCTTCCTCCTTGCTCAACACTGGCGAGACCATGTCAAGGAGGACATTGGCTTACTGAAGTAGGTCTAGCACAAGGCCACAAAGCAGATTAAAGGGACTGGAGCATCTTTCATAAAAGGAGAGGCTGAGCGAGCTGGGATTCTTCAACCTGGAGAAGAGAAAGCTCAGGAGGGATCTTATTAGTGTGTAAAAATGCCTAATGTGAGGTAATGAAGAAGGAGCCAGATTCTCCTCAGTAGTAGCCAGAGACAGGACAAGAGTTGATGGACACAAATTAAAAAACAGGAAATTCCATGTGAACACAAGAAAACACTTTTTTATTATGAGAGTGGTCAAATACTGGTACAGGTTGCCCAGAGAGGTTGTGGAGTATCCATCTGTGGAGATATTCAAAAGTCAAGTGGACACAGTTCTGGATAATTGAGTCTTCTCGAGGAGGAGGATTGTACTAGATGATCTCAGGATGTCCCTTCCAACCCAGACAATCCTGTGGGTTTTATTTAACTAGCTATAGCTTATTCTCAGCAGAGCTGCCAACAACTTCATTTTCATGGGTTGATAGGATTTTTGGAAATGTTTCATATGTATTAGGCTGATTCTCCACCATGGTGGTTTCCCTGGTTCAAGTGATGAATTCAGTTCAAACATTTACAAATCTTATGATACCACAGCTGTATTCTTGACTCTGTATTCCTTGGGAAGTTGCAGGTGTCTTGAAGTAAATATTTTTGAAACAACTTTCATATTTACAATTGTTGTGTTTATAATACCAAATACTTCACTTAAGGGGACGTTATTTTAGCACTATCTAAGTAATAAACATCTCATAAAACTGAGAGTCCTTTGGGTTGTCATATCCAGTGTTTTAGCATTGATTTCACTGAAGTTATATGTTTGGAGGGACTTTATGAAATTGCACCATTTACTTTATTTAATAATCAATTTACCCTGAGATTACAAGTTCTTCTTCTTGTAAATCACGAATAAAATTACTATGATGCAGTGGAAGATTTTCCTAAATAAGTAGGTGGGCGGGGAGCTGTTAGGTTTTCTTAATGTAATTGTTTAGAGTGACATCAAAATTAATTTAAATTCAGGTTGTACCTGGTGTAGTTAAATTCAGGCATGTAACTGGTTTACAGAACTTAGATTTTTTTTTGACATATTTTGTTTTCAAGTTCAGTGAGTAAATGTTGTATTCAACCAATTATAAAACAAGCTTTACAGAGCAATGATAATTACTGCATAGCAGGTCAGGCTCCTGGCACAGAGCAGACAGCATTTTTCACAGCTACAGCTCTGGAGTTCTGGAATCTCTTTTAATCATCTCAGTCCTTCCTGACTTCTATGTAAGTTGTTTTTAAGTATGTAAAGCTCTAGTCAGATTTTATCTTTATGTTGGAGTGCTGCAAGTTCCTTAACTCAAGTATTGAGCACTCTAAAAATGGTTAATATAAAAGAGAGAGATAATTTTCAGTTTTTCTACCAGAATGTCTCTACCTTAAAGCAAAGTAAATAACCAGTAAGATAGGATACAGCTTAAAAACATATTATGTTTTTCCCACTTTGGCTTTTAAAATGGAATGAAAAAGGTTGTAATTTAGAATGTTGGAGACAGATTTGTCAACTAGAAAGCAGTTCCATCCTTATTTAATTTCTTTGTTATTTTCCAATGCAGAAATGTAAATCTAAGTTTTAATGGAATAGCAGAAATTATTCCGCTTTAAGATCTCATTTAGAACTTTCAGTCTCCCTTCCAATGCTTTATTATTATTTCTTTTAATGTCTCTCAGCAAAAGGTATAGCAAAGGAAAGCCTCTTTTCTGAAGTCTGAATGAGCGTAGGCACTGGAATTGTCTTGGTGGCTGCTTGGTGGCAACTTCAGGCACGTGGAGAAACAGTCTTTTAACTGCCCAGAGCTGCACTCACATGGCTGCATGTGCATGCCCAGGAGGCTGGTGGGGTGTCCATGGGTTGGGCACTCTGAGACAGGGGGCTTTCCTTTCCACCCGCCTCCTGCTTTGGGTACCTCTGTCCCTTTGTCAGTCTGATTTTGAGGATTATTCAAGAGAACCTTATTTTAGCCTGGCAAACAAGTTACATAAGCCTCATTAACCTTGCATAATAACTACAGTAGTTAAGACTTTAAAGCCTAGCTTCCTACTTTCTCTAGAACTAGTTCCTGTTTTGAAATGTGATGATGTGTTTCAGGAACTGCTAATTAGACTTTTCCCTTGAAAATTCACACGGGCTTATTCTAAGAACTTTTCCCTTCGTACTGAAGTATGGGTTCTCTAAATTATTAATCATGTCAGCACTCCTACATAACTCTGCTCTATTTTGTCCTAAAATAATCTGCAGTTTATTTTTAGACTCTGGGATTAGTGATCTTACTCTTCTGCAGTTAGAGACATGCGAATAGATGGATACAACATGAAACAGCAGGGGGTTACAGTATAGATTTTGAACTCTTGCATTGTGTGTTGGGCCTGCAGCGGTGCCCGGGGCAGCTGTCAGAATGAGAGCACAAGCTTATGGAAGGATGCACAGAGCCTTTCCATCTAATGTAAGACAAAGCTCATCAAGTCATTTTGATTAGCAGAAAGGGCGAAAAAACAGAGGAATAAAGAGTGTGGTTGACTGTGTACTTCAGCTAGGCACTCAGCTGGGGTTTGCTGACTCAAATAATTTCTTATTTATCTTATTTTTAATATTTTGTCTTTTTTGCCCCTGAGTAAACAGCTATTTGAATGATTTGTGTGTTTCTCATAGCTGAAGTTTGTCTTACGGAGAAGAGGAAAGTAGCCAACTGCCCAAATTAGTTGAGGGCAGGCATTTCATGAGTCAAGGGTACAGGGCAGAGTATCAGAAACATTTAGACAACTTCTTATCACATTGATTGCCAACAAAAATACATGCGGCACAAATGAAATAACCAGGAACTGTTTTGGTTTTCTTTTCTTTAGATATTATAAGTAGCATTAGACAACTTGTTGACACTGCTTACCTCTTTTTTAAGTTAGTGTAGGTGATATTTCATTTTTTGTTTAGTTAAAGGAAGTGTGTGATGCCTAGAATATTTATTTATATTTTGTGTGATTTTATAATCTCAATATTTGCTCAGTGAACTCAACTAAATAAAGGTTCCTGCATCAGCTGCCTGCCCCACGCACAGCCCCCGTGGGGCAGTGAATGCAGCTCTCACAGAGCTCTGGGTCCTGCTCCTGAGCAGGAGATGGGAACTGTGGCTCTCTGCTAAGCCCTCTCGATGAACCAGGGCAGGCAACGAGATGTTTTTCACTTCTTTCTTGCCAGAAGGAAGACTCAGAGTCAAACTGTACATATTTAGTCACAGTCTGGCTCACGGGCTGCTCAAGGCAAGGCCATAATGGACTTATCAAAAGCATTCTTCTAATTGTTTTAATTATCCTAAACAAAAACATAAACTCATTTTCTCTACTTACGTTCTTTCTATACTATATATTTTATTTTTTTCCATACTGAAGCTGGGAAGCCATAGAGAAGCAGGAGTACTGGGAAGCGCGTGGAACTGTGTATATTCCTAACATTTAAATCTCTGTATGTGAAAGACATTGATGAAAATTAGTAGCCTTTTACATACTTCTGTGTTAACATTAAAATATCAGACTGTTTAGAAAAGGTGCTTGTAGGGAAAAAGAGGACTTTTGTGCCTCTGGGAAAAGCTGATGCTTCATGCCAGTCTGTGTGATTGTTCTACAGGGTTTTTGTACGTGTGGCAGATAGTGTAATGACTAATAATATAATGATTGGATAAAAGATAGGGCGAGTGTTTCTTCTGTGCATCACTGGGTACGTGTTCTGGTAATTAATAAATGACAGTGAAAAATAGCTACCTCCAATTTTATTTTATTTTTATAACTGATTTTTTAGAAAGTTTGTCAAGTTTTGACTGTGCAATATGCCATAAATCACATTTTAGATCATCTTGTAAATAGAAATAAAATTGTCTTCCCAACATATTCCATGTTTTCCTGTGTAATTAACACCTCATTCACAGTTGTGTCTGCCAGTCAAGGCCCTGCCTTCTTCCTCCTGACACTTCCTTGATACTTTGTTTAGACTGCTGTGATTTTAAGTGTCATCCTCAGGATACTTTAAATAAAGTCCAAACAGGAAAAGGAAGGTGCTTCAAGAAGTCAACGGTATCAATCATTTTAACTCAGAGGAACTATTTTTAAAGTCTAAAACAGTTTATATTTTTTTTATTACTTATATAATTACCTCTCAATCCATTTTTCATACTTTCTAAGGAAACTTTACTGTTTTTCAAAAACATCAGGAAATGTGAATTTTCATCTGTATTTCTGAACTAGACATCAGTCCAAAAGTCACACATCTTAACTTGCAGTAGCAGCATGCATGTCATGTGGCACAGCCCAGGGGATGAAATACGTCCCCACAACCCTTCTTCAGTTCTTTCTTCAACTTGAAGGGCTTCAAATCCCTATATATAGAGTCCCTGGCATATAGGCAAGGGGTTACCCTGATGAGCTGCAGGCGTGAGGAAGAGGGATTTTCCACCCTTATTGTCATCATCTTGTTTCCCCTCAGTATAGATCAAGATTAATGAGAGGCAGAAAGTGAGAGTGGTTTCCTACACATCAGGGCTTTCACCTGTGAAGAGCAAAGCTGAGATTCGCTTTCTGCTCCTTAGATGATTACTTCTGCTCTTTATGTGAGATCGTCGTCTAATGAAATACAGAAAGAGGCTTAGAAGTAGGGACCTCCGCTTACAGAAATGCCCCATGAGTTAACTGTGAGCTGTCAGGGAGCATTTTCATTTTTTAACTATTTATAGCCAGGTTTTCACCATGACATCCCCCTAATGCTTTTTGTTAACTTACATTTTCAATATGCAAGGGAAAATTTTAGTCTTTTTGGAAATAATACTTTCTTTTTTTACCACCAGACCTAGATATTAGTTGTTCTCAGCTGTTGTTTCTAAAAAATATGCGTCAGATTTCAGCTTGGCAATAAAGATGTAAATTACTTCCATTTTTATGTTGTTCTTCCTTTAAAAAAAAAGCATGTGTGAAAACAACAGTTGTTCAATTGAGATCTGTGCTAAAAAATTGTAAAAATTACATGTGCATGTATTTTAGACTATGAGTAGAAAGTCTCACATTAACTTAAGTAGACTTTCAAAAAACCTGTTAAAACCTTAAGTTTTAACACAACTGATGTCACGTATGCATTGTATACACAAATGGCAGTAATTGCATGAGAAAGGTGAATTGGTTTTGCAAATAAATCTCTATGACTTTTCTGCTTGCTCTCACATCCCGGAGAAGAAGGGTATGGGTGTTTGTTAATTGGGTTGTATTGAACATATGTACTTACTGTGCAAGTCAGTGACTACTGCAGCACAGTTTAACCTCCCGAACTCTGGCATGTTCAGATAAAATATAATTTCTTTACACCTCATCAAGGTGCTCTGTTTATAACTCTATAAATATGCACTCACATTTGGGACATAGCTTTAAGATGTAACAGTAAATGTTATAGTGATGCACTGTTGTCATAATTATTAAAAACAATCCTAAAATTGCTAGAATTGGATGGCATTGCCGTGGCTGATACAGGGTATTCATTTTGGATAGTTTTTGAACTTTTTGATGATAAGAAAGACAATAAATCGTTCCCTTAAACAAAATTCTTATTCCAAATCAGTTACTAGCTGCAACATGCATAAACATCTGTTTTTCTTTTTTTGTTTCCAGGGAAGACGAGGCAAACCAGGCCTCCCAGGGAAACCAGGCCCGCCAGGACCTCCTGTGAGTAACTAACGAGGGAAATGGGAAATTTTCACTCTGTCCTGAAATAGTGAGCTTTGTTAGCATTTTTATAGCGGTTTACCTGTTCGTAGTTGTGGTTGAAAACAATTGATTTGTGCATACTCTGCTGCATCAAACAGCTACTATTCCTAGCCTTTTGATACAGCGCAGAGATAAAAGGACTGGGTACGCAAATAGGAGAGACTACACAGGAAGGAAAGAGCAAGATGCAAACTTCAGCAGGAGGCAGAAATTCTCTGGCGTTTCAAAGTAAGTTCTGGCCATGGATGCTAAATGTGAATACTGTGCATTCATTCACTCTGCAAAAAGCGTGAAGCTCTGTAGAAGATGGGATAATTTTTCTCTCAGAGGGGTAATTTGAAAGATGAAGGCCTGTGTGAAGCCTGTGCCAACTGTCTGAATGGTGGGGGGGATTATACCCCGCACTGGAATGAGCACTCAGCTGTAGTTCAAATGAGTTTCCTGAAGAATTCAAAAGATTAAGAAATACATCACTCCATGGAAGGATTTGTAATATGGAGCACTAAGGTGTTTAGCTCAGATCTAAGTGGTTTGGTTTGTTTTTTTTTAATTTTGTTTTGAGAGATATATGATTTCAAATTTGAAGTCAGGCGTAGATCTATTTTAGCCTAGAATGAAGACAGATTTCCTTTGGCAGAGGAAGACTTGATCGTATTTGTAACATTCCCTCTATATTGTATTGTAAAAATACTCTCATACAGAAATGTATGAGCTATTTATTTGTGGATTAAGTAAACTTCTGCTGCTTTACATTCTTAGTGTCAAACAAGGATTTCATAGTTCCTTCTTCTGCTTACCTGAAAAAGGTAAAGTTTATGGGTCAAAACACTTGATTAATATGCTTCAACATCACTGCAAGGGAAAACTAGTCTTACACTTTATTCTCTTTGAGAATGATTATTTTCTTAGAGAATAATGGACTTCTGCATGAAATACAGTGAATACAATGAATAAAATTAAACAGATGTCATTTAAACCCATCTAAAAACAAAAATGCAAAAATTTTATAATTTTCCCCCCTTTTCCTGGCAAAATGTGGTCAGAACGTGGGGTTGATAATGGAGTGGTTTTGTTCCGCATAAAACCAAATAGTTAAAAATTCCTCCCTTTTCTTTTTCTCCCTTGCATATAGTCACATTGACAACTTGCTTATTTGTCTTTTGTACAGTTTGGGCTTCCTAATGCTCAATCAGTACTGCAGACTGCGGGAGTCCAAAGACAGGAAAGGACTGATGCAGAATCTTAATACAAATGACGAAAATTACTTTTAAAAGAAAAAAAAACAATGAACTGAACAAACAAAAACCAAAACAAAACAACTCACACACACACACGCAAAAAAAAAAAAAAAAAAAAAAAACTAAATTTCCAGAATCTTAATTTCTGAATTATTCCAGATGGGTTTAGCAGAGCTGACACAGAGCTGTTCCATGTAAGATAAATTGAAAAAAAAAAAAAAAAAAAAGTACAACAGAACTGTCACACCTGCAGAGTGGTTACATATACAGGGTACAAAATGCATAACAGATTGACCAAAGATGTAAAAATTAGGCTCTCCGTAATCTCCATTTTGGAGAAAATGGAGATTCAGTCATTAATTGTGGTGGTAGATACAGTACACACTGTGTGTCTGAAATTAATAAATTTAGCTAATTTATCAGCTTATGCCATGAGGTTAAGTACTTAATTTCGATATTAGGAGAGCAGCCAGGTATTCAGCAATGACCAAAAAAAATGGTAAGAAGGAACGTTCTGCCTCCTTGAGGAAGAAGTTGGTGAAGAGTTGATAGGATGCAATACTCAGGGGATTTAGTGTAAAGCACAGTCCTGGAAAGATTGTGGGCAGGGGCTGATTATGAGACCACATTCTGAACAGTCAGAAAGGCTATAGATTGGGCACTACTAAGCAGTGTGAGATTTGATTAATTAAAATGATAAATTTTTACCTACTTGTGGCGTGGCGGCAATTAAGATTTTCTTACCTGTCTCTAGTTTGACTTTTCTAACCCTCTCTCAATACCTTTTTTTTTGTTTGTTTCCTAACCTAATTTCTTGGGATTTTTTTCAGTAAATTCGATGTTAATCGTGAATTTGTAGTCCTTTAACATCATCTGCACATCTTTGGTTGAAAAAAGGTTTCAGTATTAGAAACGTGGATTTATTGGCAAGTGGTTATGAAACTGCTCAATTAACGTGAGATTGTCTATGCAACTTCCTCCTGGTATCCTTTCTTTTGTGTCATTTTTCCCTCTAGAGCAAATCCTGTGCCCACAAAAGGCAAGGAGTCAATGAGGATTTTTATTGATGGGTTATAAAAAATATTTCTGTAAGCCTACTCAGATGCTGATCGCCAGCTCCTTTTAGTATTTTTTAAGGCTTATTAAGTATTATAGACTTTTAAAGTGTTCTGTTATTCTCTTCTGCTTCAGAATTCATGGTTTGCGTCCTTGCTGTCTGATGTTGGTTTTGAGTACTGTACTGTTATTTCAGTACTGGAGAGCTGAGACGAGTGCTCGCACTTGTCTCACTCCAGCAGGTAACAATTAATTTGAAAAACAAGTAGTCCAAACGGGTTCGGTAGAACAGCAGCTCCCTCTAGTGCTTTTTGCTCCCTTCCCCCATTTTAAAGAGTCTGGAGAGCAGTTTAAAGCTCCTGTTAAATACGCTATTCATTTCAGTTTCAGAAGCATTCTGAAAATTATGATTACGAAATCAAAATCTCTGCACCCTTCAAATGTATTTCATACATTTTCTTTACTTACATTTTCTTCTAAAGTCTTCTGAAAGAGATGCTGTCTCTTTCACATGTTGTTACACTGCTCTGCATGTCTTCTCATTGAAATTGAAATGCTTATTTTATGAAACAAAAAGTATCATAGTAGGATGCTGTGAGGTTGTAAGTATGGCATTTTGATCCGACTACAGAACTGAACTGATAATTTTCTTCTGCCAAGCTGTTAACAACAATATCTAAATGATTTAGCAACACAGAAGGGATTACCAGTAGACTATAGGTTATTTTGCATAGATATGACGCATTGACTTTCTAGTTCCCACAAATTTTTTTTCAGTACTTAAAAATAAATATATGGAAAGTGTCTGAACTTAGTATTTCTATACTATTGGCCTGAGGATGCCTAAGGCCCAGTTCTGCAGCCTTCACTTCAGCAAAATACTTTCCTGGTTTAGGTTTGTAGAATTGCTACCTGCCTGGGTTTTGTTTAGATTTCCTACAGAAGGTCATTTTTTTTTCTATTTGTCCTGCTTAGAAAATAGCTGCATGATGTTTGGCACTGTTTTACACATTATAATCATTGTTGGGAGGGGTTGGGGGTGGTTTTTTTGTCTGTTTTTTAATTATTATTTTTAGTTTTACACAAATCATCAGCCAGGTATTTCTACTTACATGGGTAAGCTAGAGGACAGAAAGAGGAGTTTTACTGGTTTGTCCCTTAAGGGGCAACTTTATCTTTTCTGTTCCAAAGTTTTCTGTCTCTGCTGGAACTCTTATGACTGGAGGAATCCCATTTTTCAATAGTTCCCATTTCAGTGGGACATTAGGTGGTTTTAAAATACAAAGAGGACCAAGCTGGAGTTGTATACCAGTATAACAGCATTCTTTGGGGTGAGTCAGAATATGACTTCTGCCCAGTGTTGCAGTTTGGCAGAAGGGAAGTGCTATCACCACTGTTTTTTAAAAGTAGGAAACATGAGGACCCCATGATTTGGCCAAGTGCCATCTTGTCCAAGAAGGTGTATGTGACAGAGGCTGGAAAGAAATTTTGGGTTTGCTAAATCACAGATTAGTGAACGGCCATCGCGATTATTCATCCTCTCAAACCTGCTGTTTTCTACCAACACATCCAAAGTTATTGTATGCAACTAGAACAGATTTATTTCACAATTGCTGTAGCCTTTGGAACTCATCATTCAGTTCATCATTTACCTTTGCAGGAGACTGAATCTTCATATCTTTTATCTTCACAACTATTCTTCCTTGAAAGACTAGCTTTGTGTTACCCCTTAAAGTCTACATTTTTGTTTGTGTTTCATGTGAGGCAATGGAGAAGTTCATAGGCTATTTGAATTTCGTCATTTAATTCCATAAACTTTTGATCTCTTGTTATTCACAGAATCACAGTGTGATATGGGGTTGGAAGGGACTCAAAGTCACTGCATAGTAGTGGGATGGGACTCCCAGGCATTTTGTTTGTTAAGGGACTATTCAAGGCTCAATTGGGGTTTCGATTCTTATTGTGATGCAATCTTGAGACAAGCCCAGCTGAGCTGTTTTCGAAATTCCCCCCAAATTATCTCTGCATAGGTAAGGATGTGGCAAAGCAAGGCGAAGCTGAGTCAAATGACAACTCCCTACATCTTACCTATTGTGCTCTGAAACTGGTTTGGCTGGGTGCTCCCATGCACACCTGTGTTTCTATTCCTGCCTTGTCTATAGAAATAACATCTGAAACCGATTTGTAGTTTTGGAAAACAGTCAGGACACATTTTCAATTCTTTTCTTGTTCATGCAACTGTACCCTCTGTGTGCTTCACTTCTCTCAATTATACAACTTGATATTAAAAAATAAAAAGGAAACCCCGGCTCCAGTGAGTGTTTCATTGGTATTTGCAAAACAGCAAGTCTGGAAAACATCCGAAGTGGCAGATGTGCAAAATTCTTATTCAATAGCTAGAAATTGCCTGTACAATAATTCTTCAACTTCTATTAATTTCATTGCATCTCCACTTGCCAAAGGGTGCTACTGGTTCTTTTTCTGTCAGTAGAGAGTTCAGAGTGTATTATGCAGCTATATTAGTGGAGAGAAACAACATGGAAGGGAAGAGAGAGACTAATGTTTAGGAAAACACTGTTGAATAAAACAATTTTCCCATTTTATTCATTTCACTTTAGAAAGAATGATGGAGGGATAAAATTATTAAACTTAGGCCAATTTTTGAAAATGAAAAGGCTGAAACCAGAGAGGTGGTTTACCCCTGGTAACACAAACACTGTGCCACCCAAATGCCTTAAGTTCTCCTTGACTCCCTTATTCACAAGATAGTTCTGGGTTTTTTTGAGGTTATGCCTGTTTCTCAAAACTGTGACGTACAAAGGCTTTCCGTTTTGTCAAAAATGATTTATTTGATATACAAATAATATCTAAGGGGTTAGAGTTGGTGGCAGGTCCAGCATTCAGTACCTCCTGGGTTGGGTGGTTGCCGTAGTTTCATTTGTGGAAAAACAGTAAAAGAAACAATATGGTGGCAAGTAAGAAGGGAGGATAAATTCTTATCTTTGACTGCTTACAGGACTGCAGCGTTAAACTTGACATGTCTAATAAGTAGGCACTGTCATCGCGGCTCAGTCCCAGTTCTGCATTGCCATCTTTAATATGGATATTGAAGTAAAAATTCTGCCAATGACTTCAGAATCCACGTTGAGTGAGCATCTCAGTCAAAACATCATGGCTATTTTTATCTTATTTTTCAATGTAGATTTGAGGTGACAATTCACTTCCAAAATAAAATGAATGGGAAAATGTATGGCTTTGTATGTCTTCCAATATTAGGGAACAAAGAGGGAGTGAGGCACCTGAGAATTTTCATGTGGCTTCTAAATCTTCATAATGTCCCCCAATATTTAAGTACCACTATATTTCTGTAACAATGTAATCACTATGAAATACATAGGATCATATTTCATACTTCAGTGATGATATCTCAGAACATACCTGTCTTGTTCTGGTATGAGGCAATAATGTTCTACCAGGTATTACTGACTTATCCATCAGTTTTAATAACTTTTGCCTATTTGACTTTATTTTGGCTTTATCATCTTCCTAGATTTTTATACCTCCAGAGTCCATTGAACTGTGCCATTACATCTCTTTTATTACATAGCTTCCATCAGATTAAATTTTTTTTGCCCAAGGAAGCAGCTGTCTATTTGGTTAATCAAAATCATGGTTCTGTTTCTTATCTTTTTTGAAGCAAGGGAAGTACCTGTACTGGTAAGGAGAACCATCAAGGTTTCACAGAATGATCTTGTACATGTGGGAAAACTTTGCCATTCTGCGCACTCCTATGGAGCAGGTGCGTCTTGGCAGAGAAGGCTTTGCTGTCAGAATGCAAATCATGAGCTATCTCATTTAAATGCTTTGTCAGAACACTTCAAAATATGATTACATAGGAGCCAAAAGATATCACACTCAGGATGTGCATCCTCAAAGTAGCTATCTTATTTTATCACATAGTCAGTATCACCAAACCGGTGTCTTTTTATGCAACTAATTTACATTATGGTAAATCTCAACTTTTTAATAATAGTTCTTCAGCGTAGCCTGCTACTGGGACTTAGGAACCAGCCTTGTGACTCGTTAGTCCCAGTTAGAGATGCAGGAATTCTACGGCTCGGCTGGTTACCCACAGTGATGCAGGAATTCTACATGTTGAAAAAACTAAACTTCCTGGCGAACAAGTCTCTTGTTTTGAAATTGTCTGTGGTCTCTCCTGCCCCACTCAAAAGGTGCTAAGAGAAATTATGCAGAATAGTTGCATTAGTGAAAGCCTTCTCCAGTCTTCATGAGTCATTGCTGTGAGGCACGATTTTCTTACCATATTCTGGTGATGGGACAAGAGCATGCCTTCTGTGAGAAACACCAGCTCACACTGAGAATTTAAAAGGACAAAATCGCCGAAGCAAAGGTATAAAAAATTATTATACGAAACAGCGCTGAATCGGGTGCATCTCAAAGCAGAGACACACCAACCCGTTAGCTTTTTGATATTTTATACCCTTATCCCGGCCGCCTGAGTTACTGTCTCTCTTCTCATGGGCTGAGAAGTTGGGGCTCACATTCTTCCCAACCGCCTGACCTATTACAGATCTAGTTCACACCTTTTTACCTTACAAGGCATACCCTCTTCCTCTACAAAATCATTATTCTAAACACACCTTTGATTAGTTGATTAGCTACACGTTATTTCACAGTCTTTGCTATCATCTACTGTCCAGTGTTAGCAGTTACAGGCACCCTGGTGGTCATATCTTCATCAGCCACCCTCTAGATGACCTTCATCCACTTGTCAGTCTTCACAGTCCTTTGTCCACTTATCAGTCTGCCATCTGTCTTTAGTCAGTCTTCACAGTCCTTTGTCTACTTATCAGTCTGCCATGGCCTGGCTCTCTTCACCTGGATGACTTCCCGTAGACCAGGACCCCTGGACAGCCCCAGGGTGCTTCTAAGGATTAGTTGGGTACAATGGGTGAGGCTCCACCATCACCGGGCCTCCTCCGTCAATACAGACATACTAACAAAAAATATATCAGTTAGCTGAAGCAAAACTCAGCCCATTTCTCAGACTTCTACTTGGTGATTTTCCTTCTCATTACTAATTGTCCACTCAAAAGTGCATTTAAACTACTGTGACAACTGTGACATCTGTGAAGACCTAATATTCTTTGTGTAAAGCTGGTTATTTGTAAACCAACCCTAATCTATACCACCAAGAGAATTATACTTTTCTGAAAACAGAAATGCTTTTCAGTTTCAGCTTTGTGACAGTAACGTTTGTCCTTCCATCCATTGTCAGAGTTCCCTTACTCATGAGAGCTATTACTTTTTAAAAGCTGAACTACCGTGCTTGTGTACTAGGACATTTACTATGTCCTAGTGATCCTTACAACCATGATGCAAAAGCATCAAATACCAAGGGTTGTCTGTCATATTCAGTTCACAAACAGCATCTTCTATGCAGGTGTGGAATTATCAGATATGAGGAATGCCGTCTGTGACAAAATCATTGCTGTTCATGTCTTCACCTTGTTTCCTGAAGTGTCTGATGGTTTATACAGCAGCAACTCTGAAGTAGTAAGCAGCTGAGCTCCTCATTAGAAAAGTATAGTAAATGGTTATTTAGCTTATATTAACCCAGATGAATACATAGCATTTCAGTATTTTCCTTGGATGTCTAGGTGAAATCAAAGGATAGAAGGTTTTTTAATTTTTCTAGGAATACTTTGGAGTATTGCCACTGTCCAGCTGTGAATTTGACAGCAGTTCATGTTACAAAAGTCTTACTAGTTGAAAACAATAATATTTTCATCTTGATCCTTTTCTATCTTGGATGAGAAGTGATTTTGACCCCTGACTTCATATAATAGTTTTAGAGGTCCTTTAGCATGAAAATGGGAAAAATTTTCAATAGATTCTTATTCTGAAAGCTGCTTTCCTGTTGTGATGCATAACACCAGAATATTTCTGTCATGCATGTATAATAAAAGTGCACGTAAAACAATTAACAAAGACCTCATACAAAATTAAACATGATAAAATCTCTGAATAATCTCTGACATACAATCTCTGATAAACAAACTCAATTTTCTTGAGGAACAATCCTTTTCAAAACTGAAGAGAATTCAATTCCCTAAAGCAATCTTTAAGCTGCACATATACCAGCTACATTTTCCCCCACTAACACAAAAACTGTGGACAGTAAATTGCCCATCATTATAAAAAGCCTCAGAGGACGAGAGTTGCCTTTGTGCCCTGTCTCTGTTAAAAGTGGCTCTTTCAGACCAGGTGACTTAACTGAGCATATTGCAATCGTATTGATGTAGTCAAATGTTTCCTGCAAAGCTGATAAAACCAGGAAGTTAGTCTTTTGGGGAATTCTGGCATTCCTCAATTTCCCTTTCTGCATCTAAGTTAAAAATCTAGCTCTTTACTCACACTAGAAGCTACTTCTACATCAAAACTTGTACTCTGAGTTAGTGAAAAGAGTTTTAAAATGCTGCAGAACAGAGTTGCTGCTGTTCATACCAGAGGGATTTGTACTAAAATTGATATGGATGTCGCCACTGCCTTCTCTGACAAACCAATTCACTCTGAAAGAAGTTGCCAGTTTTCAAAACTCAAGGATCTAGAAACTGACTCTGTTTCTTCTCTGAAAAAAAAAAGCTATAATGAACTTACAGAAAATAATTTATTGTGTAATCTAATAAAAATTCAAAGCCTTTTACATGACCACTGCTCTTTGAATGCAGGTATGTAGACTTAACATTAGTTAAATTAAAATTACTTTCTGATGCATGTTTTTCCATATAGGGTCCTTCTGGACTAAAAGGAGTTCTGGATTCATTGAACAAGCATTATAATGAGGTATGGACATTTGATATATAGTGTCTATGTGTATGTGTTTATGGCTAAGAAGCATCTAAGATTGAAATGACCACAGTTTTGATCCCAGCAAACTGCTGGGATCCAAATTCATTCAAAGGGTAGATCTTTCCCTGTTCCCTTTATGCATCCCTGTATAGGCTTGGTCCAACATACCTACTGTGTCGTGTACCCTGCTGCTATATGTCTTACCTCCTGTCCGTCTTCTACTCCTGTATTTTTGCCTGGTGCCCTTCAAAAAGGAGGTGGGGGGACCACCCAGCTGTTAGCGTAAAGCACCACCTCCCCATTTCTAAACCTCATCGCTCTAAATTGTACATAACATTTCCTTTTTCTTGACCTACTCTGTTGTGATCCTAAGAGTAAACTAGAAAGAGAAGGAGGTATAATTAAGGTCTGCCAGCAATTCATAAGAATTGTCCTTATGTTTGCGTTATAGATTAATAAAAATATTTTCTGAATTATAGAACCTCCTGCAGCTACAAGCACTTCATAGGAAAAAGTTAAAATTCAGTAGGACAGCATTCCATGTGACAGAACTTTTAAATTCCCACCACAGATTTTTCAAATCGTTTAAGTGGCAGTAGTGTCTGCCATTGTAAGGGACTGTAATTCAAAGATCACGCAAGTTTCTTAATTGCTGCCAAAGTACGTAACTTATCTGATAAGAAAATTTAGTTTCATTCAAAGACCACTGAAGGACTATGACAGGAATATTTGCCTAACACAAAGGTTACTGTGTGTATCAGACCTTAAGTCATGCAGGTCAAACCTGGAAGACATTGATTTCTTTCAATATTAAAATGCATAACTATAAAGAGCAGGTGAATTCAGGATATTTTTCTTATGTAACATATCCAGATGAGTACTAAAATCTTTTTTTGAATAGGGATTATGGAGTGAAATAAATGTCAAATATATCTTTCTAGTTACTTTTATCACAGAAGTGATTTCTCTGATATTTCTGATGTTTAACCCATTCCAAATCAGTATTTCACCTTAGTACATGCATTAGGAATTAAGCATAGTTTTATATGCTGTCCCGGACTAAGGAGACTTAGTTTCTGATTTTGGTCTGCCATTTCATATGTATGTGTTGAAGTTTTCTATATTTTGGCTTTATACCTTTCATTTTCTTGGCAGTTTATTTTTCCTGCCAAAGACTGCTTTCACTGATACTAGCCCTGTTTCCTCTACCAATACTATATTTAGTGTAGCTCATTCCTCACCTCTGCACTATTAATCTCATTTACCCTGGTAGTCACTTTAAGGTTAGTTCTGCAGGAGGAAATACAAACAGTGGTGATCTTCAGGAACTGGCAAGCACATCTCCAAAATTCATGTTTATTATTATTATAAGGCTCTATGAACTCCTAAGGTGTCTTTTATTTCCAAATTAAGAATATTCTGGAAAAATGTAGACCAGCTGCTTTATGTCTATAAATTAATCATCTTTTAAATCCTGTACAGCTTACCAACTTTCTTCCTCCTTCAGCTGTCTAGTTTGAAGATTTTAATGACTCTGTCATGAGTAATTAACTGTTCAACAAGGATATGCTGTTTGGTTTCAGATGAGAAAAGACATGGCTTTCTAATTCAAGTAACAGATTATAAATGTGCAAACTTTATGTAACCACATGTTCACATCTTCCTAGAGTCAACTTAAGTCTCCAACTGCTGCGACAAACGCATTATTTTCTATATGTCTTATGATGGAAATGGGATATTCCCATCAAGGGCAAGAGGGTCAAAGAGGTCATCAAAGACAAGGACAGCTTGTCTGCTTTGCCACAGTTTGATGATTTAGGCAGATGTATGCACCAGTAACTTTCCCCTTTTCCCCACACTATTAGGTAGGATGATGAGTGCTGATTTTGTTCACTGCACCTTGGAGGTACCAAGCAATCTTTCACACTCCAGTATATGATTTGCAATGTGCCTCAGTTATTTCCACTTGTACGATGATATCTCAGTGATATTCTCAGGTTTTTGAGGTTCCTTACACCAGAGGATACGGTCTTCTCATTTTCCAACATTTTTTGCATGTTCTCAGGTATCTCACAAAGTCTTCTTTTAGTCTGGTTTTTTAAAGTGCTTAAATTAAGACAACATTTTTGTTGCTATAGAGATTTTTATATCATTGTTTTTCTGAGAATATTAGTATGGCTTCTTTGCACTGGTGTTTCTAGTCATCATGAGAAACTGCTACCAGGAAATGGTGGGGTGGGAGTATGAGTGGCGGTGGAGATCAGTGAGAGAGATCTTAGGACCCATCATAATTAATAAAGTTGTCTTTTTCTTTCTATAATTTCTCTGTTTCTTAGCAGATTATTTAGAATTCTTCTGATTTCTGTATGGTATCAACGAGTAGTTGTAATTGCTTAATGTATTTAAATAATTTGTTGCAACCAAGCTTTTTCAGGCTGAGTATCAATCACCTTATTGTGTAAGGAGGCTGGAGTGCAAGTCTTTAAAAGCCTAATTTACTTGATCCATGTGTACAGTGAAAGAGAGCGCTATAAATACAGTTGCTGATGGCAGCAGCAAATTGTGCTGGATGGCAAACCAAGACCAGCAGCCTCTCTTTAATGAAGGTGAGGGGAACCAGCTGAGGATAAGCAGTAGCATCTCCTTAATGGGTGGGAGACAGTGCTGGAACATTTCTTCCCTCCTTGTTCTTTTTTTGTGCCTGTTCTTGCAAGGCATGTGACTGTTTTTATACTCCTTGTTATGTCTTTTGCGCTTTCAGTGTAAAAGAGATGCTTTGTGTGTGTTCCATTTTGTTCTCTTCATTATGCCAAGAGTCTGGTCCTACCCTGCTCTGTAGGTTACATCCCTCAGTGACTGGTAAATGATGCCTTGTGATTTGTGTTTATACACTCTCAGGCCTCCGTTCTCATCTCTTGCCTGGGCTTTCAAGGCCTCTGCTTGTCGTCTTTTTTACATACCAGTTTTCTGTACATAGATATAAGGTCACTTCAGTCAAAGCGGGTTCTAAACATCTTTGGAAAGGGCATACAGGTCAGTTTAATCTAAAATGTTCTCCAATGCATAAAAATAAAAATGAAGCCACAACACAAAGCTATGGAAACTACATCACAATCTGCTCAGGAAATGTTTCAAAATCATTATAATTTATAATAATTATAGAACATTCTTGAATAATTCATTATTACTTTTCTAAGTTTTTTCCTTTGGCATATTTTACTTACATTTTGTTGTAAAGAGCAAATGACCTATAAATATGCAAAAAGCATAGAAGTAGTTATTTGGTCCAGTACGCTTTTTTCCTTTCCATGTATGCAAAAGAAATGCACAACTCAGAATAAATCATAACTTATACTATACTCATAATAACAAACATCTAGATTATTCTCAATCTAGAGCATTGACCTTCTTTGGGTATCTGCCTCTTGCTCTGAAGATGATTTTGATAATTAGGGTAGTAACAGTGTTACAAGCTCTAAAAGCTGAAGAAGATCCTCAGGACATTATACTTATAAAAATAATTATGAATTTTATTCAGGTTATGTTCAGTTACCAACTTCTGAAAATATTAACAGAGTGTAAATGGCACTTTTATTCATCATGATGTTTTTCCACGTTAGAGTTAGGGAAACGGGAGCACGGCAAGGGGAGCTGGCTTGCTCAGTGTTCCCACCCAGCCCAGGGGCAGATGTCCTAGGACTTGGACTCCTTGGGTCCAGACTCAAGCTCATTTTTCAGGGTCATTGGTTTTGTTGCTTTTTCTGTTGTCATCCAAAGAAAACGCATTCCCCTTAGGTAGTCTGAGCCTGGCTTTGTGAAGAGCAAAACATTTGCTTTATATTTTATTGCGTCTTTACCTTGTGCAGAAGAGTAAATAGGTGCAGTGCAATAATACCTGAGGAAGTATACAACGTGACTCCCTGGTTTTTTAATCTGTCTGTTTTCTTTGAGGAGCATTGTGAGGAACCTGTTGATCATATTCATTCCCTCTCCTTCTGTCTCACTACTCTAGTAAATTACTTCCATTTTACATTTCATGCTGCTCAAAAGTAAAAACCTTGGGTTTTTGTCATAGGAAAGAAGCTATTTTCTAACATACTTGAGAACTGTGCTGTTATAATGAGCATAAAAATATGTTTTTTGCATTGAGTTAAGAAAAAAACCCCACAGATTTGCATAGCAATAGTCAACATAGACATTACCCTTTTATGCATTTGTTCATCTTCTGCTTGTCTGACTAGAGTATTAATGTGTGACAAAGGATGTGTTGCTGCAATATGTTACTTAAATGTTCTGCATAGGCATTTAGTATGCCTTTCTAATAGTAAATTAGGACTTCTGATTTTACATACTGGTAAATTATATTAACTTCTTATGGTAAATAAATTATTACTGCAAATAAATGGTGACAAGGTCTGTTCTCTGATTTTGTGGTGATATTTCTCCCCAGAGTGACGCAAGACTACTAGGATTACTTGGGACCCCTGGGCCTAAAGGCCAGAAAGGAGACGTTGTAAGCATTTTGGGTGAAATTTTGAGAAGTTTCAAAAATCTTATCTAACCTGCCTCTGCAACCCTTAACACAGTGTCTGTTCTTTGATTTATCACAATGATGTTTGAAGGAACAGGTTTTGGGTATGACTGGCTCTTTGATCTGTGTATTTCAGTCTCCAGCTCATCATGGCATCCTGCAGGTGCAGCACGTGGGCCTTTCTCCTCTCATCTATGACAGCCAGAAAGGCACAATGGAGGAATAATTATGTGTCATTTCTGTAACACTGTCTGAGGAGAAATCAAATGAGTTGGCCTGCTGGTTAGGGGGAAAAGACTCTATGAAAGTCGAAATTCAGAAAATATTTTAAACAGTAAATCATTAATATATGAAGCAGGTTCTCTGTAACAAAGAGACTTGCTGTACCAAAGATACTTACAGTCAGCTTAGAAAAGTTATGTGGAGGTCAGATTCTGAATCCACAACATATGACAGTATATTGTTTATAGGCATCAGTCCTGTTAAGCAGCAGAATGAATTTTTGACAATTGGATGCCTATTAAGCTTGGAAGAAAAGAAAAGCTCTGGATATGTCACAAGATTAGGAATGTTTGGGTTTTTTTATTGAGAAGCCTGCAGATCTGCTAAAGAAAACAGTGATTTAAATTTATTTAGAGATTATTAAATCTCAGATTTTTGTGTCTTACACAGAACAAAGCAGAGTTATAGGAGAAGAGGAGTTTATTTCTATTAGTTAGAATATAAGAGGTTTAAATATAATTTATTTTGTTAAAAGGGTCAAAAAGGAGAATTGGGAATGATCGGCGCAAAAGGAGAAAAGGTAAATGGATTCTTTACTTCTGTGCTTATGTGTGATGCTGGGAGGTGGCTGAGCATACTGATTATCAGTCAAATCCTGTCAAATATACTCAGAATCCATTAAATATATTTAAGCATAGGAAAAGCTGTCAGTCTCTGAATGTCCTTAGTAATTTACTCAAGCCCATCCTGGTATTTACGTATGCAAGTAAATTTCCCTATTCAAACAGCTCACAAACTCCTTAATTTTAAACATATTCAGACTTTCACTGAATGTTTAAAATTATGTTTATATAAGTTTATGATCAGTGATTGCCTCATGAATTGGATGCCATTCATGCTTTTTCAAGTTACAAATATAATGTTTTTCCAGAAGCTCCCTGCTCATCCGTGCAGGTTTCCTGCTTCCTTTGCCCTGATTCTTGCTCTTAGGGATGCACCAATCTTGAGCTTGAAGGAAGTAGTACTTAAATATCAGCCAGTTCTCTTGCACCCCCCTTCTAGAGTCTTAGCCCATGTGATAACTCGAATTTCAGATTCGTATGCATTGTCACTCTTTTCAGCTCATTGTCTTGACTCTCCCTCTGCTTGAAAGAATCACATCATGGTCTTGTCATTAAATCAATGTAAATCAAGTAAACTTTTGTAGTCCATATACTTATATTTTATATAGGTTTAAAAATACCCCGACATTTACCAAGGACTCTTCACCAAAACCAGACATATGTACTATTTAGCATTTGAAATAAATCTGTGTTAACCTCTTCCCGGTGTTTCCATAGGGAGAGCCTTCTGAAAAGGGGGACAAGGGAGATCCAGTGAGTATAGCTACGTTTTGAACTGGTGATGTGAATCATTTATGTTTTATATCATTTTCATAGTGTATTGATGCTGTAATTATTTTCTGTGTATACTTTCATTAGATTCAGTGATTAAGTAGGGTAGCATATGTATTGTCTCTTTCTTAGACATACATTAAGCTCACACAGATTATAAATAAAAAACAGAGATGCCCTGTTCTTCAGCATTTTGTACAGTCCATAAACTTGAGTTCTAAGTGCATGGTTTTTTTGTTCCCTGAGGGTTCGTTCTTTTTTTCAGTTATTTGACAAAATTATGTGTGGTCTTAACTGTACTATTTTAATTGTTTTACCAGTTTCTAGTGTGGCATTTAACATCAAGAAGTTTTCTTATAGCCATTTTATGTGTGCATAATTTTTTGGTTATTTTGGGGGGTATTTTCAGAACATTTATTCTGTAAGAATCTGTTTACACATGTTCCTTATTTTTAATTAACTTTCCTCTCTCATGACATTTGACAAAAGCTGGTTGTGTTGTTTAATACACAACTGAAGGTTGCTCAGATACTTGTGGTTAATATATTGTAATAACTGAAATATGCCATACTGTAATAATGTGTGGGTTTGGAGACGAATACTCGGTCACCAGTAGAGATTTTGTGGTGAAGAATAGGCTTCAAACTGGAGAAGCTCAATGTGGTGCTTTCAAACATTTTTTTCTCTAAAACACTAGAAAGAGCTGCAAATTAATTCGTTTTGAAGAGGAATGCCTTTCAGAGTTTGCAGAAGGCATTGGAAATTCTTTAATGCTTTCTCAATTTTAATTCGTTTTGAAGAGGAATGCCTTTCAGAGTTTGCAGAAGGCATTGGAAATTCTCAATATTTATTAAGTTTGCAAACTATATTATAATATTTTAAGGTAGCAAATTAAACTCTTAGGTCATCTTAGTTAAAGTTTTAACTTCTTATGTTTGTACCTGCTATTTCCAGGGAGAAACTGGAATGGAGGGATCAAAAGGAAATAAGGTATTTTCTGACTATGTAAATGGCGTACATAGCTGGTACTGGGAGACATAACAGTAAATTTGAATTTTTTTTTTTTATTCTCTCAAACAATGTCATTAGGGTGAAACAGGAGACCCTGGACCACCTGGTCTTATTGGAAATCCAGGAGCAAAGGTAGGTGAAGGGTATTTTTGTGGTATTAACAGCCATTGCATTCTATGCTGTTATATAAGAGGACTCTGAATACTATCAACTCTTTAGTTGTTATTGAAGGGGCAGAGAATGCAAATAGTTTATATATAAAGTTCGTGCACGGATCATGGCTACTGTACTTCATAAAATTCTTCCTTGGTAGGATGCTACTGAAAAAACTGTTCTTACTGCAGTTTAAATCTCGGTCACCCTCACACTGTGTACCTTCCAGGAGAGTCTTATAGAGATCATTAGAGTTTGCACCAAGTCACCCATTTATCTCTACTTCTCAATCCCCTTTTCTTTCGATACTCTGGAGTCCTTCTGATGAGATTATTCCAAAAGGAGAAGGAACACTTACCATGTAGTTAAAAGATGACTTCTAGATCTGTCCCTTGAGGGAGGAAATCTTGATTTACTCCTTTTGTTTTGTATTTTCCTGTAGGTAGTGCATTTGTATTTACTTGTATTTGCTTTGGATACATACTTGGATTTTGTACATATCAGTCCCAAAGCTTTCTTGGACCAAATGCTAGATTAAGGGAGAATGAGAAAACTCTATACTTCTTAGTCCATGTGGAAGATAATTCTTAATGCCGGATACCATTGTATCATTTCACAGGGACTGCAAGGACCTCCAGGACCTGTTGGACCCAGAGGGCTGCCAGGAGAAGTTGTATGTATTGTGCAGTCTCCCCAAGCTGGGGTGTGGGGTGTGCTGGCTAGTGAAGCAGTACCACAGAACTGATGGTAGTGCTGCTGTTGTGGTGGTACTGTAGCCATCAGGTGCCGAAGCACAGTAGTATGGGGTGCCTCAGGGTAGAGTTCTGTCATTTGCTTATGTTCTTTTTGTCCTTGTTTTACCATCTGAACAAGAACGACAATGCTAATTTGACTGATTTGCAGACAGTTAGCTCTACAAAAATCACTCTTATCTCACAGGAGCAGGTGAAAATTTAAAAAGTCTCTAGCAAAGTTTTAATCATATTACGTCATGAACTGTAAAGAACAGCTTGTGGAGCAAAGTGAGAAGAAACAGGGAAAGTAAGGGTATCCCAAGGATTTAAACATTTGCCTTCCTTATTTCTGTCTATAGTTCTGTATTATTCTGAAATGCTTTTCTTCCTGTAAAAGGGGTAAAGATTAGTAAGGTGAATAGAATAAACAATTATGTTTATTATCTTAGAATTTAGGTCAGATTTACAATTAAAACTCATATTCCAAGCAAGAGGTAATTCTGAACAATATAAAATTCTTTAGCCAAAGTGGAAGTATTGGTTGGAAAAAAATTAGTAGAATACCTCTTTTCTAATTACTTTTCAATAGATTAAATTACTAAAATACTTCTGCAGAAAGTGGAATGAGAGGTTATTCTTGTGATTGTCGGTTGACATTCTAATTTAATTGGGCAGTGGCTTGCTGACAGTCATAAAGTGCCTAAGGCCATTATATAGCTGCTGTAGGTGAAAAATAGCTTAATTTGTGATCACTGACAGGTGGCAGATGAATTGTGTATGTCCGTGTCTGTGGGAGAATGTCAAAACCTGAACTGTTCAACTCCCAAGCAGAAGCCTACTACTTGTCAGATGCAAGAGTAGGGGCTGCTTCTTAATTTTGGTAGCACCTGAACTGAGCAGAGGTGACACACCCCTGGGGTCTCCAGTTAATATGAGACATGAGACAAACTCACCAGTTTGGAGGCTCACCACTTGCTGTGCTTCTGCACATACACTATTTAGATGGCGAGAACTGAGGGGTGAGGGTACCCAGGAGATGAAGGGGTGGAAAAATAGAAGGGTTCCTGGAAGTAAAGAGGTGTTGTCTCAAGGAAGAAGGGGAAGATCTTGGCTGGAGGAAGGGTCCTGGAAGTCAGGGAAGGTCGTGGAGATCAGGGAGATGCATCAAAACAATTGCCAGGGACCTTAGCCTCTAACACTGAGGACTGGTAACTGAGCAGCTGCACAACACAAACCAAGACAACTTGCTGCCCAGCCATCCTGGATGAGTGACAATCTCCCTGCTGGAAAGTTAAGTCAGGGCTCAACATAATGTGAAAAGGGGAAAGAGTGAGAGTGTGAGATAATCAAGGAAGGTAAAAGCTCATATCTCAGTGGTTCTTAAGTAAACCCCAATATCCAGATCCCCTACAGGCAGTCAGGTAGTGTCAGAAGAAGCTTACAGATGATTTATTGAACCTCAAGATCATGGCCCGTTGAGGGACACAATCTAGGAAGAGTTGTGGGGAGAGGACCCCTTACCAGAGATGTAGTTTGCCCATAACCTTTATACCCGTGGATGCAAAACTGATAGGTTGGGATTGTCGAGGCAGTGGGTGGCTCTGAGCAGAGTTTTAACATGCCTGTAGTTATTGTGCTTTTGGGTGCACCATATTCAGGTCTTCCAATTGGTTGGTGTTTGTCAAGGTGACGGGCGCCTCCTTCACGGGGGTTTTAGTGTGCCTCTAACCCTTATGTCACTGGGCAACAGACCGATGGGTTTGCTGGCCGGTTTGGATCACCCAAACAGGCAGGGATCTCCCAGGATCCAGGAGGGTAGAGCACAGGTGAAACTTCAATCCAGTCCTAATGCTCTAGGAAACATCTTAAACTGTTAGGCATCATTACACTAAGCTTGAAAGTTCCCTGGGCATTTGACTTGACACCCTAATATAGCAGAAGGCCTATTCTGAGGAGGTGGCTGCCTGTCTCCCTTCCAAATTACAGCAGAGTCCCTCGTTAGTGTGCAGGCAACTCTGTTCTGCCTAATCCCCCATGTAGACTGCAATTAGGTTATAGTCCACAGCTGTGGTGCTGTCACATAACCTCAGCAAGTGGCACCTACCCCATCTCTCTGGTTCTCCTCCCTCCCTTCCTCCATAAAACATTAAATGGGTTTTTAAGTGCTATTTTGAACGTTTGAGTGGTTAGATACAAGTGGACCAAGAAAAGCAGAAGATGGTGAGCTTGGCTTGAAGCTAGCAGTTAAGCCTGAAAAGAACTGGGATTTTGGATTTTGCTCTGTGGGTTGGTTTTGGCCTTTATCTTATTTCTACAAACAGAAGCATCTAGGAGCTGCATTCTGTCTTAGGTCTTGCCACATGCACTCTGAGACTGCTTTCTGGAAGAGAGCTCTTAATTTGAACAGACTTTTAAGCCATATACTTTATTAATATTAAAATACAGATCTCAGTGGTCCACAGCTGGCAGACTTTTTATTGTTGACTTTTTAAAAGTCTTAGGGATATAAGCAAAGTGACAGCTGGAGGACAACATCTTCAGCTTCTGGCAGGGCAAGAACTTGGAGTGTTCAATTCTGCATGTAGTCATTATGTGCTGTGTTACTTATTGACCATTTCTTTATACCTCAATTGAGGCTTGCGATTTTTAAATCATGTCTAATTTACTTGTCTTCTACAGCAATAGTTTGTAAGCCTTTTCTGCTGTGCTTCTACTTATATATAGATCCCCAATCTTACTGTGGAAGATAAGAAAATACTGCATGTCTGGTTTCCTTGTGTTGTCATCAGCCCATTTGAGTTCATAATTGCTGATTTTGAAACTGCTGTTCTTCTGCATCTTTGATCAAGTGATATTATGAACAGATAAATAGAGTATATAATGTATATCGATCCTAGATATAGATGGTCTTGAAGACTCATATTTATACACATTCATTATACACATACAACAATTCATCTTGCTCAGCACAATGAAAATTATGAAAATATAAAAAAAATGTGTCTTTTTCTTAGAAAGTTCATTTTTCCATTCCAGATTAAGTATCATACTTTACTGTTCAGTTTTGACAATTTTATCAATTATTGTGGAAATTAGTGGTATTCTTAATAAAATGCTTGATAGAATAGTTGGTTGAATAGCATTGAAGGGTTATGGAAAAAGTTTTCTGTATTTTTTACAGCATAGTAAGAGAAGACAATTTAACTTTCCCTGTTACTTGAATAGTTTACTGTAAGATTTTAATGTATTTAATTTCTCTGCATTCAGAAATCCTTCATGAAAAAGGCAAGGGAAAATACTGAAGTTAAAATCAAAATGTGAAAGATGAGAAGATTTAGACAAAAGAAAGGACGGAGTATATTTATTTTGCTGAAAAAAATTGACTGTATTAAATATCTAGAATATTTAAAAGGAATTTGGTGGGTAAAGTAATGCAGGAATTCACTGAGGATTTCATGATACAGATTTGGATAATTAACTGGTGTAGGAAATCATGCAGCCCTTCATAGGCAAAAAAGATGAGACACTAACTTGAAAGTCAAGGTTGTGTACACTACCATCTTGCCCTGATAGGGTTCAGAAAATAACTGTGAGTATTACATTTCAACTTGAAGAAAGAAAGATGAAAGAAAGAAAAATGTTTCATATATATGATTAAAGAAGGATTCATTAACTTTTACTCTTTGACATTTTGAGTCAATACCAATGTACAGTAAATAACGCAGTGTAAACTCATTTGCATCTGTAATTTTAAATAATCTTTAAGGGAATAGCTATAAAAATGTACATTTATAATTTTATTAATTCCAGGGCTTACCAGGAGAGCACGGGGTAGCAGGAAACCCAGGAGTTAAAGGAGACAAGGTATGTTTTAAGTGGTTTTAATTAAACTTGAGGTTTTAGAGCGTATCAGACTGTTACCTCTGAAGTAACCTTCCATCCACAATTAGTGCATCTGTGTGGCTGCTTTACGAATTGATTTAAAAATGGAGAAGTTTCTTGGAGATGCTGTAAGCCAATTTGGCAACCCGATTGCTCTTTAGATTTGTAATTTAAGTAATATTTCAAGACAGCTGCATTGGGCTCTTGCATTAAATCAGTGCAGTATAGAAATTATTATATTATAATTATTAATTATATTATTACATTATAGTTCGAGTCTTGACCACAGAACAAGCGTTTCAGTGTGGTGTCCCAACCAGGCTAGTGTGTGAAATCCCACTTCAGGGGCAGAAACATTGATCCTGACAGAGCCCTGGGGCAGCTGTAGTGCCTCAGAGGAGAGCCAAGGCTGGGATCTCCTCATGGCACTGTATTGTGCTCTGTAGACAACTCTTAGATAGAAATGAGCTACACCAACAAGTTAAAAATGATGTGTGTGTGTATATATGTTGTGTGTACAGAAGGGGAGAAAATAGGTTATACAGGCGTACTGTGAGCTGTGTGTTGGTAATTATACATGACGGGTTACGAGAGAAAATCCATTTATAGTTTGAAGACGTGAGCTGCTGAAAAGGCAGGAAGAAGAAAGTAGATATAGAATAATGAGGAAAATGTACTCATCTTGCAAAACAGGATGTAGTGGATTCAGAAATAATCACAGAGGAGTGATAAGGAGTGCAGGAGTGTGTAAAAGACAAGAACGTAACAAAAGGCACAGATTCACCTGTGTAAGGAGGAGTTGAAGAGGTGTGGAGCAAGAGATACCGTATGCATTGAAATGAGAAATAGAGGAGATGTAAACAGGAATAAAATGAAGACCAGGGCTGTAGCACCAGAGGTAGATAGCTGGGGAGAGACAGAGTTTGAAGCTGTTCCTGTGAAGCAATTGGCAGGGTTTAGTGACAACCTGTGTATTAGGGGTCTGGAGACAAAGAAATACAGATCAGTTGCGTTGCAAGCATGGAAAACTGAGACAGTGTTCATTACTGTTAGTGACTATATGGTACATGCCTCTTCTTCTGTAACTTTTTGAAGGAAAATATATTTTTGGTAGAAAATCGAAGCCTTCGAATAGATTTTCCATACATACATACGTAACACTTTTGATGTTGTTGGTACATTGTACCTACATTGGTACCTTTGAATAATACATTAGGAGAACAATATACAGGATTTTCCTGCCTCCTGGGAACTGAGTACTTACAGGTGTATGGAGATGAATGTCTGTGGAATGAAATGTAATAAATTTGATAAAACTATGGTAATGATTTTGATACCTGAATAGGCTCACTTGCTTGCAATTATATGTTGGGAAACACAGAGCTATATAAAGCTTTGATTGTGCTTATTTCTCCCCCCCTGTGCTGGCACTTCCTAGGATAACCTGGATAATATTTAGGAGGTTTTTTTAATAAGAGAAAATTTTCACATTTCAATTAGTGATTCAAATTTATCTTGTAGGGGGACCCTGGTGGGATTATGGGACCGCCTGGACATCCAGGTCCAAAAGGTGATGTGGGGCCTCCTGGACCAAGTCTGCCCGGAATACCAGTAAGTCCATAATCTAAAAAGGCTTTTATGACTTTATTTCTTGTAGGGAAAATTATTAAAGAATTCTCATCATGCAATGAAATAAATTGGAACAAGTACTTTTTAAATGTAATTTCAAAATGTAAATAAACGCTATAGTGACATTATAAGTACACTAAAATATTGTTTAGAAATCTGTAGTGTTAGCGCAAGATTCACATATGTTCCTAGTGACAGTAGTATTAACAAGGAAGACATACATAAATCTGTCACAGTTCGTTCATAAAGGCTGACTAATTTGGGGAAAAAAATTCAGCTGGTCTCTCTAATTTCAAAACATAATTTGCTTTTTTCCTGTTTGTGTTTTTTGTTTGTTTGGTTTTTTTAGGGTCCCACTGGTATTCCTGGAAATCCAGGTCCACGGGGACCAAAGGTATTAAAAAAAAAAATTAATTCTGTTTCTGAAAAAACAGGATAATAGGCTAGTTTACATTTTCAGACCTGTTGTAACTGAAAGCCTTGTACCCTTCTCAGGGAGAAAGAGGACTCCCTGGTGTACAAGGAGCACCTGGGGAGATGGGGCCCCCTGGAATAGGCATTCAGGGATCACCAGTAAGTATACCAATGCCCAGATTTTGGGCTTCTCACTATGCATCACTGAGAAACTGTAGCAAAGAATAATATAAAACCATGTCATGAACTCCCTTGTGACTTGACTCCCAAGTCAGCATCTTTTCCCTTTAGTGGGAAAAGATCTTCCCTGCAGGCTTTCCTTCCCAGTGGAAGCCTGGGGTTCAGGGAAGAGTCAATGGCTGCTTTACAGATGTGCTTCCTAGTCACGGTGTTGAGACGTCTGCTGTGTCTGTTTCTAAGCAACAGTTGTTTGCAGTTGTTGGCAAAATGCAGCCTGAGTACTGGTACAAAAGAAGAGGCGTACTCGGCTGTAAATGATGGCATTTTGTAACTCATGCTGGTACTGGAAATGGCAAAGACTCATGCAAGAGACATGGAAGGCTTTGCTTCAGCTCCTAGCTTTTGTGCTTGTGATGACTGCCACTTACAAGCTGAGTTCTACTGCTTATAAATGAGACCCTTACAGTGCCAGGTACTATGGCAGAAAATAGTAAAGTTCTGATTTTGGACAGTTTTCCTCATGTGTCTCTGTGCAGTTTACATTCAGACATGAAGCAAGTTGGTGCAGTGTATCTAGAGCATTCATACTAAATAGCTGTTGTATAGCAATAACTGCTTCAGATACTCAGCTTGTTTTCCAGGTGGGTTTTTTTTTCTATTGCCTTTAAAAAAATCCATCTGCAGTGTCTTCAGAGTATTAAGTAAAAAATTGGTGGTATTGATGGTGTAGATGGTATACGTGTTAATATATAAGCTCTACCATGGTGAATAGGGCAATCACTTTTCCAGACCAATAGACTTTGCTGATAGATTTCAGTTTATATACAGCACTCAGACACAGAGAGAAAAGGTCTGAGAAAGCTGATAGAGATTCACATCTTAGATTAATATAATAATACTTTAAAATAATTTATTCAGTTAGAATGTTTTCAGAGCTTAATTTTAAAAGTGGTCCATTGATATTTAAATAATCTAATTTGTTTTTATTCAATTGAATATCAGCTTTTCTTATGAATATTTGAGCTAAATAGCAAGTTTCACCACTTTGGCATTATTCTTTGGCATTACTCGCACTTAAAAATGGGCCTCAGAGAATTCCTGAATTTTCTAATGATGGCAAAATTAGATTTGGATTTAAAGCCAACTTGTAGAGCAAGTATTTCATGTGACGTGAACTGCACCAATATCCTACATTCGCTATTTTTTTATGAAGTTCACCTCCCTTGTCCCAAAAAGTATAAGTACTGATTATTCAGAGTTTTCTTGCAGGGTCCTATAGGTCCAGCTGGATCAGTAGGTATGCAGGTAGGATATACGTTTTCTCTTTCATATAAAAAGCATTAATTTAGTTTTATGAAGTTTACAGTAAAAGAAAGCATTCTTAAATCCTGAGTGACCTTTCCTGCTCTTAGGGCCCTAGGGGACCCCCAGGGTTACCAGGAACTCCAGGTACCCCCGGTACTAATGTAAGTGATACTTCTCTATATATACCACAAAAAGCAATGCGTCCCTTATCAATAATTTAACGCCACCAAATTTTACATTTGTTTTTAGGGCACTCCAGGAAGAGATGGAAAGCCAGGACTGCCAGGCCCTCCCGGTGATCCTGTACGTATACATAGAAAGCTTGTACATTTGCTTTGGTGCAACTATTTTAGATTTGAAGGAGATGAGATAACCTAGCAAGCTGAGAAGTCCAATTGAATAAATTAATTTGATTTTTCAATTATTATATCCTTTGCCTTTTTTTTTTTACTTGATTATATTGCAGTATAAATTAAACTTATGTTAATGTGTACAGGATAAATACCCTGTTTTCAGGTGTTACAGTTTCTGTACTAGAGTTTCTGCCAAACTATTACTTGGCATAGCGTTCCTCAGTCTCAGAAGCAGTTCTGTGTAATAGAAATTTTCAGAGGCATACTTTGACTATTCCTACTAAAAGACTGAAGAAAAAAGTCTGGGGATTCCAAAGCTAATTCTGCTAGGCCACAGAAAGAAGACATCAACTTTTAATGACATTCTGAGAATATTTAGTCTCTAAAGGGATAAATTCACTATAGCGCTTATGAAAAGTTAAATGGCTGGGTTTGAAAACAAAAACAGTAAAGAAATTTCTGATCCTTCACCACACTTAGTGAGTTATCATCACCTCTTCGGTATTACAGCAATGATTTGTATTTAACAATGATATAGATTTACAGTTTTTTGTGAAGTCTAGCACTGCAAGATCAAAAAAGTCTGCACATGCCTCAGACCAAATTGTGCTCTTAAAGATAATGGAGTATTTTACATGGGAGTCAGGAGAGCCCCGTGACCATATTTGCAGAATGGCAAAACTTCAGTTGTTACTTCTGCTTCTGTCTGGAGTCTCAACAACTACCTCAGAACTTCCAAAAAGCAAATTTCTCATTAGAAACAGATGCTTTAATGACAGCAAATGAAGCTTTCTGAATTCCCTGATTGGTTGTTAGAAAGTATTCCATCAACAAAAATTCCATCAATAAGATTCTGTAGATGCTTGGAAGAAATAAACCAAACCAAAATTCCTGCTACAGTTCACAGTACAGTCAAAGCCTAGAAGAAGGCAGAAGTAAACAAATTTAAGAAAATAAAGTGAGAATAGCCTGTGAGAATTTCCAGTAGTGATAAGTTGCTGCTGGTATGCTACAAAACCAAAAATTAATTATTATTATTTTTAAATTGAAATTTATTTTGTTCTGGAATTATGCTGTTGTCATAGTTTAAGGAACTTCATTGAAACTGTAATGAAGAATTACATTGTAAAGTTGGATAGACAGCAATATTTAACAAATAAAACTATATTTGAAATCCTGATTTTTGAATTTTTATTAAAAATTAGCTTCAACCAATATGTATGTAATCAGCTATGTGTGTAACCATATGAACTTTAGAAGCAATAAGAACCCATCAGAATCAGTAGTGTTGTGTAAAATATTAACTGCAGCTGCCTTTTTAAATTTCAGATTGCACTGCCACTTGTGGGAGACATGGGGGCTATACTGAAGGTAAACATTTTCAGATATTAAATATTTTTGTGGATTATAAGCATGCTTTTTAAACCACAATACGCACTTGGAATTTTCTGTAGGTTCAATTCTGACCCACTTGGCTAGCCTAAAATGGTTTTAAGATATTTGTTGATTTGTTGTTTTTTTTAAAAAAAAAAAAAAAACAAAAAACAAACAAAGAAACAAAAAAAACCCTCAAGAAATGTATTTTATAAAAAAAAAAAAAAAAAAAAAAAAAACTCAAGAAATGTATTTTAAGGGAATTTTGCAAAGTCTTGTTTGAGCAGTATGTGAGGCAGTAGCCAGCAAGTGCCCGTTCAGTACATCCAGTCCACAGTATGAACTACTACAAGTACACCCCATTCTCCACTTCACTTTGAAGCATTGATATTGGTAATAAACCAAATGGGAAAAACAGTCTAGAATTTCTAATATATTATTTTGAAAAATAATAAAATTTGAAGCGATCTGCCATATTCCAAAATGAAAAATGTACTCAGGAGGATTTCTATATGAAAAGCACACATCTTTTCAGAGGAGAGAATCTTATCCTATTCTACTGTACGTGTATTAGGGTTTATTGACTTCCTCATTCCCAAATTTAATTTCTTTTAGGTCTGCCTTTGGGCTTTTCCCTGATTCTTTCTGTTTGTGTTTTCTTTCTCATGTACATGCAGTTCTACCTCTCTGTCAATTCTCTTTCTTACTATTTGATTCTTTATGCTTCGTTCTTAATTTCTCTCTGGTTTAGCACTTCTATAAGTTTTGTAATTGAGCTGGAAAATGTTTCTCTCAGCAAAGCAGGAATAATTTACTTTAAAATAACTCTAGATTTTAAGCTGGCGAGAGTAACAAGTAGCCTCCAAGCCGCTTCCCTTGAAAAGAAGATGGTCTGCTTGAAGCTAAGGACAGGTGTGCCTGGGACTATCCAAAATGATGGCATTTTTGAGTCCTCTCAAAATAAAGCTAAAAATTTGTTAGCATGGTTTGAGTAGAGTATGTGAAAGATGGGAAGGGAAACAAGGAAGGATCTCTGAACACGTATTTTGTGTAGAAGAGATAAGGGACTGAAGAGAACGTTCTGGGATAAAATGAAGGTATGGTCACAAAATCAGGAAGAAAGTGGTCTGCATAGATCAGACCTTCTGTGCATGCAGCAACATGGTTATTTATCACTTTGCTTTGTCTCTGTTCCTCAGGGTGATCCTGGCACAAGAGGTCCTCCAGGCATCCCTGGTAGAGAAGGGCCAAAGGTACGTTTTGAAGAGAGCACTTTAAATTGCTTCATTGCTTGTTAAAAGTTCACATGCTGACATCTGTCAGTGTTGACTTTTTTGTCTGATCCCCATCCTGTATCATCTGAGCAGCCTAAAGCTTCATAAAATGTTTATGGTTCAGCCCTCTTCATCTGTCAGTTTGCCACTCAGGAAGGTGAGCAAAATAGTTGAGTCCCAAGCCAGGATAGCGCTTCTGTGGTTTTTGTCCATTAAAGCTAGCTCAGATTTGACCCACCAGTGGTGCATTGCCATCTATAGGCTTTTTTTAGGTAAGTCAGTCACAGAAGAATCCTATGGTGAAGAAGGAAACTTCCCGTATCTCTCTCAAGTGTGCAGCAGCTGGACCACCCTGTGCCTTTGCACCTTGGTCCCATGGGAATAGTGCAGCCATTTCACTGGGACTTTGAAGTTTCATTGATGTCCATCAAAATTCTCCTGTACTGTAATTGGATCAAATGCCACGTGGTTTGGCATACACACATCCCCTGTAGCTGAGCGTAACTCCATGAAACGTGAATGTGTGCTTTCTCCATCTGGACAAGCATTTAAGATCTTTGGTATAAAATGTCTCCATCGAGCCTTTTGGTGACTTTGCCTACTAGATAAAAACCAGCCATTTCCTTTCCCCTTAAAGGAAGGCATGTTTTAAAGCTTTCAGGTAGTATTGAGACTTTTCTTTTGTTTTATGCACCTCTACTGATTGGGGGTGTCCCTGCTGACTGCGGGGAGGTTGGACTAGGTGACCTTTGGAGGTCCCTTCCAGCCTGCACAATTCTATGATTCTCTTCTACTGTAAGGGCTTCATGCTATTCATGGTATTAAATGTGGGTCATAAAATGCCCTACAGAGCATGAAATTCATTGTTCTCTAATGGAAAGTATTTGTTTGAATATTATGTTTTCATAGGGAATCAAAGGTGAACGTGGATTTCCTGGGCTTGCTGGAGAGAAGGGCGATGAGGTAAACTACTTAATTTCTATAGTGGTTGCATTCTTACCTGAACCTGAATAAAGATCTAGACTGAGAATGAAATGCACAGACTGTTATCCAGTTCTTTAAAATTGCTGAGATAGTAATTTATTGCTATAAATAGCCCTTCATTCTGAATTTTCAACAAGATTAAATGCTATTATTCAATTAAATAACATCTATTTAATTTTTTTCTGAGAGATTTTGCTCAGTTGTGTATTTTAAAGCCTCACATACATTTAAATGCTATTTTTTAAGAGCACAGGATAGAGCAATAAATAGGCAAATGCCAAATATTTTTAGAAAATACTTTCATTGTGTTCCTTCCACTTCAGAATTCACTTTCAAAAACATTCCATTAGGCAAATACTCTGGCAATGGTCATAGCAGCATTTGCTATTAAGTGGAAGCTGGAAAATATTTGAAGAGACTGAATTTAAAATATTTACTGTATTTTGCATCATATGCTGCATTCTTAGAGTTATTTTTATGTCGCTCTGGAGAAGGAAAAAAAAGACGTGTGACTGGTGGTGCTGAATCCAAAATAGCTGCTATAGCTTTCATTTTAAATTGAAGTACTTGCAGTTATGCTTCAAGAGCAATCTCTGTCCAAAAAAAAGAAAAAAAAATAATAACCAAAGCAGAAGCTATTAAGCATATGAATCTGAGCAAATAAATTAATTTCCTACTTACCTTAGCCAACTGAAGGAGTTAAAATAAGTAGTCTGTTACATAATATTTGGGAAACACTTCAAAATTCCAAAATACTTAACTGTCACTGTTAAATGCTTACTGCCGTCTTGTGATTTGGGAGTGCTGACTGCTAGAGAAAGCACCTGAAAATAATGAAACTAATTTAGATCTTATTGATTAGTGTTTTGTAGTTCTTTATGAGTGTTTTACATTTCTTTGGAGCTGAGACCATAATACAGTAAGAGTTTCCAAACAGAAGCAGAATGACAATAGTTTTCAAGAAAATCTGTGTTCATCAGAACCCTTGGCTTCCAAAAGCAAACAGTTATATAAGGGGGAGAGGGGGAAAGATGCAGCAGAAGCATTAGATGTGTATTCTGGCTACTGCTTTGCCCCAGTATTTAACAGAGGGTCAGACTAAAGTATCATGCTTTTTTGTTTCTTGTTTTCACCTGATCTACAGAGCTCATTATGTCTTTGCTTCTTAAAAGCAAGTGCCTCCTGAGGTTGGATTTAGAATATATACCCGAAAATTATATAGTAGCCATAAGCAAAGACCCAGTAGAATTTTATGTAAAATATAGATGGAAAAGTAACACATCCTTTGTGTGCCCTATAAGGGTACCTCTGCAATTCAACCCTGAGGCATTATAAAACAGTTTCAACAATTCAGGTACTATTTAACTGCTGAGAATCAAGTGAGATTATTAGAGGCAATTAAGAAGGCAATAAGGGAAAAGCAAGCTTATAACTGGCGGTTATTTTTTTAAAAAGGACTCCAGAGTAAATTAGTTCTAATTTTTTTATTGATTCTGTGGGGTGCTGTGCTGTGTTAGTAAGTTAGCCACTCACATTCACCATGTTAGCTGCCTCAGCTCTGGTATGTTCCATGTTTAGCAGCAGCATTTGGTTGTGAAATTATGAGGGTGCAAGTGAATTATTTTCAGAAACACATATGAAAGAGTTCACAGAGTTTAAAAGTAACTTTTTTAAACAAATTTACGAATTTTAAAAGAATGCATTTATTTTCATTTTGATTATTTGATTAGCATGGGGATGGGAAGAGTGATTGCGAAGCCCATTTGAAGCTCTTTGAAATTGGCTCTTTAACCTTCATATGCTTTTGAATAGTCCTTTAATCTTTGTTGAAGCTTAGTCTTGTTTCTTTTTAAAACATTCCTTTTTTCAGGGGAGGGTTTTTCTAAGAATTAGAAAGAATTGGAAGTAGCAGTAAGAATTATGGAAAATGTCTTTATATTCATTTTCTGGGTGACTGTACTGTTAGAGTAAAGTAATTCAAAATGAGCAGAGAGCACGTTAGCAGTTGGATTGCCACTCTGAGGTGGATCAATGCCCTCTGTGTGCAGGAGCAAGGAAGGGGAATGAATGTCTCTCTCCATCCCCACATCTATCCTGACCTCTTTCTGTCTGCAGTTTTTCCCTCAGTCTCTCTCCCAGAGTCCCTGTTTCAGGGCTCCTGACTGCGGTTTTCTAGACTACCCTCTCAGCCATGCTTACTTGAACACTGCATTTAAGATGAGTTAAGATATATGATGGTTGAGATTAAGAACACCGCCTTTTCTGAGATGATTCCTATTGTCAGAGGATCGGCACCCTCTGCAAATAAAATTAATCCCTGCTTGGAGGGACCTATTTCCCTTCATGGATTATAGGGGGAACAGAGCACAATTAGTTCTCTGTAGTACATGACTTTTACATGTCTGATACTGCACCTAAGCCTGGTGTGGCAGCGGAAAGACTTCAGTGACTCTCAGGCTTGTCTCAAACCCTACCTGTCCACTGTGGTAAGTTGCACACCTTTGTGTTTAGTAAGTGATACCAGAATCCATCGATTTCCAGGCAATCAAATAGAGTTAAATGCAGGAAAGTAGGTCATTAAATACTATGAAAAATGTCATGTTCCATTATCAAAAAAGCAAAATCTATAAATCAGGCAGAAAGCATCATTGCATTTAGAGAGCATCAGGTAACAGTGAGAAGTCTGAGTCAACGTCTTCTCGCCAGCAAAAAAAACCTTTTAGTGATAGAAAATAGAAAATTGATCTCTAAAGAAAAGCCAGATGTCCTGCTCTTATCTGTGCAACTAAAGACAAAAAGACATACAGGACATAAGTTAACAACGTGAAACATTGAAGGATAAGTGTTGTTTATCAGTTAAGGAAGAAGTTGCCTCTAAACTTGTTCAGTGATAATCTAACCCACCCTGCGTGGTGGGGTTTTTTTCATTCTTAAAAGAAATGCCAACCTTTTAGATGAAAATGTGCTTTAATATAGTTATAATGCTGCTGGACATGCAGAATACAAGTTGTTTTTGAAGTATAAGTGGAAGAGGAAATAGACATATGCTTTTTTAATTTCCAGGGCCTTCAAGGTGCTCCTGGACTGCCAGGTGTACCAGGACCCAGTGGACCATCTGTAAGTGTGCGGTGTCACCTGTGATCTAATCTACCTCTGCAGAAGTCATTATAACTACTTAGTAAAACTTCATATTCTTAGTTTCTTGTCCTTTCTTTTGGTGTTTAGGAGAGTAATACTAAAATCTTACCCGTACTGGCTCTAATAAAAGAAAATATGTTGTGAGTTGATGTTACTGAAAATGCTGTCATTGTCTGGGCTCAAAGTTTATGTAACTTCAATAGATTTGGAGTTTTGGCATTACTAGAGACTCTGTGAGGTTACATGACTTACGATGTGCAAACTTGCAGTTAATTATGTATTTGTACCCAACTTACAGTAATAATGTTAGTAATAAAAATCTAAAAATAATTCCAGCTAGGCATTCTGAAGACATTTAATGCTGAAACCAAGTAATCGCTTGGTTTCACAATAAAAACCATAACAGAATAAGCTGAGAATATTTAAAGTCACTGAAAAATACCATTTAAAATGTTGGGATTTCTGGGAAAACTCCTCTTGGAAATTTTTGTAAATGTGATTTCTACATACTAGATAGGATCACATTATGATCATTATTCATTTCTAGGTTGCTGTCAGTACTAATGACAGTAGTAATGCTTCCCTTCTTTCAAAAATCATAACACGTTTTAAAAGTTTAATGTGGAATATATAAATTGGCTTTTTAGCAGTAAAGATGCTTTACTGCTAAAGCAGTATTCTTAGCAGTATCAAGAGGTGCCAGTTAAGGTCAGTGCATTTAGTCTGCCAAGGTGAAAACACAACCGCAACCGCAAGTTTTGCCCCTCAAAGGGCTTATTGGAAGGACCCAGCTGTTGTATCAAACAGAAGAGAAATATTTAAACCTGGAGGAGAAGCATAATTAGGTTTAAATGACCTAAATAAAAAGTGATTCATTGTTCCTTCACTAATACAAAGCGACGCTGTGTTGTGCAGGGAGTCACAGGAAGACCTGGACACCCCGGTCCAGCAGGGTCAAAAGGCGAAAAGGTATTCTTTCTTTTTAGTCTTGATAAAGATCTGTGAAGGTTCTGATGTTGAAATCTTTGTAATTCTCTTCTGTTCAGAGACCCTATCATTCTGTTGCAGCAAAACCTCAGAAGTTTGGGGGTTTTTTAATATAAACAATTCAGAGCCCATCAGCAGAACAGACTACAGATACTGGTAACCACAGATGAATATTTTGCAGTAAGAGCCAAAAAGGTCTTCATTGTATCTCTTCTTAAAGAAGATCTTTATTTTTATTCAACGTGTTTCTAAATAAACTGAACTTCTGAAACCATAGCTTTTCTTTATTTACCTGTGGATGATCAACTGAGGATTGATTTTTGCAAAATAATATGCAAAGCATAAAACGAATGTTAACTTTTATCTGCCAGTTGCTTAGAAATTGATATTAACAACTCTTCTTTTTCTTGCTCTCTCTCCTGGTATATATAAAATGTTTCACAGCCCAGGTTACCACTACTATTTTGCCACAAGGATGTTACTACACATAAAGCATCAAGTAATTAACAAAATAAAAAGCTAGTATAAAGTAATGGTTAATAACTTGCCTACAGCTTAAGCAGGATCTGAGCAGGAGAATTTATTCTGGATATTATCTACTCATATTGACTGTTTCTCTTGTTTATTGTCATTATGGCCATCATAGCTTGGGTATGGAATAGTTCTGGACATCAGTTAGAGTAAACGAGTTATATGAATCTCTTGCTGTACTAGGGTAGTGAAGGTTCTCCTGGGAAACCTGGACCACCTGGGCCTCCGGTGAGACATTTTGTTTTATCCTTTGAATATTATATTAGGAACAATATACCTTTGAATAAAATGTAATGTAGTATAAAGAATTAACTGTCAATCTAATAGGTATTAGTAGAGCAGGAAGAAAACAATATATTTTTGCAAAAGTTTTCTGTATTCCTTTTTTTTTCTTGTGGTTCATCGCTGAGTAAATTCAGGTTGCTAAAGCTATCCAGAAACTTGGTCAAATGAGTTAATTGTGGTGTCCAATATTATTAAAGTAATTTAGAGAGCTTAGGTACCTGAGATCAGGGAACTCGGGGGACCTAGGGGAATGGACCTCATTGGACTCCACATTAACTGGAATAGTACCTAAGGCAAAATTAATTCTGGAGGATTATAATAATAATAAATATCAAAATTTAACGTACGCTGAGATTTACATGTTTCTGGTTTCGTAATTCAAAAAAAAGTTCAAAGCTGCATTGGTATGTATCTTATGTTCTTACTGAAATGTCTGGAATCTTTGAAAAATTAATCAAGAACAAAAACAATACCACAGCTTTGCTCAGCTATGGGGCTTGAATAGGGCAACAGTTCTGCCTTTATAATTCATAGTTATAACACATACTTGTTTTTTATGTTTGAAAGGGTATGCCTTACAATGAAAGAAATGGAATGAGCAGCTTATATAAACTCCAGGTATTTCTCTTTAATGTTTCTGTATTTTTTTATCAACCAACGCCTGATTTTGGCCCAACTCAACTTTTAAACTTGCTGTTACAGGGAGGTGTGAGTGTCACCAGTTATCCAGGTCCACCAGGACCTCCGGTGAGTATTAACAGAAACATATATTCTAATAGTTAATTAACACCATAACAGAGGGGTTGGTTAGGTGCATACAGCTTTGACAAATGGCATGGAATTTGATTTTATATTTGAAAGATAACAAAAATAAGGATATGATTGGTATGTAATAAATTATAAAGTATGTGATTTTTATGTGTTTATCAAGCGTTTTAGTCCATTTTGGAGAGTAGTTTATTTTAATGTAAGTATTTCACCCTACCAAGTAAAGGCTGGAAAAATGGTACATAATTTAATACTGGACTCTTTAGTGAAAGTATCCTAATATCTTAAAATGTGTAATACCATATTTATAGTTGGTGATGGCATAGTTTTGTAATGGATTTAATTTGGTGCTGGAAATGAGAAACTCATGAATTCTGATCTTGGTTCTGTCTCTGACTCAGTGCATGCAGCTACAGTGCAGAAAATCAGTGTGTAAAACTGAGCATTATGCAGTGGCAGTAACACGATGGCTGGCGTCCCCCACGCTGCAGAGTGCGGGTGCAACCCCTGCAGCTGGGCACTCCTGCTTTGGGTCTGTGGAGCCAAAGATGCCGTTGCACCTTCTTGTTGGCAGTGTAGGCAAGCTTTAAGATGATCGTCATTTTGGTAACCACATAAAAATGTTGTCACCATCAGTGAGGACTTTGTCCTTACATTCTGTGCTGTTTGTAGTCATAGGCTCACTCTGGACTGCAGAACTGTTTTTCTCTGTACTCTGGAACAGCAAAACAAGAATCAAATATTACTAAGATTACTAAATTGATCGGTTGAGAGGGCTGGACTTAATACTGATTCTAAATATACTGCATTAGCAAAGTATACTCACAATGCAGTAAAACAAACAAAAAAAAATCTTATAACTCTATTATCGCAAAGTATACTCACAATGCAGTAAAACAAAAAAAAAATCTTATTATATAACTCTATTATTTTTTAAATGTGTTTCTACTTCTTCATTTCTTTGCAGGGTCCGAAAGGAGATCCTGGCACAGTGGTAAGTATGTAGTTTTTGGTCAGGACAGAGAATTCCCCAAGTAGTTTAATACATGATCCCAGTCACAAGGGTGGAACAGTCTGTTAATGTTCTTTAGTAGGTGCCTTACCTCCCACAGAATCAGTACTTGAAAAAGCCTTTTTCATTGCCAGGCTTGTAAATTTTGTGATTTCTGGTAAATGGTTCTAAGTGATAATATAATGAATGCCTGAGCATAGCATTAACTGCTTGTGGATTCATCTCTGCTGAGCTGTCCCTGGATATATCCAAGAATACAGAATGAGAAATAAATGTATAAAATACCTTAAGAGCTATTGAATTGTTCTCAACGTTAAATTTGACAGTGATAAGGGAGAAAGGACAATGTGCTACATCATACTAGCTAGTAACAACCAGAAGTTGATGTTTTCTTTGGGAATGGCATGACAGTTAGTTACAGGACGATCACATTACTTCTGGTGAGCAAGATGATGATGATGATGGAAGCCACTATACTTTCCAGATGTGCAGTTTGACGTAGACAGCAGAATGTAGATCCAGGCCCTGATTGAGTGCATTTTTCCCAAAGTGCTTGGCATGCGATGTAACTTGCCTTTATAATAGAGAAACTATATTTGTCATTAGCTTGCAATTTGTCACTACAGTTCCTAACCTTGAAGGTAGCAAAGTTGAAACATGGTATTGCAATTTGAAATGAAAATTGAATTAATAGATCTATGAAGGTGCATAATCCCCATTTAGCCGATGTGTGCAGGGCCTAGGGCCATGTTTGATTCCTTGCCAATTGTTAATGGAGAGCCAGCTACAAGAGAAACTGAACTTTGATCTATGAACCACTGTGATAACTGTGCTCCTCAAGGACCATAAGAAACCCATAACAGAACCCCTCAGCACTCACAGCTGGAGTTGTGAGATACTTTCCTAAAACAGCTGACTAATCTATTTTCAAAAGAAGTCACAAGGCCTCATTTTTTGTTTCACCAATATGTCTTTCTGCACCAGCATCCACTTCCCACTCAGGAAGCACCGTCTCCCAAACCAAGTTTAGGTGTGAAAAGTGAAATCTGCCAGAGACTTCACGAAATCCAGACAGGAATTTGCTGTGGCTTTTGATTTAACTGAGAATTACTAAAATACTGGAATTTTTGGCTGTAGTTTAAATCCCTTTAAAAAAATAATAATAATTAAAAGGGCCTCCCCACTCTACACATTAAACTGATTTCTCCAGTGGAGCGTGTTTCTGGTCTTCTTTCAAAACTTGAAGACCTGCCCAGGCCCCCGGTCCGTGTGTCTCCTGCTGCAGGGTCAGTGCTCAGCAGGGCACAGAATTGCCTGGGGGTTGTTTCTCTGGCTGACAGCGTATGCCTACACCCTGGGGCTTTGCTACCTGGAAGTGCTTCAGAGCTGATCCTGGCTTGCAAGAACACTGGAGAGGAGTCTTCTGGACTACATCCTTCGTTAAAATTAAAAACTGTGATCCAAATATTCATACAGTGCCTCTGGGAAAACTTAATTAGCTGATTCGCTGCTTTACTGATCTCAAATAAGCTGCTGTTGCTCGCTGTTCAACATTTCTCATGTAAAGAACAGAAATTCTAATGTATGTAATACTTTTTAATTAAAAAAAATATAATCAGGGAGACCCTGGACCAATGGGATTACCAGGACTGGAAGGACTCCCAGGGGAAAAGGTAGGACTCTTAAAAAAACCTCTTAACTTCTTGGTTAACTATCTTGGTCAACTATCTGTAGCTAAATGTTTTCTCAAACCTTGTTTGAGGGATTTTTTGGGGGTTTTTTTTGGTGTAAGATAGTGGGTTTTTTTGAAAAATATTTGCATATTTATCTGCATTTCCCATTTTTTTGCTTTACCATGGAACTATATCATATACTCAACCAACATAAAATTTCCTTTTCCGCAAATGGAAAATTATGTGTAGATCTTGTAATATTTGGTTTTCTGAACTTGATAGGATACTACTTCATACTATGTTGTATATACTATATATAACGATATTACCTGATAGTAATATAGCTAATGTGTTCCTAAGTACGGTCACTGGTTCCTGTTCTCTGTTGAACATGGTCTTATGCTTACAGTCTGTCTGTCTTGTTCTAAGACTTACAGCATAGCTGCAGATCTGAAGAGAGGTTTGTACCTGAATTAGTCTAGACCTTGTGCATGCAAATTTTCCATACAAAAAAGGACTATTTCAGATGAGTGTAAAAACATATAAAAGAGTAGAAATAGGAGAGACTGTTTGCCTCTTTTCTCAGGCTGTTCCTCGTTATTCTGAAAAGACCCCTAGTTTCTGTCTCGCTTTCCTTGCACTTTGTACTACATGTATGAAGGCACCGTACCACATCCCAAACCATAATATATTCTCCAGCTCCTTCCTGTAGTTCTAGTCTGCATTCCAGTGCTAGGAAATGATCCTTTCCTTCAGCTGGTTGCGTGTTTCAGCCTTTCACTTACTAGTTGCGGAGGCTGATATGAATTTAGAGAAAAACTTGTCATGAAATGCTAAAAATATCAAGATTTTGCTGTTCATTTGTAAATATGGCAAAGTACAAAAAAAAATTAGCAGAGAAATTAAAAAGTCTGTAAAAATATTTTCTGTCAGTGAAAATAGTTTCATTTTGCCCGTATCTTTGCAATTTAAGAAGAAAAAATGGGAGTTTTATTTTAAATGGAATATTTATTCAGCTTTTTGAATTATATGTTACTCAATGACTTAATACAAAAATAGTTTACTGAAACTATTTTTTCATCAAAAAGAATGTAAATGAAAAGTTTCTCTCAGTATGAATGTGCATTATTCCTACTTGTGCAGAAAGTGGGGAGTGACAAGATCTAAGGTAGAGGTCTATACTAGATGTTTAAATTACATGAGATGGTTCTTGCTCTGGAAGACTACAATTTATAAGCAATTAAAGACTAGTCTGATTTCAGATTAAACAAACACAGGGAGATATTACAGGTCTAACTGAGACAAAGTGGGGGCCAGAATTAAATAAAGGGAATAAGCAATGGAGCAGATCATATAAACACGCTAAGCGAGTGTTTGGCCCTTGCCCAAAGTGAAAATATCCTTTCCGTAACTAAATTTGGTCAAAATTCCACATTTCTAGTGCAAATGAATCAACATAATCCCAGAGTCTGCCTGCCAGTCCCAACAGTGTAGTGCATGCTGGTTTTTAATTTACAGCTATTAGATACATCTGTGTAGCAGAATGCTGTGTTCCACAGACAATGTTGGCTGTAATTTCATGGTAATTTCATGAATTTTGTGTCCCCAGGGTAAAATGTCCCTTCCCTCAGCTGTGCTGACACAGCGGTTTGTGCAGCTGTGCTGGGAATAATGTTGCTGAAAGGACCAGAATAACCCTTAAAATAAAAATGTTGCAAGGGAGGTGTCATGAATTTCTGGGTTGGCTGTCTCAGCCAGCAGAGAGGGAAAACACCACGATACGAGTTCTGGGTTCAGAGTGACCACAGGGACACAGTGCAGTGCTCTAGCCAACCTGCCCTGATACAGACCATAGAATCACAGAATTGTCCAGGCCGGAAGGGACCTCCAAAGGCCATCTAGTCCGACCCCCCCCCAGTCAGCAGGGACACCCCCAACTAGACCAGGTTGCCCAGGGCCTCGTTGAGCCTCTCCTTGAATATCTCCAGGGATGGGGCCTCAACCACCTCCCTGGGCAACCTGTTCCAGTGCTCCACCACCCTCACAGTGCTCACACCCTCTCCTCAGTGCTCAAGGGTCCTGAGGTGCACGTTATGTCCACTGAGGGGTGAACTTGCATTAGGTGACTTCTCTTAGCCTCCAGCATTGTCACTGTGCTACCAGAGCAAAATTACAAGCACGAGACAAATCAGAGTTAGGTATAAGAACAGACACCAGTAATCCCAACACCTCCTGGGGTTCTTCTGCACAACAGGACACGGCTGTAGCATGTGTCAGCAGAGCTTTTGCACAGCAGCTCCAGGTAGCATAAACTCATCTCACAAAAAATACCCTCCTGTTAGTATGCCATTAATTGTGCTGGGGCTTTTCTGACATGATTACAGAAACTATAGCCTGATTTTTCTTCTTACATTGTTTACCACCATTACACTGGCAGAGGCCGTGTTACAGACAATACAGCAGTGGGTTATGGCAAACCTCTCTGTGTCGAGTATTACCACTGGTGAGCTCCATCTCTCTGCTTTGGGTTATAGTCCTCTCCAGACAGAAAGATGAATTTTGTGCCCATAACTAGTCACCTCCAGTACAAAAGCTCTTACCTTAAAGCGAAGGTGAAGGTGGCTATATGGTAAAAGGAGAAACTTTACCCTGAAAGGACAATGGCAGAGGCAAATCGAGGATGCTGACTTGCAGCAAACGGATGGCTGGATAGTGGGAAGGCGAAAACTTCTTAAATATATGTCTTAAATATGGGGATGTTGATTTGATGGTGTATTACCCTACCTGAAGTTTGGTCATTGTCATGACCACAAATGATAACTATTTGGAAAACTACAGATAAGTCGGGGACTTTCCATCCTTTTTCAAGGAAGATCTCAAGCAGAGTATAAGGGATAGCATGGAAATTATGACATTATACAAGAGAACCTAAACAAAGGATTTAAGTTACGTGCTCAAGTTTGTAAAATGAGTCAGTGGCAGAGCAAAATATTAGCATTTAGCAGAGCCTGGCTCTTGTCCTCATTTTCACTTCACTGACTAATCTTTCCTCAGGTTTTAATGGGAATGCACAAACAAATTTCAGGTTCGAGTGTTACCATTTAAGTATAGATTTATCTTTTTTTCAGGGTGACCGTGGGCCAGCTGGGACACCAGGAGTAGCAGGGACACCGGTATGTGTATTCGTTAAAGAAAACTCAGTTTGTTAAAAGCTGCAAAAACAGGTCAAGCAAGGTGCTGAGCTATGATCTCAATCACTATTTGTGGAACGCCAGCATTTGGCTAATGCCTTATAGGCAGGTATAAAAATGATGTGTTTTTCCTAAAGAGATTAGGGGTTTAATACCACTGGGGATTCATATTATTATTAAAATGACAGGAGGGAATGGTGTGAATACATGATAAAGCTGGAATTAGAAGCTGCATATACTTAGCTGAGAAAGCATATGAGGTTCTTCTCATTGCCTCAGTTTAATATAGATAAAGACATTTTCTGTGTTCCTGGGCATGCACAAATTTCTGAGCATCTTTCTATCACAAAGAAAAATTCTGAACACTAGTTATTGCAATCCACGAGGTTCTGCTTATCAAGTCAATCAAACATTTGCTTTAAGGGAATGCTTTGTCAGCAGTTTATTCAGAGAAGTTTCTGAAAGTCATCCAGAAACTTTGTTGTAGGTGAAAGTAAATGTAACTAATGATAAATTGAAATTATAATTATTCCTTTATGTTCTTAAAGGAAATGAAGACAACTTTTCTTTAGATTGCATTCACAGTTTAATAAAAAAGTTTATCCATATTTCAGGAAGCAATATGGCATTATTTATATGCAAATACATTTATTATTAAATTTGAGCAGCTACCAATCCATTCAGGAGCTGTTTTTAAATTAGAAATATGCGCTTCGTGAAATAAGAAGTTTGTGTCTGTGCACTCCTATTTCCATTAGCCACTGATTTAGTGTATTTACTATGAGTTCCAAGAGAGAATATCAGCTTAAATAGTTTAATGTAGTTAAGTTCTCCTAAAACAAGGTAAAATTGCATGTTTAAGGGGAAAAGAGAAGTATTTCTCTGAGTTTTATAACCCACGTAAGAGTTTCAAAGTTTGTTGTTCTGAAATGTGTTTCACACTGTGAATCAATAATGCAGTAGCTGGTTAGGATGATCACAATTGTTCATTCCCTGGGTATTTCCCACAGGATATGTTCCAAGTTTATTCTTGCTGCTGTCTATGCTACCTGGATATGATACACCTAATGAGTTCCCTTCATCACTGAAGGACTTTCATTCCGTAGACTACACTTCAATCTAATAAAATCCACAGAAGTAAATGATTTGCTTTAACATTTTATGCTAAACAATTTTAATTAACAAATTAATAAAGGAATGAGAGACACTATTTTTTAGTAGTCTAGGAAGATATTTTAAAATATATCCAGATTTCTTGCTGGAGAATTTTTCCTCCTCTGGTATCATTCCTTATTGATTCTATGATTCACTAGATTGAATTGTGAAACCTTTTTCCCAATTTGGGAAAACAAATCTCTCATTTTAGCTTTGTTTTTTTGCTGAGCAGGGTTATCAGGGAAGCTTGGACTGAGATTCTGCAAGGATTGCCACCAGTGCCTATTTTCTCTGCATGAATCTTCAGTCCTGTTGGTCCTGAAGTTGTTGCTGGTGTTGATTTGTTAGATCCCTCATTTGTACAAGTCAGCTGAGAATCTGGTCTAAGGATATTTCCAGGAAATGTCGACTCAGGGTAATAGATTCTTGTCTGGGGCTGAACAAGATAGGTTGTTAAATGCAAGGCATCATTTAATAAATAGATATTTAAAATCACCATCTAAATGATAAGATGAGAAAGCATTGTGAGTTCTGGCAAGCTGATCATAAAATGACAATAAAAGTGGCCAAAAAAAGAGCATGAAGAAAATTTGCAAAAGGCATTAAGTCAGTAATAAACACGATTTTATAAAAATCAGAATTAGGAAGTACCTGAGGGGAAAAAGAAAATTTTGATTTCACATATAAAGGGATAAACATTGATCTGACTATGACTTCTTGAGAAGGAAATCTTGGCGTTGTAAAAGAAAATTTCATGAAAACATTATGTCAGTATTCAGAAAGGACAAAGAAAACCAAGTGATTGAGTTATGTTGTACAAAAGAGCCAAGTTAACATGGCACAAAGATTAAAAAATCTGATAAAATTTTTCTTTTTCCTCTCTTAAGGAATTTATTGAGATGTAACATGAATATTTCACTCAAATATATATTGTCTCTTATTTTTGACCCAATAGAAATTATGTTTTGCTTCCTATTCATTTTAATTTGTAATGTTGTCTTTTTGCAGGGAAAGCCAGGATCTCCTGGGTCCCCAGGCATGCCAGGGGAACCTGTAAGTACAGATTCAAGTTCTGGACTCTTAGGTTATTGCACAAATATTTCAAACACTGAATGCAGGATTTTACATGCAAATTTATATGTGTCTTTTCTTCTTTCTTAGGGTGAAAGAGGACCTATAGGAGACATAGGCTTCCCTGGGCCAGAGGGGCCACAAGGAAAACCAGTAAGCAATTTTATAATATCTGAAGAACACCTAGAACTACTGTGCCCATTATTAACCACCCAGTCAAGAATTCCTAGTATTGTGGTGTTTTAATAGTTAATGATACTGAGATGTTACCTTTAAAGGTCTTATGAGGGTCCTTTGGATCCTGTTGACTTAAAGGATCCTCTCACATTTTTTCAGAAGGAGAATATTAACACAGACACTCAAAACAGTCTATAAAGGATGGGGTGACAAAATGCATTCTTGGTTTTGGTTTAGATAGAGAAGTGTGTGCTCCATGACTGAATAAACTTCACAACTGTTCTGTGTGTAGGTGATGCAGCACTGCGGCTGAAGCATTTATTGTTCACTTAGGATATGTCTAATCTGACCTCTTTATTTAATAAACGTGTGACAGCAGTGTAGTCAGCACTGTCTGAGCCGGTTTAAAACAACCTAGTTTATATTCCAGAAGTGGTTCAGCTAGGGTAGCACAGAATTCATTATCTCCCCCTACTCTTGGTGTTTCAGGGACTAGCATGAGAAGCAAACTCTTTGTGTTTGTTAGCATATCACAACAGTATGCTTCTGTCTTGAAATAAGAGATAATTTTTTGTAACTTTAGCAGCAAATTGGCCCAAGGTGCCTAGTCTGTGCAAAACCCCCTTTGCAGTATGCAAGGGAAGAAAATATTCCTGGTGTCTCTGCTCATGCAAATCCTTCTTTCTCACTCACCAAAATAGCAGAGAGTTTTCTGCATGTGCAGATTCGTGTATATCCTGGTAAATTAAACAGTGCCAGAGCATTAATCTTACAGTTATCTGGTGTTCTGCAATTGTTGATGTACTCTCTGACATCATTTTGGTCCATGCCAACTAGCACCCTCTGAGATAATGCCATGTTCCAGTTTGGGGGATTATGTGACACTAGGACTCTTTACAGGAGATGGTATGAATGTGACCCCCCCTCTTTTGGCAAGGGAAAGTCCTAGGAGACTGAAGCTGTGCTGTGGCACAGGTCCTAAGGACCAAGGAACGGATCTGGCCACAGAGATTAAGGTGTAATCTCTGTAACAGCAGAGGGTTAATGGGACATCAGTGCTAATATCTAAAATAAGAGCAATCTCTTTTATGTTTGCATAATGGCTAGCCAGGACTGGAAAAATGCATGTACAGGTCCATTTCACATGCTTGCAGAACTCCCATATAATTTGTCATTAAAAATTGCGTGCTCATTAAAGTTGATGCGTGTCTTGATGCCGAAGTTTTTTTTTTTTTTTTTTTTTTTTGCACTGCCCTCAGCTCAAATGTAATGTTCTTGCAGTTTGGTATGGCCCCGAGCTTTCGCATGCTTCAAAACTATTTGTCTACCTAGACTTTAGTAAAGCTTTTAACACTGTTTCCCATAGCATTCTCCTGAAGAAACTGGCTGCTTATGGCCTGGATGGGCTTACTCTTTGCTGGGTAAAAACTGGCTGGGTGGCCGGGCCCAAAGAGTTGTGGTGAATGGTGTTAAGTCCAGTTGGCAGCCGGTCACAGTGGTGTTCCCTAGGGCTTGGCACTGGGTCTGTTCTTTTTAATATTTTGATCAACGACCTGGACGAGGGGATCGAGTACAGCCTCAGTAAGTTCACAGATGACACCAAGTTGGGTGTGAGTGTTGATCTGCTGGAGGGTAGGAAGGCTCGACACAGGGATCTGGACAGGCTGGATCAATGGGCTGAGGCCAATGGGATGAGGTTCAACAAGGCCAAGCACACTTGGGTCACATCAACCATATGCAGTGCTACAGGCTTGGGGAAGAATAGCTGAAAAGCTGTGTGGCAGGAAAGGACCTAGGGGTGTAGGTCGACAGCTGGCTGAATATGAGGTGGCCAAGAAGGCCAACAGCATCCTGGCCTGTATCAGAAACAGTGTGGCCAGCAGGACTCAGGAAGTAATTGTCCCCCTGTACTCAGCACTGGTGGCTGCACCTTGAAAACTGTGTTCACTTTTGGGCCTCTCACTACAAGAAAGACATTGAGGTGCTGGATCATGTCGAGAGAAGGACAACGGAGCTGGTGAGGGATCTAGAGAGCAAGTCTTATGAGGAGAGGCTGAGGGAACTCGTTTTTTTTCAGTCTGGAGAAAAGGAGGCTGAGGGGAGACCTTGTCGCTCTCTTACAACTACCTGAAAGGAGGGTGGGGGTCAGTCTCTTCTCCCACGGAACAGGCAATAGGACAAAAGGAAATGGCCTCAAGTTGTGCCAGGGGAAGTTTAGATTGGATATTAGGAAAAATTACTTCACTGAAATGTTTGTCAAACATTAGAACAGGCTGCCCAGGAAATTGGTTGAATCACCATCCCTGGAGGTATCTAAGAGATGGTTAGATGTAGTGCTAAGGGACGCAGTTTAGTGGTAACTTGGCAGTGTTAGGTTAATGGTTGGACTTGATGATATTAAAGGTCTTTTCCAACCAAAACAATTCTGTGATTCCATTTGTATTTCAGTAATTTAACCACACAAGCTACTGCCTCCACAGCTTCAGAATATGTACTGATACCAGCACTAAACTTTGATCTTTATTCTTTATATTCTTAAAAAGCTTCTACATAACCATAATTCTTTAAAAGACATTTGTTTTTCTTCTAGGGAGTCAATGGAAAAGATGGATTGCCAGGTCCTCCGGTAGGAAAACATACTTTTGCATACTAGTTTATTTTATTCTTCACATATTCAATAGCTGTTCGTTCTAGACAGTTGCTTTCAGTTCTGCTAACAGATGAATATAGAACAAAGCCTTTAAGTGATATGTTTATCCTTTTTCCAAAAAATTTTTCAGGGTGCTGTGGGGAGACCAGGAGACCGAGGGCCCAAAGGAGAACGTGTAAGTCCTTTGTTTTAATAACCTTTTTCCTTTCACTTTCACATCTAAGCACCTCATTAATGCACACTTTACAGGCAAACCCAAGAAATTAATTTCCTGTGAACTTCAAGCCCTCTAGACAGCTAAAAGGTTTAGTCCTAGACACCATTTGAAGGAATTAGAGTTGAATTGGCTTCTGCATTTAGAGGAAAAAATGCATTTTACAGACTTTCTAGCACAGTTGGCCCAGACAGTGTAAATTGATCAATAGAATGAAAATCAGAAAGTAGCTAATCTCATTGTGATGCTATCACGCTTTGCAAGAGCTATAAAGTTTTCCTGGGAGCTTCATATGTCACAAACACAAATAATGTTTTATGTAAAACAAGCTTGTTTCACTTAGGCAGCAGGAATGGCAGTGCAATACCTTACTGCTTGCCAAACCGTTTAGGCAGCTCTGTTCATGGTAATGAATGAGGTCATGGTGGGCAGGAATCATCTCAGGAAGTGAGAGGTGATCGTTACTTTGCTAGAGCAAAGAAAATCCTTGTGGATACCCTGCTTCTCTTATAACTTTATTAAAGCCCTGATGTCCTAATATGATTGATACCGTATTTATTTGATAAATAAGAAAAGCACCTGCAGTTCATGGAGGACTCCATGTTGGAGCAGGTGGATGTGCCCTGAAAGAAACTGCAGCCTGTAGATCCCACCCTGGAGAAGGCTCCTGGCAGGAGCTGCAGCCCATGGAGAGGATCCTACGCATCAGCAAATTTTCAGGAAGAAACTGTATCCCATGGGGGACCCAGATTGGGGCAGTCCATTCCTGAAGAACTGCGGCCCATGGGAAGAACCCACGCTGGAGCAGCTCATGAAGGACTGTATCTCATGGGAAAGACTGACTGTGACCCCCATTCCTCACCCCCCTGCACTGCCAGGGGACAGGAGCTAGAAGAGGGAGGACTAAACTTGATCCTGGGAAGAAAAGGAGTGGGTTGAGGGGAGGGTCTCACTATCCTGGTCTGTTATTAATTCACAATAAATTAAATTAATCTTCCCCTGAGGGTAGTGGGTGAGTGATCTCCCTGTCCTCATCTTGACTCACAAGCTTTTCACCTCATTTTCTGCCTGTGTCTTGTTGAGGAGGGGGAGCGAGAGAGCAGCTGGGTGGGTGCCTGACAGGCAGCCAAGGTCAACCCACCACAGAGTTTAAAATTATAGGTGTGAGATGATGAGGTCTCATATTTTGACACTTAGAGCTTTTTTCTCTACAATACACTTTCAGAGTTCGGAGCCTCTATACTTCTGTTGAGGGCAATTTAAGCTCCAATTGGGAATGCATTATGATTTAAGCTAATGCAATAAAACATCACAAGTTACAGTGGTCTTTGTAGTGAAGCTTAATTGTAGTGACTAATCAGCTCTAACTCACTGGAAATCATACAGATGGGAGGAGAGCTAGGGGATAAAAATGTTATACAGCCTCCTATATGCATTCTTACCTTTCTTTCTTTTCTCAATCTTTACATGTCATGTAAATATGACTTAAGAATATAACTAACACTTTTATTGGTTTATCAGTCAATGATGTTTCAGACCTGAATACAGTTTACCAGCACTCGCTGTAGATTAAGAATGCAATTAATTCCATTCATTCACCCCTTGTAAATGTAGATTCTGGATTAATCTAGCAATGATGTAGTCAATTCTCGGTGCTGTTCGCTGCTTATGGTGGAGCCTAATATTAGCAGTGATGCCAAGAGGGCAGACAGTGACCCGTAAGAGCTGCCAGCAGAACATCAACAATCTGAACATGGAAGTTGCGGCCCTCTGCTCCACAGCTGTCATTCAGTGAACTAATAGCTAATACATTAATACATTGGGTCTTTCTAAAATATTTAAATGCTCACAAAGAAAACAAATTTAAATGCCATCTGAGCCCGTGATGGAAGCTGTTGCTGGCCAGACCTTTAAATTATGTTGTTTGCAAGGAGTTCACTCCTTATAAACAGATTTGTGTACTTGTTGTTTCTTTGATTAACCAAAATTTTGTGTACATGCAGAAATACAATATTAAGCTTCTAGGGAAAGCTACAGGAAAAAAAAAGCCTGATGCTGTGTACGTGGAGGAATTTGAGCACCTAAATTCTACCTATGACATATTTAACACTTCTAGATCCTTGTATAAGGGCTATAATTTTTCTGCACCCACGTTCTGTCCTTGAAAAGTAGGTTACAGAGTCAAGCTATTTTTTTGTCATTGTCTTCAACATTAAAAGTGTAAGAGAACAAAACCTTACTTGCTGTTTTCAGAGACAAGGGTTATCCTGTAAAATCAGCTTCCCAGCATTACTCATAAAATCTATTTCTGAACAGGGAAGAAGTTTCTTTTTAGCATTTTGACTTTTCCTAGTTGGTTCCACTGTGTGCAGTGGTTTCCTTTCTGATTTTATTTTCCACAGGGAGATCAGGGTATTCCAGGGGACAAAGGTCCACAAGGCGAACGAGGGAAACCTGGCCCATCAGGAGAAAAGGGGGATGTGGGTCCTGTTGGGCCACCAGGAGACAGAGGCTATCCAGGATCACCAGGTCATCAGGGTCCCCCAGGTTCACCAGGACCCCCAGGATTTCTGGTAAGAACGTACAAGTTTTCCTTGGTTGCTTGTAAAGTCAAAAGATATGAAGGTAGTGTGTGCTGAGCAGTGGAAAATCAGCTGAGCAATACCACAGTATCAGAAAAACTAAGATAACAGTTAATTTCAGTGTTCGGTTGGCAGAGGTGGAAAAATATACCCAGGTGATCAAGTAGTTATTTTTTCTTGGTTTTAAACATGTGCTATGGATAAACTTTAATTATTTATTTTTCTTCTGCAAAATCTATAATGGCAACTCCATACTGTTGATTTTTATGTTTTTCATAAACTTGGGAGCTAAAGTGTAAATGTTTGCAAATGAGAAAGAGAAATCACAAATTGAATGCTTCCTTTCAGTTGTACATACCTTGGTTTGCCTCCACATGTACTATTAGTGGTCTTTACAATATTATAATGTGTTTGCAATAAAGTGGCCTTTGCAGTCAAGTGAATGACACAAATATGTTAACATATTTATTTTTTCAGGAAAGTTTTACACACTTAATGCTAGATTTCAGCTTGGTTTTTTGGTTTTTTAGCATCATAAAGTGTCCTCTGTGTGGTTTCTTCTGATTACATAACACCTTTTTGTTTCCTCATCAGGGTGATCCAGTTTCACTTGAGGAAATAAAAAAATATATCAAGCAAGAGGTTCTTAAGGTTTTTGAAGGTAAGAAACTGAAGTATTATTCAACGAAATGTAAATCTTAAATTCTATTCTAAATGTTTTAGATCCCTATAGCCTTCATTTAAATTTCTTTACATGTCATCTAACTTACATTGAACTTAGTAGTTGTTTAGTAGCTATGCTTTACTGTTGTTTAAGTCTACTTAACATTATTATGTTCAAACAGTTATAAAGTAAGTATCTGTTGAATAGAGTATTTCCTTATTTAAAAGATTAGCATTAAAAAGTAGTTTACTCCAAATCATAATAGCAAACATATCTATGTATGCGTGTAGATACATGCATATATGCAATAATATATCATATATATAGGTACCTACAGTATATGCAGTAAGACACTGGAGATTTATTTAAGCAGAAACAATAGAAATATCTAATTATTTTGGCTGCTTAGTGGTGACTGTCTAAATGAGAGAAAGACTTGGCAGCATTCAGTTGTGCAGGTCTGAACTGCTGTGCATTTTCAGCAAACAGCCCCACTGAGCTCCAAAGCTCTTTTGCAGACCACTAACTTCGGGCACAGTTTTAGGCCAGTGCCACATTCAGCCAAGGCCTTAGTACTATGTAACAAGCTTTCTTAGGTGTGTCCTTGCTCTGAAAAGGAAATATTTTTCTTCCCGGCATTTTCTTAGTCAGGGTTGAAAAGCTGTGACTCAGGTATGTATCTTAAGCTTCTGCTAGAGCATCTTTTAACAATAGCTTCTTTTATGCCTCCCATATGCTTAGCTATTTTGTTGTTACTATTTGCGGATACAAAACCTTTTAACTTTTAGGGATAAAAGAGACCATATAAAGTGTGAGACTTTGAACTATTCAGGCATTTTTTCACTTTTTAATAAGGCTGTCATTTTGTATATTTTCACGTTTCCCCAGACTGCTACCCCTTAGGACTCCAACCTACTATGTATTTCAGGAGCAGTTTGTTGGCTGAAGTTACCTCCTTTTCCTATTCAGATGGAATGGTAACAAGTGTTTAGTCTATTCAAGAAAATAAAGTATATTAAAAGTGTCCTACTTACAGGGAATATTGGTTTTAGTCTTTATAGCTATTCCATTTTCTATAACTCACCAGTGTATAGCTATTCCATTTTCTATACCTAACTAATGTTCCTGGAAATCTTCGATTTTTGGCTTTGTTTCACTTTGCTTATTTTCTATCACCTTGCTTATTTTTTTGTTTGATGACCACTCTTCTCATTACTGTTATTTTTTTCTTAAATCTTAAAACTCTACCACAGTAAGTACCAGCTAAGTTGTGGAATGCTTAGTTAAGTTTTTTTTAACCCAATGTAAAGGAGACAAGATTCAAAGTTAGTACCTCTTTTGTCTACCTCTAAGGAACACTGAAATGTTACCAAGTGCACTTTATTCCACCAGCATCAACAGTTCATGCGAAATTCTGCAACTAATAATGTTTACTGAGGATTTATAGGTTTTTTCACAGCTGTTTTCAAGGTTTCAGCACATTTCAAGAATGGTTTGCAGCATTTAAGCTCTGCTTTGCAACTTAATATATGTTACAAACAAACAAGGTAGCCCTTTATAGGGCTGTTCACATATTTTAAGTACTTCCATGAACAGGAGTAAGGAGTCATCTGAAATACTGAAATACTTTAGTAAAAAGAGAGTTGTAATAGAAGCTTTAGTACAAATTAATTCAGATTATTTCAAAGGGTAAAGACTTAGACATGAGTCTGAGTTGGAACTGAAGACTTCAGTACTTAGGGGACTATTAAATGCCTTGACATTTAGAAGAATTGAACACCTTACTTCCAGAAACTTCCTTTAGCTGGGGCTTTGGGATTTACTTATTTTCTTGTACTTTGCTAGCAGATTTCTTACCCACTTTTTCTTGTGCCTGTTGGTAATGAAGAAAGGATGGCTCAGTTTGTATCCCAGCTGAAGCTGCCTGCTGCCATGCTTGCCTCCCAAGCACATGGAAAACCAGGGCCCCCAGGAAAAGATGGGCTACCAGGGCCACCAGGAAGGGACGGTTTGCCAGGACCTCCAGGAGAACGTGGAATTCAAGGTAGGAATTCCAAAAAATGTTCCCATGAGTTGTATCTTGAAATATTTATACACTTGCTAATGATTATTAAATAAGCAAGGATTATCCATCTAGCTTCCTAATGATTAACTTTTAAAACTGTACTTATGTTTTTCCAGACTAGATCTAAATATTAACCCGTAGTAGATGTGTGGATTTTACTTGATTAAAAACTCCTAATCGGTGCATTTTATTCTAATAAATGATAAAGTTAATTACTGACAGATACCTAAAGCTGACAGATATCTAGACTACTGTAGCAGTTATTTTTTTCCCCAAAATACTTTAAAAAGGAAGAAAACCTATGCCAGCACTCTAATGTAACTATTTAGATCTTGTTCCATATTGAGAGACCATCTTATTTAAGTAACAAAACTGGATCTCCAAGTCTGAGTGCTCTCAGCTCTGATCCTAAGACAACACAAGGGTGGATAAACTGAAGGTAAATACGGTTCTTTAAGAAGCAGTGAAAACTGAAATACTACTGCTGAATCCTTCTTACAGTGAAGTAATCTATTTTCACAAATCAGTTCCAAAGTAATCAGCTTTTCACTATGACCCAAATGGTAACTGGTGCATTGCAATGCGTTCAGACAGTGCAGGACTCTCATTCCGCTGAACTTCACTGCAAAGCTAGCTTCCAGGGATCCACAGGACTCTCATTCCGCTGAACTTCACTGCAGGGAACTTCCAGGGATCCAGCCTCGTTGTAGCTGGGCTCCACTGCAGAGTCAGCCTGTCAGAGATTAAAAGGAAGAGGAGAACAGAATAAAAGCAAAAAAGAATTTATCAATGAATAATATTTTGTGGGTAATATGTAATTTGCAGTTTATCTGTAGGTAGTTCTTTATTATCTTTTGTTAGTTTGGTCTGCTCTGGAGTCAGAGCAAGTCAGACTGGAATGAAGAACATGAGAGCAAAGCTGAAGATGTGTGCATCCTAAAGCTATCAGAAGAATAAAGACTTACTAACACTGATAAGAGCAAATCCCTGACAGAAGCTTGAAAAATGTGATGAGCTCAGAATGAGAAGAACAAGAATAAAGGATCAAGGAAAACAATAAAAGTCTTAGGATCTTACAACACTGACTTCATCATTACCTAAATATTCAGATCACTGTAAACAATCGACTTCAATGATGCTGCATGTGGTGGCTAGCCTCAGATGCTTCTGGGATGTGGAACGTTGTACTAGGCTTCATTTCTGGCTTGTGAGCATCAAGAGTAAAGATGATAGATATGCTTGGAAAAAAAAAAGCCGCTTTTTTTTTTAGCCTTATGCTAAAGTAAAAGTAGTGCCCCGTGTACACAGGATTTCCATGTATTTTACCAAGATGCTGCATACCTTTTTTTGATTAGTAAAACTTAAGCTAAGTGAGAAGCATTTACTTCTCTGATACATCAAAACATATATAAAATTATATTTCCAAGGAAAGAAAACTAAAAATTTGTCTTGCCTCCTTTTTACACTCTGAGTACTGTGAGAGAATCACACTTACAAATACTGTTCATGCCTTTCCCAGCTGTACTTGCGCATGTTTTTATACCAACAGCAAAAAGAAATTCAAATCTCAGAGCAGATGGAAAAGTATCCTTCCATATTGCAGCTTATTTTCAGCCATAAAAGCCGTAGTGGACGAGACCTCCTGGAGAAGCATGTCACGTGCACGTGTGGCTGAGACCATCCAGGTAGCATGCTGTGTGCACGGCTCCCCAAGCCAACACACATTTGGTACTGACTGCCAGATACTCGTTATTATATTTCTTGCTTGGTTGTAGCCCAGATTGCTAGCTCCAGGGTTTTGATCAGGTTTTGTTGTGAGCGGTAATACACATCTGGGCTGACAGAGTGAGTCAGTCACTTGTCCCATTCAGTCAGTGAAAAGAAGCAGATACTTTTGGAGAGCAATTAACAGGACCTCTACAAGCAACTCCAGAGCAGTTTGAGGTGCTGCAAGCTGAGCAGAGAGTCTGCCAGAGCCAGCCAGCAGGAAGGGCAGGTGTCACCCTGTGTCCAAGGAGGTACTTAACTTGCAGCTTCGCAGGGGTCCCTCAAGTGTCAAGTCAGTTCCCTTGGCAACTGGCCTGGCCTGGCCAGATTCCACCAGAACATCCTTCTGCACAGGAAACCAATAGGTAAGGGTTGGTCCCAGAAGCAGAAAACACAGATGCTAAGTCTTGAAAGTCTAGGCGTGGCCTTCAAAGTGTGTATTTAAGAAATTGCTAGACTCTTGGAATAGAGTCATTCATTTCTAATGAAGTCCAGAATGTTACCTGGTGGCCTTAATCAAGATTGTTCATACTCAGGTACTTCCCAGATACAAATACTTTTGATTTTATGTGGTAGTCTTAGTATAAATATAGCAAGCGAACAAAAAATAACAGCATTGCAACATTAATGATGAAATATGCAACTGGCATTTAAACAGACTTCGTATAATAGTGGTTGGAATTTATATATATATCTATATGTGTCTGCATTTAAAAAACTAACTATGGCATGTGCATCAGCAAGCTGATACTCTGAGGCAGTGTTACCAGCGAGGTGTACAGCATCTGCCTAAGGGGGGAGCAGAGGAACTGTTTACTCTGTATGTGTTTTAAAGGATGTTGATGTCTTGTACAGGAAGTTTATTTCAAAACTTAATAGACAAGCTATGAAAATGTCATCCATTTGCAGTCAGCCAGCTTGTCATGTGTTAGAGGATCTAGCTCAATTAACTCCACTGACTAATTGGATTATTAAAAATATAATCGAAAGTGAATTTGGAACATTTGAAAAAATTCATCTTGGAATATTATCCTTACGTTAATATGAATATTGATTTTTTTTCTCAACAGACAGAAGAAGGTTACATCTTAGTTAAACTTCATTCTTTTTATCAAATTAAGGAAACAGGAGTTTATTATAGGTCCTCATAACTCATGGTAGCCTGGAGGAATCAAACATCACAGCTCAGGGAAGAAAAATACCATGTGATGAATAGTCGAAATTCCTTATCTTTATTGCTGATCTCTGTTGTAAAATGCATATCTCTTACTATAATTATTAATTTGCATGGTGGAAGCATCTAGAAACCTTGGCTGATACCAGGAATCCATTGTAATGGATATTGTCCAGACACAGTGACTCTTCAGAAATAGCTGCACTGGTTTCAAGGATTACCTGCTGTAAACTGTTCTTTGCTCTTAGCACCCTTCCTGTTGCTTCACAGTTGTTTGTTTTTATGAACACAGGATATTTGCACAGTAAAACACAGTGGGTACTTCGGTCTCATTGTTCCCTGTTGGGGTAATGTCTTTGCCTCATATTTGTGTTAAAGAACCTCAGATTTCTCTAGATACTTGACATGCCAGTTACAGGTGCTCAGTTGCCCATGCGAATAGAAGAGGGTCTCTATGGTATAGGTGGAATACTTTTTGGAGCTCTTTAAATGAGAGAAATTTTTCCCTCCAAGTTCATAGACATGAGCTTGTGTCACTTCCAAGTAGAGCTGAGGGAGTTGGGGCTGCGATGCTTCTGACCGTGATGTTTGTGGAGAACACCAAGCTGAGGGCCATGTTGTAGCTGTCACCACTCGTACATGGGCAGAAGAAAGCTTATCTGTTTGAACACGTACTTGCTGTGTACTGCTAACACTTAGTACTACCCACTTTGGGTACATGTTTACATACCACAGCTTTTAGATTGCAGAGTTACAGCCAAACTTCTGGAACCCGAGTGAAAGTCTTTGCTAAAGCGCTCACCTTTTGAATAACCAGGTACCTCTTACTGGAATTGTAATTCTGCCAGTAAAAATAGACCGCATCTTGTATGTGCCTTATGTTGAAAACAGTAAATCAAAATCTGATTAAAGTGTATGGTAACGTTTTCCTTTTGACTGTGTATAAGTTTGTCACTTTAAGCTCAGAGAGAAGGTGATATTATCCTCTAGAAGTGTAATCATGGTCCTACTTCTGAGCAAAATATACCTCATTACAAATCAAATATTTTCCTGCTAGAATTACACATTACATTTTTCCAATGGTTTACATATAGGCCTGTTTGCTAATATGCTTACACCTTGTTAAATAAAGCCTTATTTTTAGAAAAGCTATCTGAGTATTTTTGTATTAAACTTCAGTGTCAACAGAACATACCTGCCACTGTGTACAAATTACACATTTCCATGTGTATGCAGATAAAGCCAGTAATGGTTTACACTGCCCTGGGTCGTACCTTTGCATTGGCAGGTTGCTCTTTGTGCTATTGCAGGTTGTTTTTTCCTTATTGTCTTGGATACCTACAGTGATGGTTTTCATGGAGCTTGTAAATGGAATACATCGTAAATGTGATCTCTCTCTTTTTTCCATAACTGAAGAAATGCAAAACAAATTATAAGTGGCAGCACTACTTTGTAAAATTAAAATTAACTGGGTTTGTAGGAGAAATGTACTGTAACTGTCTATTGTAAATTAGGAAGCACAGATATATATATAATAAATAGGAATTGTAGCAGCTCCTGTGGTTGTGTGATTGAGCGTCTCAAACAGTAGTAACTACTATATATTACACAAGATTTTCAGAGCCAACCAACCTGATGTAGTTATAAATACTAACATGGTCATTAAAGAGAAAAATCAAGATTCATAATTGAATACAACCACCAGCATATTCCCTTTTCTGGATATAGCTTGTGTGCATATATGCCTTGTACAAGTCTGCTTAACACAACTCAGTGACCAGAATGCATGATTAATATTGTTTCTCTGTGAGCTTTTAAACAGTTGATCTCCTTTCCTGAGGTTTTGCATGTCGCTCTGCATGCATTTTCTGATGGTTTTGCCTCGTTGGGATGCTGAGAGAAGAGTGAGATGACTTGAGTAAGAGGCTCTGTTTGGAAGTCTATAATGATTGCAACAGACTTTCTGCCAAAGTGTATAGTGAGCTTGTGTTTAACGGAAAGTGTGAATAGTGCGTACCATTCCTACTGCTTTTTTCCTGTTGTAACAACCCAGAATTGGTACCCACAGCCCATGGAGTTGTCCTGTAAGGTACCAGTGTTGCCACAGACCACAGTACACTGACAAGACAACCTTTGCCATCCATCCGTCAGTGCCCATTAATCTCCATGAGACATAAGGTGGATTGATGCCACGCTGCTGACTGCTCAGCCCTTGGCTCTTCTCTTTTAATTCAGACTAAGTTGCAGTTCTTCACAAGAGGAAGTTAATTGTATGGCATACGTGACTGGAAATACACTAGTCCCTGAAGCAGAGCAAATTTAATTCCAAATGTGATCAGGAGTTGGCAAATTAATCTTCAGCATACGTCACCTTACATGCCCATGGGGAGGGAAGAGGGTTTCCTTACCATCCCTTTTAAAGTAAGGGGTTGTGGCAGGTGTCATATTTGTTCCTTTAAAAATACCTTAATCCCCTGTCCTACATAGATTACATGGTCTGAATAGAAAAGCCACATTTTTAGATGGATTTTTAACTTGAAATATTAAACAAAATGTTATACTGATGCCCACAAGTCCTTTGCTCTAAAACACCCAGAGTGTTTCCAACTAAGTAATTTTTTCTTTACAAATTGTTTATGGAAAAAGAAACAGGTTGGGCATGAATTGCAGCACTTAAGAAGACAGAAGCTATTTAGATAAATGCAAAGCTATGGCCTGTGAAGAAAACTAATGCAAATATTCAACTTATAATTAGTAATCACACCTTATTAACAATACACAGGCGCTTGGGTCAAAGTAGGCTTTGCATGCTAAAAGCCATGATCTGCCCAAGCTCTGAAGATGCCTTGCTCCATGTGAGAGCAGCTCTGTAGTGCTGGAGCAGGAGTGGGTCTTCTCTCACGTGTAGGGAAGCACACAAATTCCAGTTTACAGTCTAAGAAAGGTGCAGACATAAAGATTTATGTAGAGCAGAGAGGGTCAAGTCTCTCTCAGCTGGTGGGCTATCAGAGGAGAGGTGGTCAGACTCCCGGTGGCCTTTGGGTTGGTGCTTTACATCATCAAACAGGTAACACTGGAGCAGAATATGCATTTGGTTTTTTATTAGAGGATCTTCAGGAAGGTAACCTAAAATCTTGGGGAAAGGTCCATCCAGCAAACAGAGCGGGAGTCCTCTGGGAGAGGATGTGATGGTTACTGCTAGAACACATTTTTCAGAAGGAATATGAAAATATAAGAACTGTCTCAGAAAAAGAAGTCAGCATGTGTTTTCCCATTTACATTTGTCTTGGTAATTCTGTGTCAACGAGCTATACGAAAGATCACTGTTTATAATAAGAGGACGCTCTTATTTTCATATCTTTATTCTGTGTAGGTTATAGAGGACAGAAAGGGGAAAGAGGTGAGCCTGGAATTGGACTGCCCGGTAACCCTGGACCACCTGGCCCTGCAGGTACAACTCTCCAGCTTCCTTTCTGCTATTGTTCTTTATGAACTAACAGGCCTTTCTCCTGGTTCTGGTGAGCTTGGTCATAGCCTGAGGTCAGACCCACCTGCCTTCTGGCGGAGGAGCTGGCACACAGCTGACTCTGGGTGTGCTGTCAAGGACTCTGCTAATTGTAGCTTTGTTTTGCCAGCTGCTGGCCTGCCGGGCCCACCGGGGACACCGGGCTCACCTGGACCGCAGGGGCCACCGGGACCCACTGGAAGATGCAATCCAGCAGATTGCTATTACTCTGTGTCACAGACTGGGCCACGCACCAGCGGGAAATGAAAACCCTCTCCCATAGACACTTGGGGTCACAGTCACTTTTCACTCCTCTCAATAAGTTATTTAATCTTTTAAATACTTGGTGCATTTTTTCCCCCTCAACACTGCATGGCGTATAGATAATTTATAAGACAAGGAATTGAGCCTTTTTCTATGTTATTTGCAGTGTTGTAATTATGGAATGATGACATATATTTTCCAGAGTGCATTCCATGTGTTCTGTTTCTTGTATTTATTTTGCTTAGAGGAGAAAATAGGCCCAAAATATTTTCATAAGCTTCTTTCTTCAAACAAAATTATTTTATTATAACTTGAGACTGTATATATGCCTCTGTATGTAAGCTGGCTTTATTTTTCTTGCTGGTGGTGGAGTTTAAGTGGAGAAAATGCATTTCTGAAGTTTCAAAGCATCCCCGTTCATGGTGAATGCAGGACCTGAACTGGCGCGTTGGGAACTCTGCTTAGTCTAGACCTTCGTGTCCCTTGAGGAGGCTCCAGCACATCCTTCTGACCCAGGCCCGTGTTGTGCCCCACGAGCGCTACCCACCATTTCAGTCACTTCCTAGATGCTGAAAAAGGACAGGAAGATGTGTTCGTGATCTCTCTAACCCCATCCAAAGTTTAACTTCAGGCTGACTGAAAACTCACCAGCTGCAGGCCCAAGAAGCGTCTCTCCTGACCAGATGTTGTCCCAGCTGAGGGCTTGTGTGTGCCTTTATTCATGGTTACACGTACTTTAGATATTAAAATTTTAGGGACTGGTGGTGGCGTTCCTAGCTGAGAACTGGCACATCTTCTGACTGCTACGTGGACTTAGTAATTACTGCCTATAATCAAGCCTCTGTGCCATTACGTCTGCTTACAGCAAGACCTCTTGCTTTCAAGCAGAGGTGGTAGGTACACAGTGAGACAGTCAAAGAAGAAACTTTGCAAGCCTCTAATCTTATGGATTGGCACCATTTTCCTCTTGCAATAATTGTGTGCCAAAATAAACTTGAGAAGAACATGGAAACAGTACTACACAAAACTCACAGGTCCTAATAACTGGTTACAAAAAAACTAAGCTCAAGAGAAAATCAGAAAAAATACAAAACTCTCCTTGGAAAGGTCTGCTACAAAGATGATAACTGCAGTTCACAGGCATTGAGTAAATCCTACAGGACCAGACATTGTCAATAAAGAAAAAACAGAACAAGGTTTAAATCCTATAGAACTCGAAGGGTTGAGCAAAAGAAAAGATGAAGAAAATCCTTGTACAGAGGCTGATTCTGAAAAAGAGAGAGGAGGGTTGGTTGAAGCTTCAGCTCCAATTATTAGGAAACAGATGATCCTAGATTGGTTCTAAGGAATTTGTTACAATGCAACAGAAAGGTAAGGTGCTATTGAGACAACATGGACAGCTGTAATAACCCACATCCTCAGAATTAACCCTTGGCACAGCATCACCAGTGAGAGCTCCTGCCCCACCATGAGGAAGCCAGTTGTTGTCTCCCACTTCAGGCTGGTGAGTGGTTTTGGAGATCTCCATGCTCGGGCAGTGAGGAGCCACCAGGAAGGCATTCTGAGGTTGGAAGTGCTGGGTTCCAGAGAAGCTGTTGCAAGACATTAATCTGTCTGATTTCTGGGTTTTTCTTAAAAACAGTAAGGAATGAATGGTGGGAGTCTTTTAAAAAAAGCAAAATGCATTGGCATTTGTTCTGAATAGAATTCCTAGCACTTGTACTCAGCCAAGAGGTGACAGAGTTACCTGGGTAGCTGAGGAGCACAGGCAACCCTTAGCCACACTTTCTGAGAGAGAAAGCATACCCTAGGAGCAATCTCGGGGTGCCACTCAATGCGCTAACAAGCTCGCGGTTTTTAGGGAAGAAGGTGCTTGGCACAAGAGTGATGATTAAACACAGACATCAAGGTCCAAGAACAGGAGAGGGCAGCCAGGAGGAGGATGGCAGAGACCTGTGGCATACCACCAAACCATTCCCTGAAGGGAATCTGGGAGCTCTGATGCGGAGAGGTGGGCCCAGGTGAACCTCATGAGGTTCAACAAGAGCAAATGCAAGGTTCTGCACCTGGGCTGGAACAATCCTCGCCACCAATACAAACTAGGGGGTGAGGGATTGGAAAGCAGCCCTGAGGAAAGGGACTTGGGGGTGCTGGTGGACGAGAAGCTGGACATGAGCAGGCAGTGGGCAGCTGCAGCCCAGAAGGCCAATCCCATCCTGGGCTGCATCAAAAGATGCGTTGCCAGCAGGTCCAGAGAGGTAATTCTTCCACTTTGCTCTGGTGAGACCTCACCTGGAGTATTGTGTGCAGGTCTGGAGCCCTCAATATAAGAAGGACATGGACCTGATGGAGAGGGTCCAGAGGAGGGCCACGAGGATGATCAGGGGGATGGAGCACCTCTGCTACGAGGACAGGCTGAGGGAGCTGGGGTTGTTCAGCCTGGAGAAGAGGAGGCTCCGGGGAGACCTAATAGCAGCCTTCCAGTACCTGAAGGGAGCCTACAGGAAGGCTGGGGAGAGCCTGTTTAGAAAGGCCTGCAGTGACAGGACGAGGGGCAATGGCTTCAAGCTGGAGGGGAACAGATTTAGACTGGAGATGAGGAGAGGGTTCTTCACTGTGAGGGTGGTGGAGCACTGGAACAGGTTGCCCAGGGAGGTGGTTGAGGCCCCATCCCTGGAGATATTCAAGGAGAGGCTCGATGAGGCCCTGGGCAACCTGGTCTAGTTGGGGGTGTCCCTGCTGACTGCGGGGGGGTCGGACTAGATGACCTTTGGAGGTCCCTTCCAGCCTGGACAACTCTATGATTCTATGTGCCCTGCGGCTGGGGACGCCCTGCAGGGGAGTCAGGGTGCTTCGCCTGCCCCTTGTGAGAGTGGGGATGGTGGGTCAAAGCAATTCTATGATTCTATGATTCTATGTGCCCTGGGTGCACCTGAGTCAGGGTGCTTCACCTGCCCCTTGTGAGAGTGGGGATGATGGGTCAAAGCCCCCTGGCAAACCACAGTCCCTCACACCTCCTTTGCTGCTCATCCCTTGCTGTCCCTCAGAGGTGGTGACTGCCCCTTCTCTAGGCAAGCACGGCCTCTGCTCCGGGGATGGTGGGCACCCGTCCTGTGGGGATAAAGGTGCCTTTGGAACACGTGGTGCTGCCGGTGCTTAGCTCAGAGTGCACTGCTCCCACTCTGCATCTCTGGTGCCTGATCTCCATTTGCTCTCTGGCGTTGGCCACCTTTCCAGACCTGGTCCTCCTCTGGGAGCTGGTGAGGCAGCTTGAAACCGAGCCCTTGGATGAGGCCCTGGGCAACCTGGTCTAGTTGGGGGTGTCCCTGCTGACTGCGGGGGGGTCGGACTAGATGACCTTTGGAGGTCCCTTCCAGCCTGGACAACTCTATGATTCTATGTGCCCTGCGGCTGGGGACGCCCTGCAGGGGAGTCAGGGTGCTTCGCCTGCCCCTTGTGAGAGTGGGGATGGTGGGTCAAAGCCCCTGGCAAACCACAGTCCCTCACACCTCCTTTGCTGCTCATCCTTTGCTGTCCCTCAGAGGTGGTGACTGCCCCTTCTCTAGGCAAGCACGGCCTCTGCTCCGGGGATGGTGGGCATCCATCCTGTGGGGATAAAGGTGCCTTTGGAACACGTGGTGCTGCCGGTGCTTAGCTCAGAGTGCACTGCTCCCACTCTGCATCTCTGGTGCCTGATCTCCATTTGCTCTCTGGCGTTGGCCACCTTGCACTGCTCCCACTCTGCATCTCTGGTGCCCGTGGAGCAGATCTCCATTTGCTCTCTGGCGCTGGCCGCCGTTCCAGACCTGGTCCTCCTCTGGGAGCTGGTGAGGCAGCTTGAAACCGAGCCCTTGCCTGTCCTGAGGCACCTGCTGCTGCCTGGGCCACCGCTCTGCTGGCCCGGCCAGCCCAGCAGGGCCCTTCCACCAGCGTGTGCGTGGGTGTGCACACACCGGGGGGACGGGCCCCGCAGGCTCTGTCCATTCGGTCCCATAAACTGCTGGTCAGGTATCTTGCATGAACGTTTTGGGTTTGTTTGGTTTTTTTTTCATTGATTTCTTTCTACTTCTTTAGTAATTCCAATATATGTAAAAAATCTGAATATTTTTTTACTTCCTAAGTTAATTTTAAACTTCATTTTCTGTAATAATATGGAAAAGGGTGCTGTCTTGTGAAGGGTATCTGTCGACAGGGAGGTGTGCGAGCAGGCCCTGTCCTGTACATAGCCTATCATGCCGGGTTAGGGGTATATGTATATTTTGGGGCTTTTAGCTTGCTGAAACAGAGCATCTGTTATTTGCCAGATGAAATTGCTGTATGTTAATTTACTTGAATTTATTGGAAAGCAGAAAACTTTTTATATTTGAAGAAGTTTATTTTTTCATCTATGTTTCCTACAGATGCTTTTTTCTTTTTATAGGCTCAAATCTAAACGTCTTTTAAAATGTGTTTGAACACTTTGAATTGATTTGCAGCTAACTTCGGTAATTGGCTTGTTGCATTATTTTATATTTTGCTAAAAGCCCACTTTAATTTTCTCACATGAGAAAACGGGTATTTTGTTGTACAGGTTGTGTCGATACCGGTTTTAAGATGCTGTGTTCTTCACTGGGGTGGAATAGACTTAGTCCCAGTTTAGCTTGACTTCACACCAGGTTGCTCCTACTCTGCACTTTTTAGAACTGAAAGCAGAGTGCAGCTGGAAGCACGCCCTGCCGGGTTCTCTGGTTTGGCCCCTGAAATCTGGGTGCAGTTTCAGGCTGATGCTGTCTCGGGTTTTGGGAGGGGGGTGGGGAGGGCTGGAAGGTACCGATGTGTTTGCAGCTTGGTTTATCAGCGTCCTGCTGTTCTGAGCAGTCCGTGCTGCAGTCAGCATTGCAAGGAGCTAAACACAGAGGATTATCTTTTCCAGTAGCGTTAAGGTCTTTTTCTGATTTGGGAATGTTTACTTACAACAGGACTTCGAACTGAAATATCTTTGACAAAATGTTTTAAACCTTTCCTAAAAGCTCTCTCTAAGTTTTGTTCTAGTTCAAGGTCCATCTGTTATATTTTATGGCAAATTGCTTTATCACCTGCTAAGCAGGGCTTGGGATTTTCTTCCCAAGCGATGTCCAGAACTGCTTAGCTTGCCCAAAGAAAGCAGTAAGTGAGCTTGGCGAGAGGGGAGCTTTTCTGAGGCTGCAGCATCCCTCCTTTGGTCCACACGGTGGAGTTCAAAACATCTTTTCAAGACAGGCTGAACAGTTCAAAAATGTCTTTTCAGTTCCAAGGTGCCCCGTGCTGTGTAGATTCACAGCACAAGAGTCGGGGTTTTTGATTTGGTTCTTAAGCCTGACTTTTCTTTTCTATTTTTTCTAAAATCCATTTAGTTTCGTGTGGTAGTATTTGCAGAAATCCTGCCTTTCCTGGATAATTGTTTTCAGGTAATATTGCTTAGATTTTGTTTGTCTTTTGTATATATACACTTGAGAGAAGAACACGCAGTGGTGGGACATCCCGCTTTCAGGCATGGTTTCTGTCCACTGCAATGAAGTTTGTCTCTAGGGGAGCACAGAGTCTGCTACCATTAATAAAGATTACAACAGCACATTTCGTACGACTGAGTAACAGGGCAGCCTACTTAGTAATGGTTTAAGAACCAGTATTTTTGTCTTAAACTGATATGGTTTCAATGCCAAAAGAGCACTGTGATATGGCAACAGGACTGATTTGTATCGTCCATCCTCCCTTTACGTTTTATGAGTGTGGATTATGACAGATGTTAGATATGCACAGCTTTGTTAAATAAGCATATTTTTTAAATTAATGGATAGTCACATAAAATACTTTGGCGCTGCTTCTTTTTCACAAGGGTGAAACACTATTTTTCATGTCAGTGTACACTCAATTTTTTTTCTTCTTTTTTCTGTAATGTTTACATAAAAGTCTTGTAAAAACCCCACAGGCCAATCTAGCAATTTATAAACTTGTTTCTCCGAGTATACGACACAAAGCCACCCTCTAACCCCGCATTTTGTCGGTGTGTTAGGACCGCTGCTCTGATGTGAGAACATGAGAAGTGTTTCAGGAATCAAACCCAGGTTGGTCTGGGCGGGGGGGAGCTGCTGTGTTTTCGTCAGGTTCTGGGGGTACTGAGTCATAGAAGTTTTCCTTGAAATCTGTGACGTCTGCTACAAGTAGATGGTGCTGGGTGGGGGTCTCAATCAGCCCGCACACCCGTGGCTGGGTGCAGGCCACAGAGAACAAGCTTAGCCCTGACCTTGCCTTGGTTGGTGTTTAAGAGGAAAACTCAAGCTTCACCGATACCTTAAGGAAATGTGGTTTTCAAACATTGATTGCTAACAAACACTACAGAGTCTAGACCAAAATAAGTTTGTAGCATAAAAGAATGTAGCCTACTTGTCTGTTAGCAGTTTTATCTCCGAGTCTGCCGTTCTACAAATACAAATGCATTTAATCATTTACTTAAGTTTCAGTGTAAATATATTCTGTCTCCAGTCGATGTATTTGAAGGATTTTCAATTGCATACCTTATTTTATTATTTTCTTTCATTTCTGAATGATGTGCAGCTGTCCCTGAATGAATCAGTGTGTGCCGACTGGTTGCTTCTTTCCTTCATTATATTTTTGCTTTGCAACATTTAAGGTTCGGTTCAGTGGAAATGTATTCAGTGGATAGAAAATTGCTTTTTACGTTATGATGTGGCCATTTACATGTGAAATAGGATTTCAGATTGAATGGAAATGTTTCACATACTTTCTTTTTGTGGCTGTGTCAGAAATGACCACCTTTCCTCCCACGCCAAATGAGGAGAGGGAGGATGGGGTTGCGGGCAGGAGACAGGAGAGGCAGGAAGCCACCCCAACAAGCACCGTGGCCACCAGCCTGGGCTGGCTGAGTCCAGGGAGGGGGCTACTTCTGACCGTACCAAGGTCATGCTCCTGCTCCCTGTGGGTTGGTGAAACTTAGAGCTCCACAGTCCAGAGGAACAAGACAAGTGAAAAACCTTGGCCTTATATATATATAAAATTCATGGAAGTTAACGTAATCTCTGAATCAGATGTAGATAACTTTTCTCTATCAATATGAGATAATCACTGTTATTCAGGAAACTGATTTACTGAACCATTTAACTTTAGGTAACTTTTGGGTTTTTTTCATTGTTCTCTTGCTGCCTAACTCTCCCATGAGAAAAAAAAAAAAAGAGAACTCCTTCGTCAATGGCATTTTAAAGGATGCTAGGAAATAATTTGACGACTAAGTTGATTTTCTTCCAATTTAATAGAGGCAAGCTTGCTTCAAGTATTTGCCTAAAGCTGCCAGAGTTTACTAGTCCTGTTGAAGGCATACACAGCAGAACAGAGCAGTGAAGGAGGAGATGGAGGGGAAGGGGATAGAACCGAAGCTGTGACAAATCAGATGGGGGTAACGTGCCCTACAAAATAGAGACATTTCCTCTTTACCTGTGACCCGTGAGCAGACGCAGTGGCTGCACTGTAGGTGTAAGGGAAGGGGAAGCAGAATCCAGCCCAACCCTCCCAGCCTTGCCTTCTCACCTCACTGAGGAGTATTTCCCAAAGGCCACAGCCTCTCTCTTGCCAGAGGAGCTCTAGAGCACAACTGGGAGTTCCTAAGAGTTTTCTGGGAGCAGTTCACACTATGTTGTGTGAACCCAGGGATGGCTGTGACAGAAAACTTAGACATAAACTCTCTCTCTCTCTGTAACTATAGACACATAACTGATGCAGAGGTATATAGTGCAGCATTTGGCAGCAGTTACTCACACTCGTTAGCAGCCCCGCAGGGAAAGCCTTGCATTCACCACTATGAAATGCCAGCCTGGACTGGGCAGAACTGGTTATCATTTTAAGCGTGGTTATTAAACATTTTTCTCTTGACTCCTGCCTACACTAAATGGACCGAGGCACTAAAATATGTATTTGCTACAGTGCAATTAAACTTCCAGAGTTAAGAGTGATGACAAAGATACTGATGGGTAAAGGTGACTTTTCACTAGTCTTTTGTTCAGAAAATCTCATCGCCTTTTATGATGTTGAACCACAAAGAGATGAGAACAAGATTTGGGTGGGACTGGCTCGAGATGCCAGGAGCACCTGGTTAGAAGGGGCAGCTTGCTGTCAGTGGCTTCTCAAACCTCTCCAGCTCTTTGCTTTGTGCCTTCTAAATATGTTTATTTAAACAAGCACTACTTTTTTCTGTATCACCAGAGTTGATACATCTTTCTTTTCAATTCATAATCCTGTCTTTATTTTCCAAATCTTGAATGTGCTGTTACTAAAAATTCAGTTCCTGGTATTTTTTGGTCCATGGTCTACCATTCTTCAGATTAATTTTTTCCACTCTCACAGAACGTTTGGAATTGGTAAATACTTAGATTGACCAACATGTCTCATAATAACTTAAAATGGGTCTAAGAATTTATGCTTCAGTTCTATTTTTTAAGCTAAAACTCATGAATCAGCTCAAAGGCAAAAAAATCTGTCACAGCCCTAAGATATCCACTTATACAGGTTCCGCATTGAATTGACCCTCAGTGTTGAATTTGTTTGTTTGTAACAATTCTTATTTGGTTTTTACATATGATTGTTTTCTCTCCTACATGAGTTTCTTTCCATTGTGGAATTTTATGCATTTTTCAGACTACATTTTTTAAAGCACTTCACATTTGTATTTAACTGTTGGGGTTTTTTTTGCTTCTTTTGATTCATTATGTTTACGCATTACACATGGAAAATAATATTTTCATTCTGTTACCAGTTGTTTTTTCTACTTTTAACAGTTTTACACACTTTATAGTCAAAATAAATGTTTGCTGGTGAAAATACAGTTTGTCATTGCCACTAAGATTTTATTTGTCTCGCTTTGTAAGAAGTGCTTTTGAGGGCTATGTCCTAAATCAGTAAAAACTGACCTAATTCTAAAACTTTAGAGATAACCTTTATGTGTGAACAAGCTAATCACCCTGCATGCAATTGTCTGGATTTGTTTCTTAAGAAATATATTCTTTGCAGTCATCTGTTCTGATGACTTCTCACAGCATTAAGGTAGGAGATGAGGTTATGAGGGCGTTTGGCCAAACTGGAGGTGCAAGAAAATCATCCAAGCTTTGCCCAGAGGCTCCAGAAGAATGACACAGCTCTTTATGTCTATTTTCCTCTCCCGCCTTTTCTCTGAAACCTCACCCCGTGCTGCCTCTACGGAACTAAAGAGAGAGCAGCAGACACTTGTAGATTAGGTAAACTTACTTGTAGAGATTCAATCTCTATTATATTTTATCATTTAAAATATTGGGCTGTGCAAAGAACATCGAGATTACCAAAATTAATCCCATTTAACTCAGTCTCAAAAGTCTCAAATAAATGTACCAATATAGTTTCTTTCAATAGGCAGATTTATCAGACTTTTTTTTTCTCCCAAGTGATCTCTAGGCATTTTCTCCCAACACATGAGGTGCCTGAGAAGTGGCCTCAGAAGCAGCTGGAGCATCAGGTTGGGTTTGGGGAAGGTTCATCTATTGTTTTTTTCAATAATTCCTGTAGAGTATATGTTACACCACGACCTTTACTGCTGTCTTATGCATTGCATGCAAAATGCATAGTTCAAATGACCACGTTATTTCTTTATATTTCCACATGCCATGCAAGTTAACTATTTTGAACGTAAAAAGACAAGTAAGGGCTCAGAAAAAAATCAATGCTTAAAGCAAGTGTGCTAACATTTGTATTTGAACATTTGGATGACTAATACTGAAATGAAAGGAAACATCATAGGATAGTTTCATTGTTTTCTTTGAGAGAGAGAATACACGTCAGAGAAAGAAAAGTCAAAACCACAAATAGTTTAATTTATACAGAGAGAAACAAAATATCCACATTGCACATTTTCATCTAAAAACTGAGTTTATCTAAAAAAGGCAACTTGGGATGTCTAATGGCCATCTTCCGGCTGTTCGGTTTATTGGTACTGAAAGTAACCATACACAGAAAAATACGTAGGGGGGGTAAAACACTATTTATTTGGGTTTTTTTGTACAACCGCAGATGTTACTTCAAAATCTGTAATCTCTACTATAAAACTTTTCTATTTCTGGGACTTAAAATTCCCTTGACAGTGGCTGCTAGCCTTTTATTTTAATTTAACATAGAAGGAGGCAGGCTGAAATAGGCTTCATATAAAATGACGAATGCAACACAAATTGGAATGGAAAATGAAGAGGTTATTCCACGTGGCTTATTCACAAGAACCCAGTGATCACACTTTTACAAAGACTAACATTTAAAAGTTGTCAGGGGTGGCAGGTTTTCATAAGAACAGCCTCCCACCTGTATTTCTACAATTGAAGTTAAGAGCTGGGGGAGGCTTAGCATGACTGCGCATCAAGTGATGAAATCTGCTTAGGGATGCTCTGGAATTCATTTACAAGTATAAAAGAATAGCTACAACTGAAGTAAATAAACTCTTCCTTTTTTATTTGATGACTGAAGACACATTATTTCACTGTACATCATACATAGAAATTAAGTGGGGAAGGAGGATGAATCACAGAAACTCTTTATTAAAAATAAAAAAAAGGGACAAGTGCCTTTTTTCCCCTGCCAGAAAGGGAGAAAAGGCAAAAGGCATCACCTGTGTATTCTGTAAGCACTATTGTTCCAGCTCGTGTTGCTATGCACACCTTTAGAAAGAATGTACAACCACTGTGTTAAAAATGCCTCACTGAAACCTTGGTGGAAAGATTTCTTGCTGGTTTGATTTCTTCTTCATTACTTATTTTTGTCTCAGCTGTCTGTGCAGGAGGTAAATTGATGCCAACACTCCACAGCTCGTGCGTTGCCCATTCATGGCCCTTTCATGTTCTTAGCAGCCCTCTGTCCAGCCTGCACTCTGCACGACGAGGGCTCGCAGTACCCGGGGGGGCCGGGAGGGCCAGGAGGACCAGGAACCCCCGGCTGACCTGCCACCCCCGGGAGACCTCGGGCACCGTCGCGGCCTTCCCGGCCGTAGCTGGGCTTGCCTGGCTCACCTGGAAAAGTGGATAAAGGTCTCAAAATTGTCAAATACATGTAGCTTTACTGAACATCCTTTCCTTAAAAAGCTGTATGAAGATGGCTTTTTAGTGCCGTCAGTGAAGTGCCTACTTAGAGGGACAGCTTTCCTCTGACAGACAAACCAGGCTGTGTTTACACATCTACAGCAATGACATTTGAGTCCCCAGCCTCTCCAGTCATCCTGGAGCATCATCTGCTGCTGTGAACTGCAGTGTAACTGACTGCAGCACTGCAGACAGCCCTCCTGGTGATGTGTATGGAGGTGCAGATGCTACTCACTACTTCAGAGTAGCGCTGGCACTCCAGAAAGAGATGTATCAAGAACTTATTTTCATTCTCCACTCAGATGTGTCGGGGAAGTAGATGCATAGAGTGGAATGCTTCAGCACTAAAGTATCTTTTTACTTCTAAATCTTCACTGAAGGGATGAAATACAGCTGTTTTAGTCTCTTCCAATGATAAATTTCTAAAGATGACAACTCCAAGTTTCAAAGACATCGTAGGTGTCAGTATATACTCAACTTTTTTTTTTTTTTCTTCTTTTTACAAAGAGAACAAATGTTGGTACTTTCTGTCTACAAATACACACAGAAAGGTGCTACAGAGACTGGAGGAAATAACGTTTATTTCCCTTCAATGCCCGCTAGAGGGCAGTCGTGCTGCACCTACCAGCAAGACACTGTCCCCGACTCCTATTACGTAACAGCGCAATTAATTACCACCCAAACAACAAAAAAATTGTACTTAGAATGTCCTAAATTATGAATGGAGATTTTGAAGGCTGCTGTGGGTGCCAGTGAGATTATCTGGCGTTTGTGACCTTTTTGTTTGTTTTATGTTACATATATAGTTTTTTTATATATAAAAAGAGGCAATTTTATCTATCTCTGTGTGAGAGAGATGGCCTCCTCTTTTTTTTTTTTTAATGTTTTGTATAGCTTTTTCCTAGTCTTTCTACAATGAGTTAAATGGGGTGGTAGCTCTTTTAGTAAAAAAGCTTTCAATTCTAATTTGTGACTGTATCATTACCTATGAAGTAAAATTTATGAAGTACTGTTATTTGGAAGTTTATTGCTTAATGGGCATCTTTTATCTTTTCAAGGCAGCTTGAGGCATCAGTTCCAAGATATTTTATCGGAATAAACTTTTACTCTCTTATTTATCCTCACTTTTAATATTTACCTGGAAGACCTCGTGGTCCAGGGTAACCTTTCAGTCCTCTGCCTGGGAATCCTCTTTCTCCTCTTTCTCCTGGTTCACCTGAAGCAAATTCATGAAACATTAGTTACAGCCCACTTGGAGTATTGCTTTCATTAAGTCCCCTCTCTGAGCTGAGTGGAGAACAAGCAGAGAATTCAGGTGGATGTATGAAGTCTTAGCATCTCTGAAGGATGTCCTGACACATGTTCTTGTAAGAGGTTTGGGATTTGTTTGGGGGGGGTTCTCCCATTTGAGTCATACTCAGAAGTAGATGTGTTGGAAGGGAAAATAATCACTTGGGGCTGGACAGTAAGCACCACACAAAACATACCATTGCCTATATAACAGAAATAAACCACACTCACAAAACTACAAAGGCTATTTTAGAGTACAGACTGAGGGTACTGGCAAATGGCTTTTGCAAGACCACATGAACTCTGCTAATGAGTAGAAATGCTCAACTGCTGGTCCTTGAGTTAGCTAATTCAGAGAAGAAAGCAGAAGCTGGCTTGCACATACTACAGTGTTCTGTTGACACCCACGCAAGATGGTCATAAAAGTAAAACAAAGGACTTCTTTCACATATACTGCTATTATGGAAACTTTTCTTTGGTGGGTGCCCAGCTTCTATTCAAATTCACATGTTGCTCCAAACAAGAAGCATCTTACTAAGAGGAAGCTTTCTTTGTTGTTTTAGTTGTCAAGTTCAAATTCTGTTTACTGTATATATTCCACAGCAGTACAGGTATCTGCCACTCGTGGATACCCTGTGTCAACTCTTGATTGTATTTTTTATTTTCACTGCAAGTCAAAAGCTGAAAGTATATGCCTAATAATGTTTGAGTGAGCTTTATTTTATGCTTCCATACTTTCTTGTACTGCAGTGAGGAGAGTCGGAAGAGCCTCTTAAGTGTGGGGCTTGCCTAGAAATGGCACAGCAGAAAACAGGAGCTATGTACAGAAACACAGGAGCTGGTACAGAAGTCCATGTTTCAATAGAAGATGCACACAGGGTGCTAGAGGAGGAATCTGGTCGCTGTGCTCCAGACTGCCTCGTCAGCACAGAGATTCAGCCTGTCTCTGTGACTGCAGCTCCTGGAGGCACCGATGGCTGGTTACCCATACACACTTCCACTATTGCCAGCTTCTGAGCACTTTGGCCTAGTGTTTACTGCTGGTTATCCCAAACTTCCCCAACTTCTTATTTCAGATTCCGCCATCCTTCACTATCCCAGATTGCTCATTAGAGTCACTATAACCTCCTTCCTTGAGCCAGATCTTTTTGACTCTTCTGTTGTTGATGCTTTTAAAAACACAGTTCCTTTGTATCGTCTGCTCTCTCTCAGGGTTACACATCCTGTATCTATCATGCTCTTCTAAACCATTCTTGACACCCTCTTCCTTCTCCCTTGTATTAGATATCCTTGGGTACCCTTTTCCTCTCATTCCCATCTCAGACAAGTCCCCAAATGGATGGGGAAAGTCAGTTAATCTCTGTGACTTCTGTGGAACTCTGATAACTACCAGGCACTCAGAGTGAAGCACTGAGATATTTTTTTCAGTGTGCCTGTCTATGTACCATCATGATAGCACCTGCATACGAGAGCATTCACCACTTCTCCTGTATCTGTATTTCAAGGTTCACTGTAAGGTAGCTTGGAAGTTGATGACAATTACGATAGGAAACAAAGCATTTTACTCCTTTGGGGCTTTTTCAGTGCTTTGTAGATTTATTTATTTTTTTAGTATTATCCCAATTAGTATTATCAAATACAGCTTGTCATACCACCTGTATATCTCCATTTTTTGTTGCCTCTGCAAATATATGACATCACCTTAAATGAAAACAGGAGTAGAGCTCCAGCAACAATGCTGTTAAGGTTTGCTTTGTTTGTACTCTGTTTCTTCTCTCAAAGGTTTTCCCAATTTTACTTTCAAATAAAACTTGAGACAAAAGTAAATGCTCTAATCCAGGGAGGGACGGACCAGCTTTGTGCAGAAATACAATTTTTAAACAAAACCTTCCTTCAAGAAACGTATTGAAACCTCTGCTGAATAGAAACTACTACATACATAGTGGTCATAAGGCTTTGCCGAAAATTCTACTGAATATCATTTGGAGGAACATAAACCCTCTCAGTGAGGAACAAAAGAGATTAACTTAGATCAAAGATTTTTGTAAAGTGTAAGGTAAGTCAATTTTATGACGGATCTGTTCTTGCCAAAGAATCAATATATTGTGGTACAGGGTGCAATGATGTTAAATGGCTCAAGTATTATACCCAAGTAAGAGGCAGATTGTTATCAGTCACTTGTAATGTGAGAAACTGAATAAACTTAGAAAAGTAGGCTAGAGATTTGTGAATGAATCTGACTGTCTATGTTTGCTTTGGGGACTGCAAGTCACAGAAGTGAGGGTCACAGCTGGACGGAGTGGAGGACAGACGGAAACGCTGCTGGAACTTCTCAGCGTATGAAAAACACAACCTCAGAAGTCCATGAGAGGGAAAATTAATATTAAGAAACTGACTCATCTGCTTACTACTAATTCAAGGCAGGTGCCTATTCCTTCTCATACTGTGTAAGTGACTTGACTACAAAAACCAGATTTATAAACGTGTCTTGCTGAGGCCAGGCCAATGTACTCTTTAATCACTGGGGGAACTGGGGCAACAGTTACAGGAAACAGCTTACGTTCCTCATTCAGAGTCTTTTTGTGAAAATGTACATCCACAACCAAAGGAGAAAAGAGAAAAAGAAAAAATCCCACCCACTCACAAAAAAAATGGAGCAGTCAACAACGGAAAGCCAGTTACAGAATGTCTTACCTTTAGGACCTTTACGACCGATCTCACCAGGGGGACCTTTAAGGCCAGGCAAGCCACGGGGGCCAAGCTGTCCTGGGAAGCCATTTTCGCCAGCAGGCCCTGGAGCACCTGGTGGCCCAGGTTGGCCAGGAAGACCTGGAGCACCAAATTCTGGCCTCTTAAGACTGGCTGCCAGCTGAGCTAGTTGTTCTGCAATGAACAAGAAGGCAGGATTAAGGAGTTGGTGGACCTGAAGAGAGAGATTGACTGAAGAACATTTATTCTCTTCTGCAGAAACTGACAGATTCCTTATGTACAATGCAATCTACAGAGTTTGTTACATATAAGATACTATCTTGGTACTACTAGAGGGAAACCACAGGCACATTGTGAAGCTGGTCACTCTGCCAACATCTTAAACATTTAATGTTTGCAAGCTGAAAGGTCTTGAGAGTATATGGTTCATTTAGAAATGCCCTCATAAATTTCAACCATATAGCAAGAAAACTTACGCAATTGCTGCCTCTTAAAAGAGCTCTCTTCATTATGACCTGTTAATCCTTATTAAGATCTGTCTGTGCAATAAAAACAGCTAAAAAGCATGAGGGCAGTCATCTACAGCGGCCTGCAAAGTAAGTGCAGACCACCTTTTTCAGAAGGAAAAAACCCTCAAATTGGTGCTCATGGGTTCAAGTTTGATAAATTATTGAACATTTTATGTTGATTCTTAAAGTAAATCAGCAGGAGCTTTGCTCTTCATTAGCATAGGATCAGCTTGCCATTCCTTGGAATGGTCTAAGCTAGCTATTCCCTTTTCCTCATCTCTCTTTCCAGCCATTGCTGCAAATTCATGAGAGCCGACCTCTCTTTCCTTAACGTTTCTATTCTGGATTCAAATCCATCTTCCAAGCATGCCTGTGAAATAACTCTCTCTGGATACAGCCACACAAAACTCCATATGACATTTGCTATGACTTGGCAAGACTAGTTATTTTCTGTCTACAAGCAAAAAAATTAAGAAGATAGGGGTGGTAAGCAGATGTAAAGGACCTGAAAAAAACCTCAGGAACTATGGCTAGCAGATACATGAAGAAGACTGGGGATAGCAATCTGCAGGCAAAGCCTGCTCAGGACATGACCTTCAGTTATGGCTGTCTTTAAGCAGACAAGGTTCCAGAGTCACACTTGGATTGATTTCTTTTTTTTTTTTTTTTTTAAAGGTTGGTTTTTTTTTTTTTTTTTTTTTTTTTTAAAGCATGACAGTATTGACTATTGCTGAGGCTCACCAGAAGGATGCAATGAAACCAATCTAGATTTTTCCCATAGCCTTCCCTTCACTGCTAATTGTGATGGTTATCAATAAATTCAACCATCATACCCAATTTCACTCTCATCCTCTTCAGTACTACTATGTCTTTCAATAGACCACTTTAAAAGGCCTTTTAATCCTATTTATAGAAAGTTTAAAAAAAAAACAAAAACAACTCTGTTGTGCAGCGTCAGGAACAGTAATGACTACTGAGAATTTTTAGATTAAATCATGAGCAGCAATTTCACTCTGGTAAACTCTTAACATTACGAAGGTATAACACCCCAAAGGGCATCTTCAGTATCAAGTACTGAAAAGTTTTTTTGTGCAGACAGGGCAGCATAAATTTTTAAACTTAGTTAATTCCATGCCCCCAAGTGTATTAAAAAAGCTCCAGAATTCTGTGTATGTAAAGAAGAACTAAGAAAATATAATCAGGGTTTTGAATATCTGCCTGTAGCTTTTATTTTGGGATATGTTATCTACATAAAGCTTCTCTCTGCAGTCCTCTTTTTTTTTTTTAACCTATTTTTCACATAGTCTGACTGATAGCATACAAATGGTAAAACAACCTTTCCATGAAGGGACTTTTATACAAGTACTTCTGTTGTGTACTTTTATATAAGTAAACATAGAATGATTTCTATAAAAAAATATATGTATTTCATAAAAACACTCTGGTCTATCATCTGGTTACTATAGTAATAGTGTGTAACCAACAGGTGTTTCAATGAGGCTGCAAAGTGTATATAAAATAAAGGACTTGTTTCTCAAATTTTCTCATATTTTGTCCACATTCACATATAGGAAGCTTTTCTGCCAGGTCCCCTGCTGAGGCTGTGGTATTTGATCTAGGTAAGACTGAGAAAAATCTTGTTTGCCTCCACAGCAGTAAACTAACCTGATTTAAATGCACAAGAAACATCAAGTACTTTTTAGCATATTTACCTTGCATGACTCTCATGCAAACCTGCTTAATGTGCTGATCGGTTGGTTCTTTTCCCTAGGATTAAAAAAAATAATAGTTTAAAAAACAGTTGATATCACGGTAAGCTTTATAAGTGTGCCTGATGCAAAACAATGCCGGCAGGTCAATAAAAAGGTGTTCCAGTCCCTGCAAGTGCAACTCTTACAGCTGAAGTGTGGCAAGGCAGGCGCTCGGTGTGATACCACCACGTAGCAAACATGGCACGTGTGCCCTACAGGAGTGGGGTGGGCGTTAGGAAATGGAACTGCACTGAAAGGTGAGGAGCCAAGGCCCTACCTGCACACAGCCCTGTGATTTCTCTGCTGCACAAATATGCCTGTTGGGTGGGATGGTGTATTTCAAACTCTGCTGTGGCACCTGGGTTTTGTATGCGCGCACATCTCCTGCTGCAAGAAGTGGTGTGAGTAACACTAAGTGTTCAGAAGATGAAACGGGTACTTACAGCTGGCCCCTCGCTGCCAGGCAGCCCTGGGGCACCCTGTTCACCTTGCAGACCTCGGGGCCCAGGGGAGCCCCGCGGCCCCTCCACGCCAGGCAGCCCCCGGCTTCCCTCCGGGCCACGGGAGCCAGAGTCTCCAGGATTGCCAACCTGACAGGGAAAGAGAGGAATTTCATCAGACTGCCATACTAGTGTCAGACTCGTCCTGACATAGCAAAATGGTGACAGGAGCTATTCATAAACGCAAAGCAATGAATGCTGGGATGTAGAGAAGAGCTTCTTTTTAAAAAAGCGACTGGAGTCAGTGATTGCGTGATTTATAAAATTACAAAGAGGTCTGTATTCCTCACTTAGAGGGGAAAAGTTGGAAAATAAGTTATTCTGTCTAAAGAGGCAAATAGGCATCCATAGTGATGGTGCACAAGACATCAGTTTTTTGTCAAGGAACAGATCTCCTATGCCCTCATGCATGTGACATACAACTTCTCTAGACTCCGAGTGCTCCTTAAGTTACAAAAATTCCAGCTCCCTGCTTGCTCCAAATGCCTTTCATGCCTCTTGCAGAGAGTACCACCACATAAGCCTGTATTGTCCAGCCCCAGGCTGCTTGGGAATACACATTTTTGCTTTGTTTATGTCTGTCAGAGTTCACTGCACACAGGTTTTAGTGCCTACACTTGAGCTTGCTGGCACAGCGGAGGGAACATCCTCACAGAAAGTGATGCTGACTGACCTGCCTGAACAGATGCACTGACAGCTTATTTCACTCAGGGAAGGGGCAGGAAGAGCTATTTTACCAGTAAAGCTTCCTGACCCCTGGGGAATGAAAAGGTTGATGTGGTTAAAATTAGTATGTCCACTTATATACATTTAGCAAATAAGCTATAGTTTCTGCTCCAGTAAATTTTCTGAAAGTGATTAAATATGCAGAGTGAGACCTATACCAACAAACACATCTGAGCTATTTTCAATATAAGTTATTTTACTATTACTAATCAATAGTAGTACTAATAAAGAACAGTAAGAACTAAAAATAAAAAATCAAAAAAAAACTTACCAAAAAATCCAAAACCAAAAAAAAAAAAACCAAAACAGAAAAACGAAAATCCTGTATACTTATGGTTTCCCAAAGCTCGTGGTAGAAGGAAAAAAACAAACAAACAACCACAAAATAAAAAAACACTGAGAGATGTTCAAGAACGTTGAACTTACTCAACTGTGGTACCAGTTAAAACCACAAGATGGAGCCATCTCAGTCCCATTTACACTGCTCTCAGACAGCTAACTGCTGTCCCTAGCAGAAAAAAAACAACCCAAAGAACACACTTCAATAGATAGATTAAGATGACAGCAAAATTCCCTTCATGGACTATACAAGCCATCATTCCTTTCTTGCCCAGCCTGGTGAGTTCTCAGGTTCTCTGACGGATTACTCATCCCTGTGCATGCACTCACAAAGATGACAAGCACACTAAGGTCTCGCCAAGAAAAGATGATTTTTAAAAACTAGGGGGATAGAACTACAGAGCTGTCCTGTCCTTTACTTCTTCCTAATATCCTTCCCATAAATCTTGATCGGCAGTACACAGGCTGTAGCTTGCATTGGCTTAGCTTCAAAGTCACAGTGGCTACTAGGAACACAAGCACAGCTCCTGTCCCGTGCAGCGTCACTGCTGATGTGTTACTTCTTTTTTCTTACATGACATACAAGCTTCTGCTCACCTTCCACATAAAAGCTATCATTTTGTTATTTCTGGGGGGGGAAAAAAAAAAAAAAAAGGCAAAAAAAGGCATCTTGGCCAGATCTACTTCTGCTTTCACAGAAATCACAGCCTTGCTGCCAGGTTTTTCACAGTGTACAGATTACAGGCTGCATGTGGCCACTGCACTGAGCCTCCTTTCTACACAACACTTACTGTACAAAGAGTACATTCATTTCCTTTACAAAAAACCAAAAAGCCAGAAAACTGCTGTTGAATAATGTTTCTTTTTTATGGAGCTTAGAATTCAGGATGTTAATTCCTTTCCAAAACTAATTCATTTTAATATCAACTATATTCAAAATTTAAACTGAAGAAATGCTGTTGGAACTCATTCCATTTAACTGTGATGAAGAGCTCAGATCATTATTTCTATTTTCTTTCTTAAATCAGAAACCCATCTATCTGATCTACTAGATCTCTGTATTTCTGTAACAGTGCTATTCATTATACTTACAGCTCCCTTGGCTCCTGGTAATCCCATATCACCCTAAGCAAAAATAAGACAAACTATATTAAAAGAGAGTATCCATTATCATAGAGATTACAAATGCAGTAAACTCAACACGATTTTTTTCACTATAAAAAAAAAGCTCACATATTTAGTTAACCTATGCAAGATTGCACCTCAAATTAATTACAATTCATTTGTAAATAAACCTTAAATTTCAGATTATTTTGGTGAAATTCCTTTCTCAAGAACATTTCTGTAATGTACAAATAAGAAAGCATGTTTATTATAATCGGCTTTGTATTGCTTATCTTAGAATTAGACACGTGGCTCTAACCTCTCAAACCACAGTTACAGCACAGGACAATCTTGGCAGATTGCCTGGAGACCTTTAGAGGAAGCATTATTTAATTAGGAATTTGTAGTTTGACAGAATTATGGATCTTTTACAGTGTTGTGTTAGCCCTGACAAAACTGCAACAGAAACTAGGCAGGTGTCTACCCAACGTGCTATGAAGCAGCTAAACCCCTAGAAGTTCCTGTTCTCAGCAACCTGGCTCCTGGCTTGAACAACCCCGAGATCCCTCCATTGCTCGACTGAGAATAGCAGTCCAACTATTCACAAGTTTTTATTTTTTCCCTTTGAATTGGTATTTAAAAAAATGCAGTAAACTCAACACTCCAGCAATACCTTATAGTTTTAATTTATGACAACAAAATATTAGATCAGATTAAGAGAAAATAATGCCTTACTAAGTCACCCTTTTGTCCTCCATCTCCTTCTGCCCCAGGTGCACCCTGTATCAAAAAAAGACATACTGTGAGCCTTCAGATTTAGTCAATGTAATGTACCTTGAAAGGACCTGTACCATGACTTACCTGTTCACCCTTTGGTCCTGGTTCACCCACCGAACCCTAAAAGGTTAAAGATTAAAGAAAAAATAATATTAAAATAAAATCAAAATTTGAAACTGCAGATTCAAAAGCATACTAAATTATCTTCAATCCTCCCTACCATCTATTATTAATGCAAGAGACCTTTAAAGCTGCAAATTTTTAAGACAGACAATGAAAGCCCTTAAATCTTACTATATAATTAAGGTAACAGACTAAGGGGAGGTAACAGCATAGAACATACAATCCACTGCCACACTGAATGGTAGAGATTCTGACTGTCAAACAGTAGGTCTCCCCTTTACATGTTAGATGTTCTTGCAGCTGCTAGAACTCTGCTCTGCAAATTAGTTAGAAGGTATAAGCAAAAAATGCAGTAAGTATATCACTTTTTCTAGCCCTACGAAGTATTCAGTAGGCCGTACCAGCCCTGCTAATGCAGGGTAAGCACACTGAGACATCCACAAGTTCAGTCACAAGCTGTCTTGCTTGCTGTTTAATTCTCAGTGTTTTTTAGCAGAACCATCTCTCGAATTTTGACCATTACGGTCAAAGCTGAATAACTTTTATCTTTTAAAAAAATAAATAAATTATGTTTTATCTTAGAATCCTGTAACAAAACGTACTTGTGTGAACAGGCAGGAACCAAAGAGGAATAAATTAAAGACCTGATTCATTTCAAACATATGCAACTTGTTTCTATAGTAAAAGTATTTCACTTTGTTGTTTGAGTGTGTTAATTAAGAAAATCTTAGTATTTGTGGTCTGTTAGAAAACCAATCACACCATCCTTAAATGTTCTTTGCAGTCTGAGCACATTCAAACATATACGTTAGAAAAGAACTAGAACTGTGCATGAAAAAAAATTTCTAAAACAGCATTTTCTCTCCCATTTCAGAGATCTATTTAATTCATATAAGATATGGGCACACAAACCAGTGTAACATCTATAATTTAATGAATTCAAATTTGTTCTTATTTTTCCGAGGACAAAGAGCTGATACCAAATTATCCATAAAGCTAAGCAGTAGAACAATCCAACCTTGTCAAACAACACTGAGACTATTTTGTCTGACGTGTTCTCAAAATCATGTCTTATTACAGTTTCCCAATTATCACGCAAAAAGACACTGTTTTCCAATTTAACATCATTTTGGGGGTTCTTCTTCTCCACTTCCAACCGCATCCTGGGCTGTATCAAGAGAAGTATGAGGCAAGGGAGGTGATTCTACCCCTCTGCTCTGCTCTGGTGAGACCCCACCTGCAGAACTGCATCCAGCTCTGGAGTCCTCAGCACAGGAAGGACATGGACCTGCTGGAGCAGGTCCAGCTGAGGGCAACAAAGATGATCAGAGGGCTGGAGAACCTCTCTTATGAAGACAGGCTGAGAGAGTTGGGCCTTCCAGTACCTAAAGAAGGCTACAGCAGAGATGGGGAGGGACTCTTTATCAGGGAGTGGAGTGATAGGATGAGGGGTAATGGCTTTAAATTGAAAGAGGGGAGATCCATCCCCTGTAGCCTCCTATAAACAAAACAAGGAACATATTTTTTATATATATTCACTGAAATTTATTCAGCAAAGCAAAGCAATGTATCTTCTGCAGGTATGTGAGATCCCCAGGACCCAGTTCTTCCTACCAAAATACTAGAAGAGGTATTTATACCCTGTAATTGTGTGTATGCATAAGTGTCAATAGCTGCATTAGCCTGTCCATAGCAGGTCCTAACACATACATAAAAGGCATCGTGTCTACTGTAGACCAGGGCTGAATTTCCAAAGTTCTTTAGTGATCAGAGATCCTGACTTACAATTTCAGATCTGGCTGAGTCAATGATTTGCAATATGATTTAGGCCTTTAAATGATTCAAATTCCCTAAAAATGAAACATTTGTGCCAGTAATCTTCTTTCAGTCCCTTAAGTAACACTGTCAAGACTTTTCCTGTATATTTTATGAGGTACAAGTAGTTAATGGGCACCTAGAGCACCACTTTCCTACATACAAACCAAGAAGCCAGACATTAATTCCTATAAAAAAAACTGCAAACAATGCTCCAATTATTGTATTTACTCCTGACATCAAACTGCTGTCTATATGCATGACTGCATTTCTTACCCGGTCACCCTTACCACCAGGTAGACCTGGAGGACCTGGCAGTCCAGGAAGTCCAATATCACCCTGGGCACCCTGTAAAAATAAGCCAGTAAGTATAAACTTAGTCAATTTGTTTCAGAATGAACAACCAAGAGTCATACCCTGACAAGCAGATGGGGCAGAATCTTATTCACAGAACACTCCTAACTTGAAAGAGGATTATCTGAGGAAAACAGAGCTCATCCAAAATACAGACCTTTAAAAGGCATCTTACTATGTTTTTATTGCTGACAAACACAAGAGAAATGGCTTATAGAGATATCTACCCTCCAGTCCCTCAACGACAGTCTGGTTCTCTTAAAAATACCTCCTAAGACCTTGTGCTCTATGATTTGTGCATTCCTCTGTAACAGCAGGTTCTTTCAGCCAGCGATGTTTCTGACTGTTACTGTGTAAACACTGCTAGAGCTCTGGTAAAAGGTGGTATTCATAATCCTCTCCATTCATTAGTTTCATGCAGCTGTTAGCAGAAAGCTGGTCTTTCACTGCTCCCATTCCCCCAGTACACACAGTCCACACAAGAGTGTGCAACCCAACTTTGCACATCACAGGATTTATGGTTTTTTAAACCGAAGAAAAAGTCCCACACATCTCCATATACTTTAAAACAGCATTTGCTAATATTAGCACAGTCACAGAGGACTGAAAAAGAAACTCAACAGTCACTCGTTTCAACATTATTTTCAGTTCCCTGCACAGATAAATGGGTAAGTGTAGTTCCAGATGATACCATAGCTTCTTGAAAGTAAATACAAGCACTGAATATGGAAATAAACTGCTTACCAATTTCCCTGGTAAACCTGGAGGACCTGAAGGACCTGGCTCCCCTCTGCTGCCCTTATAGGAAACAAGGACATCATTATTTCCTGAACTATTTCCTGTGAACAGGGAATAAAGTACGACTTTGTTCTTAGTGTTTAGTGAATTACACTACTTAGCAGTTGGCTTTACTCATAACTTCTATTTATTAGTGCAAAAATATCACATACATTAAAAACAGTGAAACTCCCTGAGAAATGTAAACAATTTTAGTTAACAATGGCACACAACACTTAGGTGGCAAGAAGTGATTCAGCTAATTCATTCTGCTAAGTGATTACACACCATGAAGTCCTCAGCTAATTCATTCTGCTAAGTGATTACACTTACCTTTATGGGACTGGACCTGAGAGTTACCTGGCACAAACACATTTACTTCACTAAGTCAACTCTGACACACGTGTAGATTTAGGCTTTTGCTTAGTTTCATCAGCTCAACTCTCACACAACCGCACACTTCAAAGCATGATCCCACGTGAACAATGGACAAATGTGAAAAGTGCATGCAGAAGTCATGCTTAAAATCATTTAGATTAAAAAAAAAAAAAGTCTATACTGTTATAGGGAAGGACAACCTTTGAATATCCCCATTCATAATGGTGATAGGTATAAATATGGCTTTTACTGGATTCTTACTTTATATCTTCACTTCAGATATGTTTATCCATTCAGATCATCATATTCCTATTCATGTTATAACTCTATCTCCTAATGCAGCCATTTGAATATATACTCTGGGTAAACCTGTCATTGAGTCAAATTTTCAATTATTGTAAACCATTTTCAAACTAAAGTACCTTTCTCAAGGGGTTTTGTCTCTTATGATTAAACCTTTCAGAACAGCTCATTAAGATGTATAAATTTACTGTCACCTGTACAAATAAATTCAAATACTGTCCCAACACATGCCTGTCTCACTTGAGACACTCTTCTTACTTTCACTGTATGAATACATGAGGGGTATGTGCTACAAAAGCATGATACAGCATTTAAGATCATAAAATATCAAGAACTGAAGATATTAAATATGTAAGTAGATAACCTGTAATATGTAACTTAGAAAATATGGATAAAGGCAGATCTAAGCATTCTAGTGCTGCATACAACAGATAATTTTAAATTCATATATTTTCTTCATAATAAGAAAATATTGTGAAATATTGTGACATATTCAATACTAAAAGGAGATGGCAGACATGGCCTTTTACACCAGGTCATAAATGCCATGACAAGTTCTCACACAAGCTTAGGAAAACTAACTCCACAATTCAAAAAATAATTAGGTATCCTGGAGAGATCAGAGAACCAGACATAAACAGACTTTTTCATTAGTTTCCTTTAAAATCTGCTATGGTGTTAAAATCACTATCCTTTTAAAGCACTTTGATTTCTGAAGCTTCTTTATGTTAAAAAAAAAAAAAAAAGCCCCCCAAATCACCTTCATCTTACAACCCAGAATATGCATCAACATTTTTGAAAATTTCTTATTTAATCCCATAATTCTGTACTACATCTCCAACCTGGAATACTACTACATTTCTGATGCAGAAAAGAGGATGATTAGTATTATGATCAGTATTAGAAACTCGTCTCCTCATATATACTATAACATTCATGTCTGATTTCTATACAGCTGTAAAAAAAAAAAATCCCCCAAAAAACCCAACAAATAAACCAATGTCACCTTCCATAGAGTTAAAAATCATGTAATAAACCTCCTAAACACATCAAAGGTTGTGCTGGCCATACCAAACACAAGAAAAATATTCCATTTGATTTTAAATGCAGAAAATACCAAATATACACTACAGGCCTTTTTTGAAACACCAATGTTTTTTCTAAAGTGGTAAAAAAAAAGTTAGTATACAGAAGACTGGAATACAAAAGGACAGTATTTCCTGTAGATGCTGACATTACATCTGTAAGGACTTAGTTTGAAGATTACTTCAAACTAAGGGCCACCGTTAGAAGATGTGGAGTGGTTGTGTTTTAGCAAGTAAGCAGGGAACTGTAACCCAAAGAACAATCAGGAATCCCGTGGGCCTAACTTAAAAGATTGTAAAGCCTCCTCTAGGTTATACCTGACTGAAACGGCCCTGGGGTAGGATTTATGCTCAACTACTTACTCTTGGTTCCCTTCATAGGGGATGAAGAGAAAAAGCCATCTTGAAATGTCCTCGTGTAAACATTTAAAATACACCACAAGTCATGTCCTAGAAGCATCTTCGTTGTTCCACAGCCTATCAGAGGGAGTCTGCAATAACTGGCTCAGGTGTTGACATCTGTGAGATGAAACCTTACTCTGTGCTCTCTACATGAGGCCATGTCCTCAGCCCTTCTTACACAGCGGCTTTTCCTAGAGGTGGAACACGTTAAGAGGGCAAAAAGCTACTCTAGTTTAGCGTGAGCTGGGACTTTTAATATATATCATACCAATTTTTAGCACATTAAACAGCAGTGCCACAGAGAATTAAATCTGTGCAGAATAAAAAAGAATAAGCAAAGTACATTTTGGAATGAACATTTTAAACTTAGTATTTCAAAGTCTTTTGCAAAATGTAACCCATTTATAAATTATATGCTTGTGAGGCTTCAACATACCATTATTTTTTTCATCCAAAATCTCAGAGGAATTATTAGTTTAAATGCAATAATTTATCATGGAAGCATCAACAGGACTCTTCCTTTGACCTTCAGCACAGAATTAAAAAGCATCCAAAAATAAAAAGCTGTATATTTGCTAGAAGAGCAAATATACAGCAAACTTTCTCTGAGATTTTAAATGCACTTTTCTCAGACAAATAATTAAATTTTACTCCTTGGGATAGTGGTAAGAGATGGTTTAGCAGGCAATGTACCTTCCTCTTAACTGTGGCTTTGGGCATCTGCCCAGTAGCTGCCATTCCCTTCAAGGGTGATACTGTGGGCATAAAGGAGTGGGACCTTTCATACTGGCTGTATCTGTAGCGTTACCTGAAGCCTAGGACAGCTTCAGTACACTAACTCCCTAACAGTGCGTTCTTCACCCAGGTTATGATCTACACTGCTTAGGAGAAGCCAACATGGGGATACCTGCTGACATCCACAGGTCTGGCATGCCGGAAAGGCAAGGAAAGCTGTTGGCGGAGACGGGTGGATAGTATGAGACCTGGAGAGGCCTGGAGATATGAATCAGGTGTGGCTGGGATATGTAGTCTGTGAGTAAGAAAGGAAGAAGTGCCACCCTGTACAAGCCACGCTGCAGAACTGTTGAAGGTCAGAAGGTTTAGTGGCATCCACCTGGAAGCTTAGGTTTACTGGATAAAAAGCATACCTGGCAGGATGAAACCCACTTTGTTCTTTTGACTCTGCTATAGACTGTGCAATGTTAACCCCTTTAGCTGTCATCTTAAATGCAAACTATGACTCACTGCTTGTGGAACACCTCTGAAATTATATATACAAACTTCTCCATTAATATCTAAACACATCATATAAACTGAGGCAAGGACATATCATCCTATCACAGTAGTAATATCACTACACCAATACCAGCTATGGAAAATAACCCTTATTTCAGCTAGAGTCATGAAAAAACAATAAGATAGGGAAAAATTAGATTTTAGTTATGATTGTTAGGGTAACCAAAGATACATCTCAGGGTAGGCAAGACAAAGATATCTTTAAAGACTCAGAAAAATATTTAGCTGAAAGTAATTTAAGATGCTGAAAACAGTATTCTCCTGTCTGACATTTTAGTACCAAATCCAAGGTACTCTCTTTATAACGAGCAGGGAGATGAAGGCTCCTCCACAGAGCAAGTCAGCCCAACCAACCAGGGCCCCTCAGAAGTCTCTCAGAGGGGACCACAGTATCAAATCTTAGGCAGCTAAATACTTAATCTCTGTTCCTAATGTTAGGAAAACATGTATTGCATCCTAAATCCTTAAATATATATATATGCTGGCCTGCATATAAATCTAGTTTGCTCAATTTGCTAGGCAAGCATTGAACTCTAAGTTAAATGGTTACTTAAATGTTCCAAGCTCTCTTTTAAAGGTAAAGCCACAGGATGGGTACATGCTCTCCAAATGTTAGCAATTTAGAGGTTAAATAGCTGAAGAAAAGAGATTAAAAAAACAGGGCAGGGGTCAGTATTTCGTGCAGACACAATATGAAAAATGAGATCTTACTAGATCTCAGCAAATATGAAAGAAAATGGTTAAGCAGCTTAGGGAGCATGGCTAAATTCCACTGATTAGGAATGACACGCTGGTGTTTAAGAATTGCTTCCTTTGGGCCACCTGCCATGAGTGCTGGTTTAGAAAGGTTTAAATCACAAATGAGTTTGGTAATTACTTGGATTGGCTAGCATAATGTGAAGCAAACATAAGGTTAACCAGCAAAACAATTAGAGTGGAATGCAGAATATGCTTGATTCAGAAACAAAAGACAAAATTTCCATGTTTTTCCAGTTGTTTTTCTACATGGCATGTAGAATTATTTAACCAACAGATTTATTTTTTTTTCCTGGAAATCTAAGGGTAGAGCCCTAAAAGCTGAGCCTCAAATGCATCTACTACACATACACGCTGCAAGAGAAAGAGAAAACACTCTATTCTGTCCTGAAAATAAATACAAACTCAACTTGGACTAAAGCTCACTGAGGTTCAATAATCTAACCTTGTAATCTTCCTGAACAAAAAATCCTGATCATTCCAGGTTTTTGTGTAAAAGCAATGTTTTTTCCAGTGTTCCCAAAGGGAAAACTGAAAGCCATTCTGGTCATATGCTGTCCGTAGTCTTGAGCAGAAGGAAGCTAAATACAGTTATTATTCAGGTCTCTTTATAGCTTTAAAGGAACTATATTACTGTTTAATGTTCTACATGAAAACTTCCAATTACTTTAATTCACTGTCTTTCTCCGTTTTGTATTGACCAAAAGTTTTTTCTTTCTATGCTTTTGTTCTAATGAGCACGTATCTTCCAAAATGAGTGCACTTTGTAAAGACAGAAAATAAAGGCAAGATATCCAGATGTCTTGCTGGTCTCCAGAATGATAAACAGAAAAATCATTGTATTTAATCTGCATTAAGTATTTCTGTCTGACTACAGGGTTACTAATAATTAACCTTGCGTGTCAACTCCTGTTCTATGGACTGCTGATTTTGTAAATTCATGTTCACATTGAAAGGATTAAAAGCATAGTTCAGCAGATTACAGTGCATTATCAGAGTGGGCAATTACTTTGGTCTGATTCAATTATAATTCTTGTTCCTGTTACAAGTATAGAAAATATCAGCTTAAGAAGAACAGGGCTGAAAACTTTTTTTCTGTGCACCCAACACTTCTAAATACAAACAACAAAAATAAATGTTTGCAAGCTGGCTATACAGGAGGCTGAAGATACCTGTATTCCATCCTAGTAAGTACATGCTCATACAATCTTCTTTTGATATCATCCATAGGCAGCTGTGCCTATGGATGCATAGGCAGCACAGCACTCCTACAAAGAGTCAGTCTAAAATAAATGCAATCTAATGCATTAGTGCATCAAGCACACGATAAAGCAAACCACATAAGAAAACAGGAAAAAAAATAAATCTATTATTTGTCTGACCCCTGCTGTGTGTGAAGAGTTAACTTGGAGAAGATGTTCCTGACCCATGAAATACCCTTACAAATATATCCCTATCAGTAACTCTCTAAGCCCTCTGTGAGGACAAGCATACACCAGCACGTGTAAAGCTGTTATGTCACTGCACGATAGCAGAAGCTCGGAACAATCCAGGGAAGTATCCCCAGGGTACCAGTGGCACGACAGAAGCTTGCAAAAGCAATTGGCTGCAGAGCCTGGATCCTTGATTCCAGCGCTTTTGTTCACAAACTACCCTCTTTCACTCCATTTGGACTTTCATTCAGCGTATTTAAAAACAAAGACCAGAAAAATATAAACAAAGTTTTAAAAACTAATTTATCATCGAAGCCAGAAACAATGATAGGACATGCGCTTCTGGATTTCTCTGTGTGATGCTGCACAACCACCTGGGTACAGAACACCTAGTATCAACCTAATAGGTTAACAAACACCTAGTATTTACCTGAAAAATTAGCACGTGAGCTGAATAATTTTTTTACCTCACCGTTAGCTTCAGCAACCGTAAGTTGAGACACTACAATATTACACATGCTCAGTTAGAGATCTATGCAATACGTACTGGTGGCCCCCGGGGTCCTGTCGGACCTGCTTCTCCCTCTGGCCCCCGTTCACCCTATTTTCAGGATAGGAAGAACACAACAAATTTGAAAAATCATTTCTTGTCCAATGCAAAACTTTTCATTTTTCTAGATTTTTTGAATAAGATCAATGATCTTACCGGTTTACCAGAATTTCCCATCAAACCTGGCACACCAGGTGGACCTCTGTTACCCTGTTGGACAAAATGTGAAAAATATTAGCTAAGCCAATGGTTTACTGTTGCATTTAAAAAAAAAAAAAAAGTAAGGAAATCAATAAAATCAAAAAAAGTCAGCCACATTAATGTTTTAGCTTCCATCTTTATTTTAGTTTTCATTTAACTTTCACCTAATTCCTTCTATCTAATTTTTCAAAAGTCAGATTTTAGTTCTTTTGTTGTTTACATACTGACAAACCCCAAATAGACTTGACTGCTGCTCTCAAATACTGAAGAACAATATAATTCTATGTAATCTATTTTTCTTTTTCAATTACTTATAACTAACCTTAAACATCATTGTCTAAAGCATTCCATAGTCTCAATCATACAGTACCTTTTTAAACTCCATTGGAATTGATGCTTCAATTTGGTGGCAGCTATAAATATTATTATGAGACCCCTCATTTCAAACTGTAGTGAGGTAACCATGTCACGTGCTTCCTTTAGCAACAATTTCCACAAATTTAAAAGGAAATGGCTTTTTTAAGGTATTATTTAATGCCTGGGAGCATTAAAACCATATCATGTAGCAAAATAATCATGAAAAAGCACAGGACAAAGTTGATAAAAGAATATATTTAATACTTTCAGCCAAAGACTTGTCACCTACTACAACAGAAAGTTAACAATTTCACTGAATACTTTAGAACTTGATAAGTGCAAGTACAGTATTATAAGAAAGCCAATACTCAATTTGATTTACCTTTGGGCCAGGAATGCCCTTTACACCTGGAGAGCCTGGTAAACCCTGAAAGAAATAACATTTACAGAGTTTATTTGTTGTTAAGGGAATTGGAAATGGTGTTAAAGAACATCTCTCTCATCTTAAAGTATTTCTAGTCCTTTAACTTTTTTGTTTTAATCCTTGAACGGACCAAGCTTGAATTCTTTGTATTTACAAATTACCAGATAAGGAGTGTTATTCCTACTTCATAAATTGGCAAAAGGAGCATGGAAGAGTGAGGCGTTGTGGCTTTTTCTGTCTTAGACTACAAATAGATTCTTTTTCCCAGTATTCTGAGACTGGAGGTAGAGAATTTAATGGATGCTTTCTGTATGCATTTCATCCCCTCCTCATTTCTGTGTGATACAGCTCATAGCACATATGCTTTTACCAAATTTTCTTCCAAGTTTAAGAGCTCACTTCATATGACAAGTTTACTTCCAGTTATGTATTAATAAAGCTCCCCCACTATATCCTCAGAGCAATTACTCCTATAGCATAGTGTTCCAAAGAAGTTTCTATTTAGCTTTTGACAATTGGCACAGTTTTCAAACTCGTTCAGTTAATGTGCAAGAATTACCTTCTGAAAGAGTCCATGACGCGCTACTGATGCCCTATAACTTCACCACAGGGGATACACTAGAAAACTTGCTCCCCCTCTCCCTCCCACCCCCCACCCCACAGAAAGAAGTGTGAGTGTGATGCATTCCAGATGGGCTGAGCCAGCAGAGTATCAAAAAGAGACAATTGTTCACCTAAGGTAGGTTAGACTGGCTGGTCAGATCTTCCAGCTCACCCTGGGAATCCCTTTGGCCCTAGTCAATCCAATGAGACCAGCACTAATTGTGGGGTCACACCATCATATCCACGGGGTCTCAGGTATAACAAACCCTAAAAGAATTGCAAACTGGCCACAAACATTTTGTTCGGAGGAGACTGAGCTCTTTACTACCGTATCATCAGGAGGTTTAGGCATTTGTGCAGAAGTTTTGGATACACAGAATTTCCTCTTGCATTTACACATATTCTTCCTGAGCCTTTTGCTTAGGTTTTCACTTAAATTACTCCAACGTCAGCATCAAATTAATCTATATATGGTGGTTTTGTGGTTTGAACTGAGCTAACATTCAAAGGTAAAATACCAGATACTTACTGGCAGTCCCTGAAGCCCTGCATCACCTGGAGCTCCGGGTTTTCCTGGTTCACCCTAAAAAACATTTTAAGTTGTAATTTATGCAAATCAAACAAAATGGAAAATTTTATTTCTGGAACACAGAGCTGGATCTGTAGGATGGGAAAGTTCATTCAGTGGCCCTAATTAGGTCCATAAAACCTTGGGCAGCAGCACAATAAAAAGCCATAAATGACTGAATAAATCTAGGGTTCTACCAAAGCTCGGATATATGCCAACTGGGTCTTACTTTTGCTCCAGGCATTCCAGGGATCCCTTCCCGGCCATCAACTCCTGGTAAGCCCTTGAAAGAAAAAAAAAAAAAAAGAAAAAAATATGAATGTATCGTTAGAGACATTTCACCCAAGCACTCTAATACACAAATTAGCACGACATGAAGCAAATAAAGAAATGAAATATACATACACACTCTCCTTTAGGCCCAGGGAGACCATTTATTCCTCTTGTACCTTGAGGGCCCTAAGAATAATAATACTTTTTAAAAATTAAAATAAACACATTGAAATGACAGATGCAAATTCAGATGCCATTACTTTGAGAGTACCAATTATGTTGCATGTTTATATGCTATAAATAACCCATGTTTGCAACTGAACATGAGTTGAAATTTGTCTGTGCTCACCCTTTCTCCCTTTGGACCTGCCTCTCCCAGTGGACCTCTCTGTCCTTGATCCCCCTACAAGAAAAAAAAGTTATTTTAGCAATAAAACCAGAATGAATTACTTGTAGTATTAGCTAAAACCTCCAGTAAATCAACAACAGGATGCGTGGTAGCATTCACAAAGAATGAAAAGATGACAATGTCTACCCCATAACTCCTTGGGGACAGTAAGAGATTCTGGACTTGACATTACTGTCATATCATTTTTTCATCTATGGGAAATCAAGGATTAATCAGAGGCTTTTCTGATTCACAGCCACAAAGTTTCAGGACCTAGTAGCTAACTGGGTAGACCCTGGGAAGTATTTGGCTAAAACTTATTCTACTTACAGGTACACCAGGAAGACCTTGAGGACCAGGCTCACCATCAAGCCCACGAGCTCCCTGCAAAACAAGGAGATAATACAAATCATTAAAATGAAGTGTTGAAACACTAAAAACTTATGCTCCCTCCTGGTTTTCTGGGCGCTGCAAATTCTCTACAGCCAAGGTTTTCTTACAGCTCTAATTTTAAAAAAATGAAAAACAAAAAAAATGCCACAAAGGAATTTTGGCAAACTTAATTTTTTTAAATCTATGAAATTATGGTTATGAAAGCCATTATTTTTGACTGTGGAAATATGTCATTCAAAATGACAGTTTATTCTCTAAAAAAAAAAAAAAAATCACATTGGAGATAGAGGAGGTAGAACTTTTCATGGTACTTTAGAAAATATCTGTGCCTACCTTAATACTATATTCTTCACCACATAATAGAATAGCGTCCAAATGGGAACAGAAATGATCAAGTGCAGTGCAGCTATTTTTATCACATATGTTCCAAGGAAACAATGCAATTGCTATACTGTAAGTTATTTTTAATGGAGAGAAGAAAATATGTTTTCAAAGATTCACAGAGAATAAGGAACTCCTTTGTCAGATGTAATAAATATTTCAAATAGACAAAACAGCATGAAAATGTAGGCAACTAACTATGAAGAATTAGAAGATACAAACAAAGCCAGAAAAGCAAAGAAAGTAATAGCTTAGCAAAGGTGTCTGAGAGGAAGCATCACTCATGAGAAGGTTCATAATCAGGAAAAAATTGATGTTGTTGCTGAACACAGACGATCACAGAATAAGATTTCCGTGGTTTCATTTCTGGAGAAGGAGACAATGGCACAATTGCTACACTTTACTCCTTCCAAAATTTTTGCCATAGAGATTTAGCAAGATATCAGGCTACAGATGTAACAGTTTTGAAATAGCAGTTAGAAACATGTTGATGAACAGCAGGAAAATCACCCAGCAAAGTCAGAGCCCATGTACACACGAATCCCTAATTTAAGGCACAAAAGATCTAAGAGACAGAAAGAATTGAAAAAGAACAAGCTGTCAATAAAAAATCCTGGAAAAAACTGGGACAGTGGAACCAAAAGCCTTCAGAAGATGCAAATCACAAGAGGGACTACTTAATAAAGTTTAGCTTTAATTAAAATGTGTTATAGTTTATAACTGCTATAACTTGCTACCTTGCTAACTACATACTTGCACACATGCCAAAATACTATAAATCCAAGCATCAGAGGGAAAGGTGTAAAGAATATGTGTGCTTCATTAATGACAATGGCCAAGCTGCCTTTCTTCCTAACCAGAAGTAAAGTAGCTATGGAAACAGAGCTGACAGGAGAAAGAAAATGTTGGGGGGAAAAAGGAGAAATTTAAATAAGCTTTAAAAACATTCAGGGGTGTAGATTTTTTTTATCCAGGCCATTTTATGGAAACAAAGGTTAATACTCACTTTGGTACCTTTAGGTCCCATTATACCAGTTATACCTCTTACACCTAGGATGCCCTGGAAATTAAAAGTATATACAAATTATGCTTAAATCTTTTCATCAGAACTATCCTAAGTTTTCAGACAGAAGACATGCTTTCTTTATGCTTATTTTATATTTTCTTAACATAGAAGGAGAAATCCAGCTACTTCTGTATTAGAACTCTTAATTTATATAGTAATTTGATATTTTACAAAACCATCAGGTTGAATGCTACAATCACAAATATGCCTTAAGGACTGAAAACCCCCCTGATTTCTCTTCTCCATTACCACAGAGTTGAAACATTCTCCCTGTGCAGCCTGAGTGAGGGGAACACATGAAGGCCAGATGTGCAAAAGGGTGAAGTTGTCTTAACCGGCGTATAGGCCAGATGCAGGAGAAAGGTACCACCACATTTCAAAGAACTCTAGGGGTAGGCACAATTGAGCAAGGTTTTTGAGAATACAAGTGCCAGGTTTATATGCCTGCCACACCTGAGAGGCTGGATTGAGTAGACATCCAAGCGCAGCAGAGTGTATCGGAACTATCATCACTTCCCGTCAAAATACAGTCTCATGGGAAATTTGGCTTCAATTTTTTCCTCTTCCTGAGAGACTGAAACTACATGACATGTTTCCTCTCTGCAGAGACCAAACCCTCAGCCATAGGTGTTTGCCCTGCAACAGGAATGCTCTTACAGCTGTGTTAATGAAACAGTTACAGGCACTCCAGTGCAGCACAGGCAAACCTACTGATTGACCAGTCTCTAGACGGGCAGCCCTTTTACTTGCTCCAAATGAAGTTAGATGGAATCTTCCACAGAACATTTAAAGCTGTGTCAGCCCAAAACATGAAAAAAATCATGATAATGCAACAGTAACTACAGCAGGCCTACAAGGGAGAGACCCACCCACAGTCTAACCCTTGTTCCAACATCAGAGATGGAAATATGCATGCTGTGGTACGCACTACTGTCAAACAAAAGTGACATCTCTCCCAGAGGGGGCTATCTGATGGAAGTCTGCTTGTCAATGCATCACAGAAAAGTGTTGGATTGCAGGATTGCAGGTGTTGCCATGGAGACCAGACTACTAATCCATTCTATGGATCTGAACCTTACATTCTTTTAGGTAAAGAACATACAAGAAAGCACCACAGAGCCTACAGACTTTCTGTCTGTGTCTCTCCTCTTGGCCACAGGTTGTCTATCTAACATCACTTTCTCCATATTATGAATCCTACATCTTAATCAATTATTTCAAAGCATGTTTGTAAGGTCGTTAACTGGTGAAAAGGTGAATTCAAATGAGTAATGCATTAAAAAAAAAAAAAAAAAAAAATGCGGGGTGGGGAGTAAGTCAATCTCTAATTGGTTTTTAAATCTACTGTGTTATTTCACAGCAATTGAAGAACTTTACCAAACTGCCTGTTCAGCTGTGGTAACCATAAGAAGAGCTCCTCACAAGGAAACAAGCTGAGGAGGTACATGCCAGAACAAAGCAGTGTATCGAAGCAGGAAAAGAAAATGATTCCAAAATCATAGGTGTGATTGAAGGATGCTTCTTTGGCATGCAAAAAGGCAAAAAAGTTAAAAAGAAAAAATAATTTTAAAAATTCTGTTCTTCAGTGGCTGCTACTTCATCCTCAAGTCTTATCTAAGCCTGAATTTCACAGTTAACCATGTTTTAAAGAAATTCTAGCTTTGCAAGGCTGAAGTCATCAAAATCATGGAAAGGAAGACCAATGAAAAATAACCAAAACAAAAAAATCCAACAACAAAGAAAAAAAAACAAAACAAGAAAACAAACAAACAAACAAAAGCCCAACTATGTGCACAACCTAAGCACAACACAAGACTTAGGACAGGAAATACTTTTTAAAATAAGCCTTTCGACTGAACTATTTAGAGCTTTGTGCCAAGCAATAATGTAGCTTTTTGGAGGGACTTAAATAATTCTACTTTCACTCATGGACCACATGGCAGAATAAAGAGAAAGGCATGTGGAGATTTTATAACATCTGTTTTCTTACAATAAGAACAAAAAAGGTAAGACATAATAAAGCAAATGGATAACACTATTTAAGAGGAAATACTTTACTGGAGGGCCTTGAGCTCCCACTTCACCACTGGGTCCTTGGTCCCCTTCTTCACCCTGGGAAAGCAAAAGGAATGCCTCAGTAGCTAACCCGTACCACGGCTAACCCGTACCATGGCTAACCCATACCACAGCTAACCCGAAAGGAATGCCTCAGTAGCTAACCCGTACCATGTCTAACCCGTACCATGGCTAACCCATACCACAGCTAACCCGTACCTACCACGGATAACCCGTACCACG
>NW_015090767.1:349726-371971 GCF_001431845.1 Calidris pugnax | reverse complement strand
CCAACCACGGCTAACCCGTACCAACCACGGCTAACCCGTACCACGTCTCCTGCTCTCTCACCACAAGAGGTGCATTTACTGCTCACTGCTTTCTGTCACCATGTCCTGCCTGAAGTCACATTACCTCCTCAGAACATAGACAGATACTTGTTTAGGTTCACATTCCATTCAACTATTAGAGAAAAGGGTAATTTCAAAGCAATCCCAGTATAAAAAAGAATAATGATACTTTAATCTGTCTTTCCTTTTTTTTTTTTTTCTTGATGTTAATCTCTTTAGGTTGTCTTGTTTTTAGAATAAAAACGTAATGAAGGTATACTCATAGATGTGAATGGACTGGATATGCTAGTAGCTCTGCATGACAGTATCTCATTGCACTTCAGAAATTTTTGAAAACTAAAATGGCCATATCTGGTGAAACCCCTATGTGATTAGATGATAACCTCTCTCTCAATAATACTGAACACTAATGGAATGACAGTACTTACCGACAGTTTAATTTGCAAAAAGGGATTTTGGAGAATAAGGCAAGTGCTTAACATTCAGGAAAAAAAAATGTGAACTGTTTCTAATAAATTAATATTATTTTCCATATGCTTAGGAATAGAGAGCAGGGTGGGGTTTTTTAAAAAAACAAACAAACAAACAAACAAACAAAACCCAACTTTCCTTTTTTTATTTTTCCTCCAGCATTGAAGTATTGATCGAGGCAGCGCAAATCTTCTCAACTTTTCTTACAAATATTTTAATACTAAACCAGGTTAATTCAAGTTAAACACCTTAAAAGAGTTCACATTTCAGTGTTAAACCTGAATCAGACTTGGCCTCTTTACTATAGTTATAATATTTCTTGTCACAGAAAAATTTACTTGGTAAATCCATAGAATTCTCCTGCATTTAAATGTTTGGCAGTTTTCCAATTAATAACTTTTACTCCAATTTTTGCCCTAAGTTCCATATTAATTAAATTGAACGATATCACAATAAAAAGCAAGAGAAGTATGACTTCTGCATCATAATAAATACAGAGTATAGGTGAATGAAGAATAGAGTTATGCCTTTGGCTAGTCTGGAGCATTAGGATATGTAGTATCTCTTCATGTATTCTGGTAAAACAATTAATAGTTCTAACAAAATATAACACTGTTTTTGAAGAAGAGGCTAAACTACTATTAGCTTGCTAAAAACAACAGCAATTTTTCCTCTGAAGTTTTTTTTTTACCTTATAACCTTGTTTTCCTGGTTCACCAGACTCTCCTTTTGAACCTTTCTGTCCCTAAAATAAATGTAAAAACCAAAATAAATAAATACATAAATGGAGATTATTCTAAATTAAAATACTGGGTTTTGTGAAACTGACACAGACTCCTCAGAACAATCTTGCTGTTGGCTCTGCAATCCCCACTGGCCATGGCTTCCTCACCTATCTAGAGAACACCACTTATTAGGTATTGTGTTCAAGAAGATCTGCTCCTCGATCTAATAATGCTGCATTTCTAGGCACATTAGGATTTCTTCTTATATTACCCCATAACCATTTCCCCAGGCCAACAGTATTCCTAGAAACCAGCAAAGAATATGTTAAAAAAAAAAAATCTTAGAGAAAAATAAAACTCCAAAAGTGTTCATTTCAATTTAGTGTGTTATAGGTCTCCCAGGAAGAGAGAAAGAAGAAAAAAACCTAAGGATTTGGGGGAATATTTAGAGTTTCCAGAGTCAGATGCAAATGGGCCAGAAAGTGAGTGGAACAATCCTTCACATGCTCTAATCCTTTCAGGACCACACACAAATTTTACTCTGAAGATTACAGCAGCAGGAAGAGATTTCTACAACAAGAGGATATTTTGGCAGTCGGAAGTTGAAATAACTCTAAGCATCCACACTAATACAATGTATTTTTAAAATTAACAGTTAAATGCCCTTCTCTCAAGCCAGCAACTACCCTCCCTGGTGCTTTGGGACAGCACTGGTGTAAGGAATGCTTGAAAAAATGGATTCTCTTACCTTCATTCCCATTAAGCCAGCATGTCCTGGGCGGCCAGGTGGACAGGCATTGGGACACTGGAGAAACATCCACATAATTAGTACCACATAGGTTGAATAAGGTTGCCTGAGATTATTTTAAATGTGGACAACTATCTTACCAATGGGTCACCATCTTGCAGGCCAATTGTTCCCTAAATGAAATGAAATTAATCAAAGTCAGTAAAAGACAAATAACGAGACCTGACTCATTAGACAAAACAGAAAATGCTACTATCTGAAGTGGGAATCAGAAGCATAACCACCCAAAGCATCGCAAACATGGAAAGCACCTGAACTGTAGGATTTTTTTATAGGATTGCTGGTGCCTGTAAAATCCTGTCCTCTGACTAAGATGAACTTTTCTGAAAAGCAAAATATTTCTTTTGTTTTTTAAGCCACCTGAAATGTATTTTCTATTAAAAATAGAGCAAATATATCCAAAGCCCATGAATTTCCAACAAAACCCAAGACAATTTCTGTAATAAGGATAACTTTTACTTTTCCAACTAACTACCACTCAGCAAAAGGTCAGATCTTTACAGAGAAAAAAATCTTCCCACACCACAAGTACTGGTAGAGGAGTGAGATGTCTGGCAGTTAATGGAATTGCAATAAACTAGAGATCAGTGCACAATGAGATGGACTCAGTGGGGGGAAGAGCATTCCTCATATTAAATCAAACACTTGATGGAAGTTAATGGGGGGCTTATGAGGCACAACAGGGAAAAATACGATTTCACAGCAAGCAGCTGGATTCTGTAAAGCCCAATGGGAGACAGCACACTGTTTCAGACAGTGGAGTTAGAGTTTAAGGAATGAGCTGATCTCCTTTTATACAGAAGGATTTTTAAAAAGCTGAGGGTATGTTTGGGTCCATAATGTCATCAACTAGAGCAGGATTGTGGCACTTCAGAAATCTAAAAAAAATAAAACTATTGAGGAACAGGAGCAGCTTACGGCATTATTGAGAAGTCCTTTTTACTTGTTTCCTAAATACTCTTCTCCACTTTTCCATACACCTGATTTTACAATGCCTCTGCCAATTCTCTGGCAACTTTCATGAAAACAAGAAACATAGCACAGATAAAGCATCTGGATTCAGGGTCTGTCCAGCAAAGGAACAGTACAGCTTTTAAAAAGAGGTTAGTATGACATGTTTCCCAGTGGTTTGCATTTCACAGCACCCAGCCTTCGATGTGCCTGCCAAACACTCCGTTTTATCTCTCTGGGCAGGTAAATAGCCACAGGACAAAGGCGTCACACACACCCCTCCTCCCAAGAGGCTCAAAGAAGACAACCATTCCCCTGGAGAGGCACAGAACTGCTAAAGCTTTCTTCTACCCCTTGCGAGTAGCAGGCCTGGTTGCAAGAAAGACATTAGAACTTAGCCCACCTGGGAGCACGCTGACTTATGAGCCAAATATTAAATTTTTCTCCCCCTAGAGAAAAGTCTGCCTCTGCTGAAGTACTACTGGTGAAGGCCAACAAAGATTATATTTACAGTAAGACCAGAATGCACAGGGAAGTTTAATACCTGTAAATGTTACAGTTTAATTGCAAAAATGGGAAGACATCATGACAGAAGTTGCACAGTTTGCATTTTAAACTATCTTTTATAACTTCTTATATAACTTCTTTCTAAATGAAAGACCAAATGTTGATAGGATTAAATGAATTGTATTTCAGGCTTTGAACAGAAGCCTCTAGACATTATGAATTAATACATCCTGCTGAAATCCTAAAATTGGTATTCAATTCTAGGGCTGAGCTGTAGGACTTGAGGAGTAGTTTTGTTCAAGCAGCAACAATATATAATTCGGGCATTAGCACATATTAAAGGAAATCACTTACCCGAGGACCTGGTAGCCCTGGCAGCCCTGGTGGCCCTCTTTTTCCTGGATCTCCCTAAAAACAAGGTAATTTTCTTGATTCATGGTAATAATGAAAACAAGCAGTTACATATTCATATCAAACAACAACAGTGATAAATGAAGTAGCTACAGAACCTCAGCCTATGACATGGCTTCCATAGGAGAATGGGAGCCATGTTGTGGAATAAGAGTCACAAAAAATAAACAATTTTCAGGTACTTTAGAAAGCTGAAATATCTGACCACAGGATTATCTGTGCGCTCCTCTATCTCCTAGCTGCTAAGTTCTGAATTAAAAGAATCCTAGTAATTTGTAAAAAAGCATGCAGCGGAGAAAATCCCCTTTTCCAGAGCCCAAGATGAATTTACCAAGTTAGAAACTTCTGTTTGTGAAGTTTTGGTGCCCAGTGCTTTCAGAAGTAAAGACAACACAGAACCTCAGCAAATTATTTTTTTCTGAACGCTTTCAATTACAATAATTTTATTGTGACAGGGACCACCTCTTAACTTAATACTGTCATTTCAATATTATATTTGACATGTTATTAAATCAAAAATGAAATTAAAAGGATGAATATAGAAAAAATATTCACTAATTTTCACAATGCATAAATTATAGAGCCATATGTTTAAAAACACTGAAAAGGAATATTTCTTTTCCACACAATGAGTCCCACAATGTAATTACACCTTATCACAGTGTGTTGTGGAGGCCCATGATATAAATGTATTCAAAAAGGGATTGACTACATTAATGGAGGATAAGCTTATATATAACTTTGGAAAAAGGGAGAACAGATGCAATTTCTGATTCAGGCAGCCTCTGAACTGCCTATTGCCAGAATGTGAGACAGTATGACAGAAAAATACAATTTTACAAATAGCCTCTATACTTCCAAGGTATCCATTATTGTCCTTACTACAGACGAGACAGTGAGCTAGACAGATCATCTTCTGAAACAAATTGGCAGGCTTTAATATTCTTTTTTATATTTGTGTATATGACCAAGCATAATAGACGGGGAGAGGTATGCATTAAAAAGGAGGCTTCACTGAACAAAACTGCAATGCTATTTCAGACTTCAAGTAACAAATTAACAATTGCTTTCAATTTTCATGCCAGTGGTAAAGGATGGAGCCAAATGTGACAGTGTGCTGAAAATGCACAGTTTAGCAGTAAGGTCAGTAGGAGGAGTCACACTGAAAATGAGACTAAGAAGAAATACTGAATTGCCATGTTCACTGATTTGCATATGGAAAACAGAAATAGTATGTGTAGAAGTACCATAATGTGAGAAGACAGGAGGAAAGCTAAAGTTCTGCACATAGCGTTAAGTTTTACATTTCCTGTATTTCTGGCAGGTTTGCTTTTTGATTTCAGCTTTGCTTGAAAAAGAGGAGGAGTATGGAACACTATATGAAACATTTAATTCTAACCTAATGGGTGGCCCTGACTTTGTGATATTAATTGTTCCTTATTTTTTATAAGCTTCAAACACAATCTGTCCTCCACCAGCGATCACTGCAGAGGAAAATATATTTTCAAGTGCTGTTATATTCCAAATAGTGTTTAGATGGCACAGTAATTATTCATTTTTTTTCTATAAGTACCTTCTAGTAATTGAATAAATCTACATTTTCAGCAAACATAGTAGTACTTACAGGTGGACCAGCACGCCCTACTTCCCCAGGAAGTCCTGCTGCACCAGCTGGACCCTGTAATAACCAAGTTAAATAGTATTTTTAGGCTACACAATACCTCTATAACAAGCATCAAAGGAGTGAGAACATGTAATTCTCTCAAAAAACAAACTTTCAGAGCCTTCAGACACCAGTATTCTTGCTCTCTATACCATAGATCTAAGCAGCCTCAGCAGTAACTGAAGAAAGCATACATAATAGACACACAACATCAGGATTGAAACAGTCTCTTTTTTTTACTGAACTACTTTTCATAAGAGTATAATAGCTTTATTGAACATTTAAACAGATTCACGGAACCATCTATTTACAAATATTCAAAATTATACTTACAGGTGGTCCAAGAAGCCCTTTACCCTGTGAAATATGAAAAAAGGTCAGAAATGTGGGGAGGATTCCACACCTCTTTTCTGAGGTGCCAAGAACAGAGTATTTGGGATAAAAAACCTGATGTTTGATTCCACAAAATAATTTTGAAAACTTGTTTAACTAATGTCAAATGTTAATTTTGTTATTAGGTAATCAATATCAGCAGAAAAAATAAATTATTAAGTTGCCTTGCAGTAGCATTTATTTACACATATTTACAAACACATATACTTCCACAAAGCAATGAAGACATTAAAGTCTTTGGATTTTTCTAGTTATTAAGTACCATGAGAAACACACCCATGCTATAATAATTTCCTTCTAACAGTGCATTTAAATTGCTAATTAAAGAGATTTTGTTTTCTTTTTGCCAGTGCTTCCTCGAGGTCTAGATCCATTAAAATACTGCTTTTTGGTAATCAGAAAGACCACCAAACTGCTCCTGTTTACATTTTCAATCAGTTTCTGAATCATTTTAATGAGAAGTATCCAAGATACAAATATGTTTCTGCCTATTTGGACACAGGCCTAGGAGAAGGCAGTCCCCCACTTTGCCCCTTCCATTGCACCTCCTCACCCTGCTAATTAGGACTCCTAGAAGCAGGGGCTGTCCCCCAGCAATCCATGCCTCCCCCTTTCCCAGCTACTCCATCCTTCTGGCCATGAACTCCCTGCAAGCAGACCAAGCTCCAGAGTCGAGAGCTCCAGGGCAATTGACCAGTGAGGACCCACACAGAGCAGTTAGTGATCATCAATGTGGACCTACCGCCATCCACCACAAAGAGTCACAACTTTGGACCAACAATGGTCCAAAATCTTATCACATTTATTGCTTTTACAGTGTCAAAATAGTCACAAAAGACCTGTATCAGTTAAGTGCTGCTCTGACTGGAATCAGCATTCTACCCTGACAAATTGGTCCAGTTTGCTGCTTTCCCATAGTAACATCTCTGCTTCTAAGTCAAGATTAACCTTCTTCATGTATATTTTATATACCTACTTTTTCTGAAAGCTCTTAAATTATTCATTCTCACATTAGCCTGTTAATGGTGAGGTAAAATCATGTATATTTTCCCCAAGTCAGCTTTTATTTCAGTTGACAGGCTAAAATACTACAGTATTTTAACCTAGTATTTCAGTAATTCATTTTTAATTCCCCTTTTTTTTTCCTCTCCCTTAGTAGTTCTTTTCATATACACTTTTTCCCGTACCATCTGAGTAACATACCTGACAAGAGTTAAGCTATACCTTCATTTCAGATACACATTTTACAATGCAAACGACCCAGAAATTATATTCCCATTTACTTGACTGCAAAAAATTAAAATAAATCCCTCAAGCCCCTAACAGAAAAATGTAGGCCTTTCAGTCTACCTAGCAGCTACCTCAGTTCTGCTATTTTCTGTGACTAAATATAGTTCATATATTGAGTCTATAGATTGACCAGCCACTAGAAAAATATTACCTATTTTCCAGGTAGGAAACAGCATCCACGAAAATTAAATGCAAATGTCCACATAGAATGATTCAACTTAGACTTGAACATGTCTAGAATGTAACATCTTGAAGAATAACACTATAATTTCCTCTCTGACCAAGTATCAAAATTATAGTTTAATATAAATTTAATGGAAGTTAATGGGTCAGGGTCAAAAATACAAAGATTCAGTTGAAGATACAGAATTTCACATCAAGGTGTGTGATACCAGAATACAATGACTCTTCTGTTTAATTCCATTAATTTCTCCAAAAATAATCTAATTTTTAATTAAATTTTAATCATATGCAGCCCTATCATGCCGGCCATCTTGCTCCATTACTCATTTTCCTTGAGATTTTCACTGGTTTCCTATATAACCTAAGTATCTACATGCCAAGTATCGTTCACTTCTTCAGCCCTGTAAAATTCCTAAAATTCTCAATTATTTTCAGCACCCAAAGACAGATGTTAAACCCATCTACATGCCAACTGGAACAGTAATCTTTGCATGTTATTTCACATCTTTTTTTTTTGTTTTCATACAGGAACAGCACAAGTCCCATACGGCATTTACACTTCAGATATCCCATCTAAACACATGGCAAAGAGCTGAAACAGGAACAACTGTAGACTAATTTATGCAAATAAAACATGGCCTCTCCTGTCTCTACAACATTTTCACAAAGAGATGGAAAACAACCCTAGGCTTGTTTTCCAGAACTTGCAACCACATCACATGTACAAATCAAACATGTCCTTTCCGTAACATCTGCACACTTTGATATAAAGACAAAAAGGTTGCTTAACGTACTACTTTACTATTTTATGCATTCTTTGAAACCTCAGAAATAGCTTCTGACTTTTCTTCTCTTATCTTTAATGGGAAGAATCCTTCATATCGATATTGAAGGTCTAAAAAGCCTCTTCATATACTAAATGTATTACTTACTGGAAGTCCACGAGCACCTGGCAGTCCTGGCTCACCCTTTAAAGGCAAAAATGGAGATTTTCAAGAGGTATTAGCATAAACTTTTGTAAACATACTGGAAGATGCTCTCAACTTTTTGGAAGGTATCATTTAGTGGATATATTCTGCAAGTATTATTCACTTTATTAATGCTATGCTGCTTTCAATGAGACTTGGTAGAAAGGAAAAACTTTCTCAATATTTAAAAGATACAGCCTCAGGCCTTTCTTTCCCCCAGAAAACCTAACTCAAATATGCTGGTTACTCTGATATATATTTCATTTGGCACACTGCTGATGAAGTCAGGTTTCACTGTTCTGGTTCCCACTGCATATTACTATGCCATAATTACAGTACAGTAAGATGCAAAAAGCTTCACCATGACTGAAGATGCTCAACCTTAATGCCATCAATGTAATGCCACCACTCCTTACTGCGGGCTGGGGGAGTGGAAATTGCTTTGTACTGTGTGAAAAGGGCCCAATGGGTCTGTATTCCACAGATGTTTACATGGTTTTATATTTTAAGAAAGGCTGCAGCATCTCATTAATCCTACTTCACACCAAAAAAAAAAGAAGAAAAAAAACCAAACCCAAACGTAATTTCATGCATAATTTTGTTCTTACCTTCTGTCCTTTTGGCCCTGTGACTCCACGAGAGCCATCAGGTCCTGTGAATCCCTTTGGAAGTAATGTACACATGTTAATGCAAAGGTTATGTTGTTTTCGTATTCAGACAAGAGAACATTCTGAAACATAGAATAATGAAGCTATTAAATGAGATAAGTTACTGCAGGAGAACTACAATACCACACACAGATAGAACTGATAACAAATACCAGTGTGGTATGTGTCATTCAAAAATTATTCAGTAAAATCACTATTAAACTAAGCACATGATCTCACATGATCTTATATCCTCTCAATGGGAGATTGATGAATCTAGCTCATGGCTCAGGTTAAAAACAGCAAAGGTTAGTATTTTCCATGTCAAATAAATCATTCATTGACCAAAAAAAATAAATCAACAAAGCCTCCGGGCTGGATTTGAGGTTAGTCTTTGAATCACACTTGTCTATCTGGCTAAAATTAAAAAGCAATCATTATAACTATGAATACAGTCAGAGTTCTTTTGTTTTCTTTTGTTTCCAAAATTTTAATTAGCTTATATGGCTTAGAAAATTCCAGATATCCATAAGAAAAGCCTTGCTTTTACATTTGTCCAATACTTTTCTTTTTTGGTACACTTCCAGCAACTCAGTGTTCACCCAAAGGGATGTTTTCTCTGACAATTTGCTTTCAAAAGCTTACATGATCATTACAGGCAATTACTGCACAGTATCCTCACTCAGTCTATTAAACCTGACACTGAAATAGTCTGTGAAAGAAAAATGAGATTTAAAAAGTCAGAACTGCCTCACCAATTAGACATGGAAAAAGGTATTATAAATCTAAAACCCCAATTAAAAGTTGAATGCACAGTGGAAGGACAATAAGGTCCCATGTTTTGTCTTCCAGTGAGAATAAAAAAGGTTTTCCATCTGAGAATGCAGTAGTCTGTAATTGAGAATTACAGTGTCACTCATTCACTAATATGAGGGAATGTGCAAGTGCAAACAAATGTCAAAAGCTGAGCTCAGTTTAAAACATTCTGTTTGCCCTGATTGTGTTATCATGAATTCTGGCAAGGACACAAAACCATGCCCTAAGTGAAAATTAGAAGAGGCAATGATTTTTAAAGATCTGCTTATGGATCTTTGACATGTACAAATGGGTTTTGGACCTGTATTGTTTTTAGGAGAAAATGAAGCGGCATGAGATGCCACTCACATCAAGCCCATTTCCTCTTACAGATTTGAAATCTGAACAGTTTAACTAAAGACTTTTTCAGCTCCATGTCAACTAAGTCTCTTTTCAAAAGCACATTAAAAATGAACCTCTAACAGTATTGGAATTTTCAATAAATATTAGGATTTTTCATTTCTAAAATTTGCGAAATTCTCTAATATGTGGGTTTGTTGAATATAATCTTTATTTTTTATGTTTTAAACTACAAAAAGTATTCTACCATTTATGTAAATTAAACATAAGCTTGCCTACCTGCTGGCATAAGATCTAAGTACTAATGCAACCATCTTGCTTCATAGCAAGAAATGCTTTCAAACACTGTTCTTGAGAGAAATATGAAGAGTTTTCAAAAAACGTATGAAGGTGTTTTTATTGCCAGTAATTTATTCAAGAGATACAACCTAACAGGTCACCAACACTAGATGATGTTGAAACTTTATTCTTCTATATTATTTTCCACAGAGAAAGGAAGATACATCAGCAGGTACAGGCTCTGCAGTGGCTGAAGCCTGGGAGGTTGCTGGGTTTTTTTTAGAATCATAGAATAGTTTGGATCGGAAGGACCCTCCTGCCAGGCCTGTGCTTGGGTCCCCCCTCTTGGCTTTCCTGCATTTCGGGGCTTCCTGAGGCTGCTTCCAGAGGACACTGCCCTCTCCAGAGCAGGGGTGGCCTCATCGGACAGCCCTTGCTCTTTTCTTCAGCTGGCACCAAAAGAGCATCTTCCAGCTTGGAGAAAACTGCTGCTCCCCCATGTGTGCCACTGGCACTCACTGGCAGCTGCAAGGAAGCCAGAGACCTCAAAAGGAGGTTATGCTTCTCCAGCAATAGACTAAACCCAAGTATTTTTCAAAAAAAAAAAAAAAAAAGGAAATTAAAGAAATCAAGAAATCAAGTGTGTACTCACATCAGCTCCTGGCTCTCCAGGCAGGCCAGGGGATCCTGGTTTGCCTGCATCCCCATCTGGACCCTTCAAGATTCAAATGGGCAATTAAGCATGTTTCAGAGAGGGAAGCAGAAACAAAACTCAAAACCTCTTCTCTCGCAGGGGCAAATGCAAAGTAGCTGAAATCACTTACCGGTGGACCAGGGGGGCCGTTCGGACCTCTCTCCCCCTAACAAGATATGAAAAGGATGGTATTAGTCAGAGCTACAGTGACCTTTTATGGTCCCTTCTGAAAAACACTGATTTGCAGATTATCAGGAGTAATCCCAAACTGATTCTTATTGTAGGAAATTAATATTAAACCCAAATGATCTCTGTTATAGACAGAAATAATCACAGAAACTTCTGACAGGAACTGGAGGAAAATACATAGTCGTTCCTACCAGGAATAACGCCACAAATCCTTGTCGTGCTTAACTATGCGTGAAACTACGTAATCCCATTTGATATTAGAATTATAAATCCCCTCCACCCCATTACAGGCAAACAATCATAGCATATAATGCTGATTACATAAAATAATCTTGTATTTCCCGTAACAGAGATAAACTGAAAGGCTACCTTCTCCCCCTGCCCCAGCCTGCTACAGAACACAAGACCTATCAATTCCTATGTGGATCTGCAGCAAAATTCTAACTCCTCCAGGTCAAATACTGACAGTGAGGACTTGAAGTATTTTCTGTTCCCTAGGCAGGGCATGGGAAACACTTACATCTATGCCATCAATACCAGGAACTCCTGGTGGCCCCGGCGGACCCGGGGGGCCTGGTGGACCGGGGAGACCTCTCTGACAAAGAAAAAAAAGAAAAAAAAGAGGCAATTAGATCCTGGCAGACCTCCCAGGGCCAGTTGGGGGGGACCAGCACAATGAGGGCTAGGTGGGGGAGGCTCAACTCCCTGACCCAGCAGGATCTGAACAGCAAATGGCAACGACAGGGTGGCAGAAATTTTGAGTGATCTTTGCAAACCAAACACTGAAATGTACTAAGGTATTATAATTAGTCATTCAGCCAATGCAAAGGAGACAGTCTTCCTAAGAAGAAAATGTAAAACAACCCTTTCCCTGCTTCACTGCCAGGCCCTGCGGTTTCCCCTCTCCTCAGGACTGCACTGGCATCTACCGAGGCACACTCTCACAGCACCGGGTCCCCTGGGGGAGGCGGGAGGCGCCACCGGCCTGTGGAAACGGAGAGAAGGGCTTTTACAGGTCTCGGTCCCTATAATGGGGGGCTCTGTTCTCCTTGAAGCGAGCCCTGGCCATGGCCCCACAATGGTGCTTTGTGAGCAGGCGGCTGGCCCAGCAGGGTCCTGAGCTTGGCCCTTGCTCCCCCCGGCACGGCTGCTTCAGACACCTTTCCCCCCCACACCAGTCCTCCCAGTCACAATCCGCCCAACGGTAGTTGTAGATGGAGCTCAAGCCCCACCATCTCACCAGGTGCCTGCTTAATGCCCACTAGGCAGCATCACAGAAACACAGAATCGTCTGGGCTGGACGGGACCTAAATTTAGGACCATCGAGTCCAACCATTAACCTAGCACTGCCAACTCCACCGCTAACCCACCTCCCTAAGCACCACGTCTACCCGTCCTTTAAATACCTCCAGCTGTGACCATTTAACTTCCCCAGGCAGCCTGTTCCAATGTTCGATGACCCCTTTCTGTGAGGAAATTTTTCCAAACATCCAACCTAAACCTTCCCTGGCACAACTTGAGGCCATCTCTGCCCGTCCCACCTACAGGCACAGGCGCACGGCCGTCAGCCTGCCCTGGCCAGGAGCGCAGCAGGGGCAGCCACCGCCACTGAGGGGGGGAACGGGCCGGAGCCCCTCCGGCGGGTCGGTGCCGGGGCACGGGACCGGGGCCCCTCCGGCGGGTCGGTGCCGGGGCAGGGCAGAGTGCGGCCTGCAGGCCCCCCTCACCCGCCCCCTTCCCCTGGGCACGGAGAGCCACCCCTTCCCTCACACTTACCTCGATTACCGTCTGGCTGATCTGCGAAGGAGAAAAAACAGAGTCAAAACTCGGAATGAACTTACTTGAGCCAGACAGAGGCAAACAACCTGCAGGAAAAGCCCCGGCAGCCAGAGGCCGCGCAGAGCCGGGGCCATGGCGATGGGGGGGACCGGCCGGCGGCGGCTGGGGCGGGCGGCTGCCGAAAGGTGGGCCCGGCGGCTGCAGCCCCTCAAGGCGGCGGGCGAACGCCTCGGGGGAGGGTCGCGGGGACTGGGGGAAGGCTGAAGGCTGGGAAGGGGAGGACTGAATGCCAGAAGGCAGCGCCTTAACCCTTTGCCCTGCTGCTGTTCTGGTGGGCACCCACCCCCGCCTGCCCACCGCCCCCGCCACGGGTTCCCCGCCGTCGGGCTCCCCGCTGAGGCGGCGGCCGCCAAAACCCCCGGGCGAGGCAGAGCCGCCGGCCGCCTGCCCCGGGAGTGGCTGTGGGGGGGTGAGAACGTCAGTCACGGAAGGGTTAAAATGAGGCGGCTGCTCTGGGGAGGGGTGGGTTGCTAAAGGGACCCAATTCCAGGCAGGTATGGTAAAAACAGGCGTTTGGGGCCAGAAATGGAGAGTAAGAGCGAGTGTCCCGCGGGCGGGGTCGGGGGCTCACCCGGGCCGGCAGCTCCCCGCAGCCTTCGCGCTGGGGCCGCAGCGGGTCGCAGTGAATCACCATCCACTGGATCTCGAACTGGCAAAGGAGACAAAAATCAGGTTAATGCAGGTCGGGGGGGTGACACTGGTGCGACAGGAGGGTCGGACGGTGGGTGTTATTTAATGACAGGAGCCGGGTCTGTGCGGGAGAGCTCATCCCGCAGCTCGGCTGCCCCCGGGCTCCCCCGCACCGTCCGGATAACACACACCTGGGACATGTCACACCTTCCTCTGCTCCGAACGCTGGTGTTTGGCGCTGGGAACCAACACAGGATTAATGCAAACCTCTTCTCAGAAGCTGCAACTGAAACTTGATGCGCTATATTGATTTAAAAATATACCCTCTGCAGAAAATTACTGAATAGGTCAAACATACAGCTTCAGAGGTATAGCCATTGATATATAATGCATCACGTGGAATTTTAAGTACCAGAAGTGTATTAAATCGTGCATATTTATTGTACCTAGGGTTTAAAGTCTTGGGTTGTTTTCCCTTCCCATCACACATAGCTTGGTTTATGAACCACTAATGAATGCTTTCTCCAGAGATTTCTCTGTTTGATGATAAAATTCAGAGGCTTCTATTCCTTTCTTTTCATTATAGATGGCTGAGGAGTTAGAGGGGGGAAGAAAGGTTTGGGGTTTTTTTTCTTATTACAACATAGAGCCCCGGTATTGAAAAGACTCTGACCTCATTTTTCTGAGAAGCTAAAAATAGAAGTGAGTGTCAGGGGGCTTTCACTTCTTATTTCTTTGCTTCTCTGAGCCTTTCTTCTTATTCTGTTGAGGTAAAGTGACTCGCTGCCATCCCTCCCACTATATAATGTCTCGGTGCTGCCTGGCTGCCTTCTGTGTTCCCTCTGGGATATCTCATTGCTCTCTGCAGTCCCAACCCATAACTGATGCGAAAGGCAGTCATTCTGAGATGCTTTCCCCTCCTGCCACCATCCTTAAATTGACTTACTTGCATACCAACTACTAGAGCTAATAAAGGCTTGGAGTCTGAAGTCAGAGTGTCCAGAGTGCTGAGACAGAGCACAGGAGGCAGTACCCTCCTCTCTTTTACCTCTTGTCTGACACAACTGTCTGTGAGGCAACTCTCTACCTCCTTTATCCAGTTCTCGTTTTAAAACCTCTCCCAGTCCTTAGTAATAGACAACTGAATGTCATAATATACATATAAAAGAACTGAATGTATCCTGTAATGTAAATACTACAAGGCAGCAATACAATAATAAAAATAAAAGACTATCCAGAATCTGAAGATGAGGATTCTTAAAAAGGCATAAGAATGGGATCCAATGATACCTGTATGATAATCTGTTTCTTACTGTACATCTAGAGTCTAAGTTCTGAGTGTCTACATTATTCACCTCTAAAATTCCCTTGCAGAGGGAAAGAGGTCCATAACCGGCTCTAAAGCATTTTATAATCTATTTCTGATTTAAATAATAGTTTATTTCTGATTTAAATTAAAATAGATACGGTTTTAAGTGACAGAATTTCTACCTTTTCAGTTTTACTGTTTAATAGCAAATTAAAAGTATAATAAACAATATTAAAATTTAAAATTAAAACAATATTAAAATTTAAAAGCCATTCATTCAGTACAAACATCATCTGTATGTAATCTGAAATCGTGTGATTCCACATTTCTTTCCTCAGAACACCTCCCTCATTCACAAGACCGAATGAGCGAGGCCATGGAAATAGTTCCCATACTGCAGAAACTGTAAGTTTGGAAGTAAATGAGGCAAAAGAGAAGATGTCATTGTGGAAAGGGCAGAGATGCCACTGAATGAGCCTGCTTTTGCATCACAATTCTTACATAGTACTGAGAAACTGTTTAAGTCAACATAGCTACATTAGAGGGCATTCTGCATGGGGCAGGAGGAGGGAACTGGATGCCTCAAATGGAGTATCTGGGTACAGGTTATGCAAAAGGGCTGATCAGTAACAGCTGTAACTGAAATTAATGGTCTTGAGCTGTGCTTTCAACTTTAGACATGGTACAAAATCGTAAACACTGAAAAAATTACTTTTAAGACTTACTACCAGCAGCCAAAATCTGCATCAGCACATTCTGGGGTTTTTATGTAGATAATCATTGCCTCTTTTTTGTCTTTTTGTGTGTATGTGTCCGGTATTGGCTTCTGCATACTAAGGTGAGAAAAATTTTAGGTGATAAAACATCTTTTAAGTTTGTTTTGTTCAAGATGGGATTTGAGTTTTGAGCATTCAGCAAGGGCTGGTATCTCAGGAGTTTAAAACACACAAAAGACATCTGAATAAATGAGGCAGGCATCCTATGCAGAAAAAACACCTAGCTTTATTTACAAAACACTGTGCCATAATGTGAATGTAAAAGGAGTTGAAATAATTTAAACATCAGTTTTAATTTAACATTTCTTAGTTCCCAGTTGTTTAGTCAGGCAGCATTATTTTTTTAAAAAATAAACTGTGGTTTCTCTGTAAATTTCTTGCTTAGAGCTTTTGTTACTGTTCTGAGGCTATGTAAAGTAAAAATTGAGATGAAGCCTGTCTGACTTTTGAAAATGAAAAATAAAACTCTTTTGTTGGCAAGATAGTAAGAGGTGTTACTGGCCTCCCACTGATTTAGGAGACATGAGAGAAGGGCAAATATGTCCTAGCCTTGCTGTCAAGATACCTTTTTCCTCACCGGTGTTTCACAATGATCTCGTTGATTGTGTTAAGCTGATTTAAAGGACGACACTATTTGGAAGATGTCTCATGTAGATGTTCTATTGATACCAATACAAAGTGGTACTAAGGATGAAGTACAAAGTTCTGACAAAGTTCTCAGAAATTAACCTCAGATAAATCAGGGGTAATCATAAATAAAAGTTATTAAAATGTAAACTTTTAAGACTTATAGGTGTTTAAGACCCATAGGTCGATATTTCTGACATCTGTTTTCCAAGATTCCTACAGGATTTCCGTTTCACAGATAGAATTGAACTAGCTGTGTCTCTCTCTTCACTGTCTCCATGTGCCCCGCGGGGCTCTTGCTGCCTGGGGGATGACTCAAGGGAATACATCCCTTCAGGAGAAGCCCAGTTCAGGTAAGCTACTTTCAGGTGAAGGTAATCAAATAATAAAATCCCTGAGGTTTTTCATATTCAGTTTTCTTTGTTGAAGGGGCACAAAAGCATTCAGTGTTTACCCTGTGTCACCCCCAATGTTATTTTCTCCGCCAAAACAACTCTTCTTGCAGTGCAGTAGCTGAAGAGGGTATTTTCGGCATTAAATCCCCTAACAGGATATAGAATAAGCATTTCACTGACTACTCTGGCTACACAGAAGTAACATTTCACAGTGAGTTTAGGCGTCTACTGCAATACACAGGGGAAGTTAAGTATCTATCAAAGGGATTGATGGCAGCCGTGGTATGGGGGTGGGATGTCCTGAGCTAGCCAGGAGAAGGTATTGTGGAAATGACTGGCCTTTATGTCTCAGCTCTGCTGGGCCCTGTGCTTGGGTTGGATTTAGTCTCTGATGCTACACTTATCTCTCCTAGGATTCATAAACAAAAACCTGCTTTAAGAGTTCACTGTCTATTCCAGATCAGTCTTTTTCAAAGAACTCAAGCTAATTCAAGAGGAAAAGTGACTGTTAACGTGATCATATCAGGTAGCACAACGAGATTAGAACAATCTCCTTAGGTATAAGATACTCTGATTTAGTGCTGAGATTTAAACATGGGTCTGGTTTTTCCTTGTGAACATTAGAGTAGATCAAAAAGGACCTCCATCAATCTCCCTGACAAGAGATATTTCCTTTGTATTAATGGTTGAAAATATCTCTAGCTGATGGTCAGTGCATGCGTGTGAGAGAGGGGGCCCAGTTCTTGCTCAATGAATGTTTTGCTCTCTTTGGTGGCAGGTGCAGCCCACAAATCCATGTCCTGAGGACGTCCTTTTAGACCAAGCTCCCATACAAGATAAGCAGAGGAACACCCAACTGATACATCCAGATGGAGCAGAATCCAGTAACAGAAGCGTGGATATCTGAGAAAGTTCAATTGTACATGATCTGGGTCATCTCTTACCTTACACAATATATATATGTGCAAAATTTAAAAAGCAAAGCTAGTACTTACCTGCCAAGGATTTGGTATTTTCTGCCATTTCTGCTTCCAGAAAACATTTGAAGATGCATTCCACAAAAAAAATTCTAAGTATAAAGATCCTGTAAAGCACTTTTTGCAGTAATAAATATTTTGGAACTTACCGGAACTGAAATTTCAGGATTATTTTTAAGTTTTCCAAGCACAGCGAAACCATCAACGCTGATTTTCCCTTTTGGTTTTATGTTTAAGGTTTCTATTTTAATACAGTCAATAAAAAGTGTGACACTGTTTGTTTCCACACTTATCATAAGCTTGTGCCATTGGGAGTCAAACAAGAAAGGCAAATGCAAAAATGATGCAGTTTGGAGACTTCCATCCACTCCTTTATAAGAAAACTCCACACTTTTCATTTGACCATTAAGATTCACTCCAACTTGTTCGTTCCCTGAAGAATCCTGAATCTGCCAAATAGTCCAGTATTTCTGAAGTGTGGCCCCAGTCATCCGAAAAGTAGTTAGAAAGGAATATTCATCGGGCAATCCATTGGAATATATGGCACTGTGTAGGATCAAAATACAGTATATTTGTTATATATTTGTTCTGAAAAGCTCTACATATCACCACAGGGTAAAGAGGAACAGTTATGCAATGGAAACGTATCTCAACCATGTTTTTATCAGTGCTCTTCTGCATGCAGAGTCCCAAAATGGGATGTCCTTTTGAGTCATTGTTGTTGCTAATGGCAAAAGGAACTGCTTCAGAATGTGGGTTTTTCCAACATAGTACAACATTTATGAGAACCTTTCTCAGTGTAATGGATGGAGCAACTAACAGTCTCCTACTTCACATTTAGAAAGTATAACCTAAAATTATGCTGTTTCCTACTCTTAGACTTAGAAAACCAGTCAACATAGTGTGATTTTACAATTGGCCAGGTAGATAGTGCAGATCTTATTTGGTTTTGAAAACGTAATAATGTCTTTTGCAAATGCAGTTTTTTGTTCAGCCTGACAATAGCCAGTTTGTTAATGTATTACCTATTAGTTCAGCAGAAATCATTCAACAAATCATTCATAGACAAATATATGAATAGTAAGAATCCACACTAAAAATTTATTATGTCCTGCAACGTTCAACCACAAGACTATAAGTAGCAGGGAACATATTTGCCATATATAAAATGTTTCATTATTTTGTAATTCCTATAACATGAGATTTGGAAACCCAAACAAGTACTACTGGCTGTGTTGCTGTGCAAAACATTTTTTATATCAAGTATGTCAGATTTTAAAAATATGCCTTTTCATATTCTATGAGTTGTTAAATTGTAGTGTCATGATCCGGTTGACACCAACACATTATTTGCCATCTATCCACATTTAAGAATAGGTTGTATTTGAATAAATTTATTAAGTATGGAGACATGCAGGGCTACTTTGTCACTAGCTTTCATTAGAATAACTTCTCAGATAAGTTTGCATTTTGAACAAAGATTGTTTATGAGTGGCAGATCAATCCTATCTCAGCACAAATTTAGCCGTCATTAGTGAATCTCAGGCCTTAGGCTAAGGGGGAAAAAAAGGGGGGGGAGGGGAGTGGAATAAATTAATTCTTATTCTGTATGCTTGATAACTACTGATTAAGGAAAAGAGTACTTCTAGATAAAGCCTCCAGAGTTTGTAGGTTGATGTGTCAGTGTCCAAAGCTGTAGTGCAGTCACATTCCAGCAGGCGACGGCACAGCCTCAGCGAGACCCCAGTAAGGACCAGGGAGAGGCTGGCAGCAGCAGCGGCAGCTTTGGCTTATTCATAAACTACCCAGGCTGCTGCTCTTTCTCATTTTTTCCCACAAGCCTTTACATACACCTGAAAGCTGGCGTATGGGGAAGAGAAATTTCATTATGCGAGGTGTGGAGACACAAAGGGGGAAGAGGAGGTTCCTTTCCATTATCTTTAAAATGCAATTTGCTATGACTTGTGTCTCTGCTGACCGCAGATGCAGTAGTCTGTCCCAGCTGCCTTTATCTGATCAGACTTTATCTAACTTGTTGTGTTATTTTATCGTTTTGTTTCAGTTTGTATCTTGTCATCTTAAAATGCATGGACACTGCACCTTTCCTCCTGTTCTGAGTCCACTGTATGCTACAGTTCCCTGTCCTTTTTTGTAGGTTTCTAGCTGACATGATATATTTATATATTATTTCCTGCTCCAGGAACTCTCTCCCTCTCCCCATCCAGACACATTAGACACTTAGTAAGCTCCTGATCCAATTCAGGGTCTTTTATAGCCCTCTGTGTTCCTCTTCCTCCATAATATCTCTTAAGCAAGTATTTCTATGTCCTCTGCTGCTAAAACCTTAGCTCCTCTGAGTCATTTATCCCTTCATGTGCTGAATCCCACTGTTCGTTCTTGCACAACAGCTGGTTTTACTACAACCCTATTGAAGGAGGCACTGTTAAGTAATCTCTTAACTAGGTGTCCAGGTGACATCCCACTTGATCAAGTTCAGTAACTCTAGGGAATCTGATGTGCTGAGCTCTGCAGCGAAAGGCAGCATTGCTGACCCCAGAGCCTCTGAGGAGAGGTTTTCATTCTTTCTCTGCACTGATAAATTTCACTGTCATGGTTAAAATGTCACACACATTCTCACCCCACCTCATCTGACATAACTATACTGGGAAAAAACCCCAAGCAAATAGCCAAAAATACTAGTAAATATACACTTTTCAATTAGAAAATTGCCTATACCAGATTGGTAACAGGATTCGTTACACCATATTAAGCTATAGCATTAGTCCTTTACAAGCCATCATATGGGTCCTCCTTTTTTTTCAGAAATTTAAATGGAAAAGAAATATGTGAACTTTTTCAAGTGATATACAAAGAAGAGAAACTGTGTAAGAGATTCTGACGTTATTAAGAGAAAAATAAATTATAAGACATACAGACAGTAAAGAAAAAAAATCAGTGCACAAATATGGACAAATATTTAAATTATTAAAAACTTTTAATAACCAATCAGAAGTACTTCTGCCTTTGGACTAAAGACTCAGTAGCAGTAAGGCGACTTAACATAATGAAGCACAGCACGACCCATTGCCAGAAATGTACTCTGCAGGGGCCTGCTACTGTGAAAGATTTATACCTATAATTACACAAGTGAAGCAGAGAGAGATTCTCATCTCAGCTACTCGAACAGTAATGAAAAGCAATTTCATTGGCTTTAGCAGTGTTTGTGTATTTCAGTTCAGTACACAGCTTTTCCCAAAGCCTGTGATCTTTACATAGGCAAAAACCCTACTGAAGTCAGCAGCTTAAAATGCTAAATATAAACTAGGGCAAATTTAGCAATAAACAATTATAGAGAAGTTATTCCTTCATGTTACTGCAAAGTGAAGAGTGCTGGATTCTGTAACCTTCTTGAACAGCCGATAGCTATATAAGCACTTAAACTATTTACATAAGTTATTTTTAACATACATGTTTGCAATTGCACTGATTTATGGAAGGAAATCAAGCCATTTTAAATTTAGAATCAGGCAGATGAGCGAAGGAAGAATTACTATGCATAATTATTTCAAGAACACAGGCCAAATTCAGTCCTGATCCATTTCCTACCCACTTAAAATTGCCAGGGATATAAGCCATCAGACTTTTTTTTAATTCATTTTTCTGTCTTAAGTTTGTGAGATAGCTGTCTAGTCCTGCTTTCCTTGTGTACTCAGACTATTGTAACTGCTTTATGTGTGAAATGAGTGCAAGATCAGGTATTTTTTCAGATATTTGAGTCCTTGCTTAAGTTTTTTACGTACAGTTGGGAGGTGGGGTGTAAAACATTTGTAATTCATCTAAGGGAACTTCTGAAACACTATTGTTTTCTTTTAATCCTTTTCATAAATACCTAAAAGTCTTATTTATCCCATAGCTTGGGTGCTTGCCAAGAAGACTTCTTTAAGATTTCAAGGCTAAATCCTACCAAGACATCAATATAGCCAAGATAAATCATCTAAGTGAGCAGTGGAAACCCTGAATAGTCCCAATGACTTCAGGATTCACCAACAGCAGCGAGTATTTTAAAAGATTAATTATGTATTGATTTGAATATTACAAAATAACTGCTTATTTTCTTAAACCTGTTTCTTTGCAAGGCATAAGCTATTGCTACAGAAAAACACGCCTATGTCAGCCGCCCAGCTGAGGAAAACACTGCTGCCTATTTTTTCCAAGCTCATTTAAGTTTTGCCTCACCCATCTCCTGGAGAAACAGGAGCTCGGACCGTGGAGGCAGGAACCCGGGGTGCGCGCCCTCC